>NC_090444.1:1431445554-1431748585 GCF_031143425.1 Pleurodeles waltl | reverse complement strand
CACATCCATGCACACGTCCCGTGTGTCCTCTCCCTCTGTGTCTGTGCCCCCTCCTCCAAAAGTACACAAACACAAGCACTCAGACATCCAACAGCCATCCACCTCACAACAGCATCCAGCCCATGCATCTGCACCCAAACACAGCAGACAGACACCTCCTATCACCACTCCCTCTACCTCCAGTTCGAAACGTTCACCCTCTTCCAGCCCCAGTGTCCCTAAAAAGCTTCTCCACCCTTGACCTATTCCCTGCCCCTCCCCCACCCTTCACTTCGGGCCAGGGTGGTCAGGACCCAGGCTAGCACCTCAGCCACCCAGTCCACGACCACTGTAGTTTCTGCAGCTACGGCAGTTGTGAGAGGCTCCAAGGAGAAACCCATCAGCACAGCCAGTTTACAGGCAACAGCTGCCAAGGGCAAAAAGGGGTCACTGGCTGGCAAAGCCAAAAAGGGAGCACCAGCTGGCAAAGGCAAGGAGGCACCACCAACTAGCAAAGGCAAGGAGGCACCACCAGCTGGCAAAGGCAAGGAGGGACCACCAGCTGGCAAAGGCAAGAAGGGGCCACAAGCTGGCAAGGGCAAGAAGGGACCACCAGCTGCCAAGGGCAATGACAAAGGCACAGATGCTGCAGGCAGGATGGATATGAGGCTTGGTGCTGAAGCAGCATCTGAGCATACAACACCAGCCATGGCACTTCAGCCGCCCGAGGCTGCGGGGGAAGGGCTGGAGCCTCCACCCACCACTGGCAGCACCTCCACCAGCACTGCCGCCAGCACCGCCACCTGCACCGGGACCTGCACTGCCACCAGCACTACTGTCAGCAGCAGCAGCCCCAGTGGGCAGCCGTCCGAGGCTGCAGGGGAAGGGCTGGAGCCTTCCCCCACCACTGAAACACCGCTGCCAGCACCGCCACCTGCACCACCACCAGCATCGCCACCTGCACTGCCACCAGCACCAATGCCAGCAGCAGCAGCCCCAGTGGACATTCGTCTGAGGCTGCAGAGGAAGGGCTGGAGCCTCCCCTCACCATTGGCAGCACCACCGCCAGCACTGCCACCAGCACCGCCACCTGCACCGCCACCAGCACCACTGCCAGCAGCAGCAGCCCCAGTGGGCTGCAGTCTGAGGCTGCAGGGGAAGGGCTTGAGCCTCCCCCCACCACTGGCAGCACCTCCACCAGCACAGCCACTGCCACCACTGAGCAGCCGTCACCGCCGGCGGGCAGTGTGTAGTCGTGCCACCATGGGCTGTAGTGCATCTTGGACCCTGCAAATCCTGTAGGTGTGACACCCAGGTGAGAGACTGTGATCTTGCACTCCCCAAGATCCGCATCACAGGGCACAATGCCCCCTCCAGACCCAGTGGAAGAAGCCATCCACTCACCCCCTCCTTGCCAGGATGAAGCACACTGGGCACAAAGGACCCTCCAGAACCAGTGAAAGAGGGCATCCACTCACCCCCTCCTTGCCAGGATGAAGCACACTGGGCACAAAGCCCCCTCCAGAACCAGTGGAGAAGCCATCCACTTGAGAGAATGTGGCTTTGCACTCCCCAGGACCAAGCAGTGGACAAAGCACCTACTAGAGAGACTGTGGCTTTGCACTACCCAGGACCAAGCAGTGGGCAAACCACCCACTAGAGAGACTGTGGCTTTGCACTCCCCAGGACAATGTGATGGGCATGTGGCCCTCTCCAGGAGCAGTGGCGTTGTACTATCTTCAGGCTGAGGTTCCCCCATTCCCTTCCCCCCTGAGGTGCTTGTGTATTTTCGTTCTGATGCCCCAGCAGTGTTCTCTCCGTATTGAGGCAGGTTTCAAGTAGGGCCTTGGCCTATGTGATATGGCCCTGTGCCCCACGGACACTATGGACTGGGCATTGTCCCTCCGTTTGTATATATATATGTAGATACTGTTTTGTGCTTTGAGGACGTATTTCTAGAACTTTATATTATTACACTCACTTTAATACTTCCTTTTGTCCTTGCATTATTCCTCAGGGGTACAGGGTGGATATGTAATGTTGCTGCATCTGTTTGTGTGTATGGTGTTGGGGGTGGGTGGGTGGCGTGTTGCGTGTGTGTGTTACTCTCTTTTTCCTCCCCCCTCCTTTGTGTGCTAGGGGCGGTACTCACCGTGGTCGTCTTCGCCACCGTTGGTATTCCTGGTGTAGGAGGAGGTAAACCAGCATGGGTAACACCTTTAGTTCAGGCTCCATGGCATCGTGGTTCTTCCTCGAGTGTCCAGGTGAGTCGTTTCCCTTCTGCGTACTGTTTCCGCCGTGCTTTTGATGGCGTAGGTACCGCCCCGGAAAAGGTGGCAGATTGATGTCTCGTAATACAGTAGGCGGAACCTTGTCTTCCGCCTGGCTGTTGGCGGTTACCGCCGTGGAGCTTGTTGCTACATGGTCGGTGTGTTAAAGTGGCTGTCTGTGATGGCGGTTTCCGCAGTGATCATAATTCCATTTTTTTTACCGCCAGCCTGTTGGCGGTATTATCGCCGCTTTATCACCGACCACCGGGGTTGTAATGAGGGGCTTAGTTTGCCATGCGTGAATTGAATTCCGTCGTGTTTTTTTCTCTCTCTCTCGCTCTCATTCTTCTTTCCTTTTTTCTGTTCTCTTAGGTTGTAGTTCTGCGATTGGCCTATATTAAAAAAAGGGAGAGATGTAGAGAGCCACCCAGGCTCTCTTATGCAATGTTTGCAACATTGCATCCTGAGTGCTGGGCTCGGTCGGAAAGGGATAAATAAAGGAGCGTGAATTTGAGTGTGGCCTACGCTCACATACATCTGGTGAGTGTGTGTGCTTTATTGTCAGTAGCACTGCTGACATCAATTTTCACTGTAGCCTAGTGTACAGCCTACTACCGCGAGGCACGGGACCACGCTGCATCATGCACTATCCCTTAACTTAAAACCAGCCACTAATGGTACAGCCAGTGAATCACACCAAGCTCCAGATCAAAATCTTAAAACCTGTCCTTGACTACAATATAACCTTCTACAACAAGGCTGATTTTCTGATTGGCACTTTCCACTAATACCTCAGATTCTTCAGATTTCTCCTGTTCGTTATTCTGAGGACTGACCAGTAGTAAGGCAATGCAGCCTTTAACCCTGAACCAAGACACTGTTCCTTAGCAAGCCTGGAAGTGCTTAATTTGTACCTGTGGATGCAGGAGTTGCCATGATTAATTTGTAAATAAAAAAGTGCAGGTTCTCAAAGCTTTTCTCTGAAACTTGCTCTGCAACAATTAAATTTGCGAGCACAGAATACTAAGACAGTGTAATGCTAAAGCCATCTTGGGCCTCTTTAATCCATTTGTAGCCAGTTCCTGCCCCTTCAGGTCACTCTTGCAGCTTTCTCCCTTCGTGACAATTTTCTGTCTTTCTTGCCTCCATCTTTCCCGTATGTGTCTTTTGCTTGCAGTAATTGCCCGATGCAGAAAATAAGTGCCGGCCCCAAAAATACGTTTTGGTGCCCCCTACCGGCAACCACCGGCTCAAATTAAGAACTGGGAGTTGGGCACTGGTACTTGTTTTTAAGGACCTGACGTTTTCATGAAACTTTGTTCCACAGCAAGATTTAAAAAATAAAGGAAAAGGGAGAACGCTATGAAAACAGTAAGAAAAGAAGAAAGCAAAAATGAAAATGAACTGCCAAATGTGAGATAGAGACAGGAAGTATAGGGCAATACAAGAAAGAGGCATGAGATTACACCAAAACTAGGCAGCCTCTGACCTTCCAATTCAGACAGTGCTACAATGTCTTTTGCCACATTGACTTTGTTCACTTGGTCTCCTAGTCAGGTGCTGATATCACACATTGTGCAAAAGGGGAGCTAGAAATCCCTGCAGACAGTGGGCTTCGATCTTGTTTACTGCTGTTGTCCATCAGGAGGTTTGCTACTTCCCTAGGATATCAACTATAACCCCTGGAGCTGTTATTATGAGAGAATGGTTGAGTCTGCTCAAGCTGTACCAAGCTCTAAGCTCAGTTTCCTCTCCTGGCCTTGCCTACTACTAGAGGGGCAGTGATGGTCTCAAACCACCAGACTTCCCTCCAGACTCGACCCCTTTCAGACCCCAAGCACATCATTTTCCTTTCACACTGTGAAAATGGGTTTAAGGTTGACAGCTCTGCAGCCTGGAGGCCTCAGTTATGAGGTTTTGGAGCAGGGCTGGACTGAAAGGTTTCTTGCTGCACTGCTCTGCATCAAAAGAAAAGGGCAGGAATATGCTATATTTATGAGATACAATGCATTCCTCTCCTTTCCCCCTGCGCTGATACAAAATAGGCTGCCATGCGCCAACGCAGACACCCTTGCACAATCACAAGAGGTGTTTTCCACTTTCTATGTGTGCTGCAGAGTTCAACACAGATAGAAAAAGGAAGAAATAAAGGTATCTCTCTTTGTTGTTTCTCCTTTACGTCTCCGCTGGGGAGGAGTAGGCCTTTGACGCATTCCCAGGTTTACAAAAGTTGTATATCTGGGAATGCGTCAAATGCCATGGGTGTAACGTAGGAACACCCACCACAACATCCATGGCACAACATCCATGGCACTCCTCTCTATCGCAGGTTGAAGCAATGCACCAACTTGAGCTGCGTTGCCTCAGTTCATACCTACAAGGCCATGAAAAGTCACACATGGTGGCTTTACGTGGCCTTGTAGATATGGTCCTACAGTGTGTGCCACTGGAACATCACTAAAAGTGATGTTCTCGTGTCGGCACACAGGGGCTTGTAAATAAGCCCCTACCTAAGTTATGTTGTAAATCTGGGGCTGTGTCAAAAACCATGGGTGCTGAGTGGAAACACCCACAGCAAAGCCCATGGCACACCTCTACGATGCAGTGTGAGACAATGCAGAGAATTGGGCTGCCCTACCTTTCACCATATCTACAAGTAAATGCAAAACCACGCAGAGTAGCCTTGCGTGCCCTTATAGATATGGGTCTGCACTGTGCGCCATAGGAGTGACAAAAAAGTGACGCTCCAGTGGTGTACTGGGCTTTTAAAAAAGCCCCTTAGTATTTGTCAATCCCGACGTTCAAGAGAGCCATCTGGGGTCACCCTGGGCACTTCAACGTATTGTTCTATCAATTAAGCACTGTACCTCAGGCAATCGATCATCTTACTTCAAGTATTCCAGAGCAACTTCAAGTATTCCAGAACATAGCAGCAAAACCAGCAACTGTTAAAAAGCACTGAAGCTCAATCTCCCCAGCAGTAAAATTACTACACTTGGGGCCACATGTATGAAGCTTTCGCTCTCTCGTTGCACATGGCCGGATTCGCAGAATCAGGCCATTTGCGACGAGAAAAAAGCTTTTTCCAATGCACAACCAATGCACAATCCCAATATCACATTACCGAGTCGCAAAAAGGGTTTGCGAGTCGCATTTAGGATGGGGCGTTCCTTCCTAATTGCGAGTCGCAGGACGATGTATGATTGTTTTGTGACCTCAAATGCAGTCACAAAACAATCGCAGTTAGCAACAGTTTCAAACTGGTGCTAAACCATTTGCAAAATGGGGGACCCCTTCCCCTTTGTGAATTTTGTTTTTGAAATGGATTTCGTTTTCCTTTATGGAAAACGGGCTGCATTTAAAAAAAAAATTGAAAGCAGTCACAGACATGGTGACCCCAGCAGGCCACCATCCCTGTGAGTGCCGCCATTCCCAATGGGGTCGCCTACCTCATGAATGTTCATGAGGTAGGCCATTTGAGACCCCATTGCGAATCACAAACAGTGTCGTTGACACTGTTGTACATCAGGTTTTGCAACTCGCAATTTGCGAGTCGCAAATCCTGATCTTCGTACATGTGGATCTTGGTACCCAGCAGCACCAGCATTGTGTTTAGAATCTCTTCCGTACCCACAAATGCATTCATGGGAACGACCCTTATAGCAACAGCAACAACTAAGTAAATTATCTGGCCTTCAGAATAACAATCAGAAAACGTCTGAAACATTTTCCCTACCATAAAGCGTCTCGCGATCTCTCAGTTCTCAGAGCTTTACTAGGAACGTATCTGCAAACTTCAATCAACTAACTAATATCAATTTAAAATACTGTGGGAAGGAGCTTGACACTTGGGGTTTCTGAGGCCATACTGAATTAATTTATTTGTTATTTCGACTAGGAATTTTTTTTTTTTTTTTTAGAACATAGTGGTTTGAACAATTTTATTGCAGAAATGTTCTGGCAGGAATTCTATATTTAGGAACCAAAGGGCTAATAGCCAAAATAGCCTCGTGCGATATCGAAAATGTTTCTTTTTGATAAGGATTTATTTCATTTTCCTTGGGGAAAATGGTGCCTGTCAACATTGATGGTACACTGCCTTTGCTAAAATTTATGTCAAGAAAAGTTAAAAGTTAAAATAATGAAACATTCTCAAGGCAATAACATCTGATGTTGTTCGTTGAGACTAAAGAGCTAATGCTTAGCATTCAGTAAAAACTGTAATCTACCAAAGAAATTACGAATTGTATTCACATGATAAACAATAGTTACTGGTTAAGCTTATAACAGCACATATGGTAGTGCATAATTGTAGGTCTGAATTACAGATAGCTTTAGCTGTTTGTTGGCCAGACTTATTATTTCCATTACATTTGCCCAGAATGTGGTTTTGTTTAGTCCTTGACTCATGACTGGCTGACTTTGTTGTCTATCTCACTTACCTGATCCTGATTTTATTAGCTTTCCTCACTATTCTTGTGTTTGCCCTTCCCAAGAGCAAATATTTCTTCCAGTACTCTGACTTTCCAGGGAGTATTTTCTGTCCATGTCTCTCCCTGCTCCTTGTGCACTGTTACACCTAAACACCTTTGAATAGTTTTGTTTGCCAACTCCATTCCAATATGGCCACTGCGGATATGCCCACATTCATGTTGGCTATCCATGCCAAAAAAACAAGCTTTGCCAAAGTATGTGGGATTTACTGTGGGGCTCTATTGGCTTTGCCAGTGCTTGTAGTTATATGGGTGAAAGCTGACGTAAAACCTAATTTTCCAGGTATTTTCCAGATGCACATAGTACATATACTTTCTTTTCTTCTTGACGCTAAGCCAGTCGCTTCATTTGTCTTCCCACAAAGCTGGGTTTGTGGAGAAAATGCCATGCCACAATATTTGAAACTGCGTATATGCCTCAGCTGTGTGTGCTAGCAGCATTCATAATGTAAACGGATAGTAAAAATAAAACTGATAAAACTCACTGAAAAGGTCTCAGTTCTCACGTGGATGCCTTTCCTCTAAAACATATCAAGTCCATAAATATTTAGAGAACTTTATACATTATATGAGTAAAAGAGTATTTTGTCTACCCAGATGCCATAGTATTATCAGAGTACAGGCTGGCGTGCTATACACTTTAAACTGTCTAATATTCAGTAGTACAATGAAGAGCATATGAAATATATTGTTCGGAGATAGGGGTGTCCCCTGCAAATGTGGTAGGAGAGAAAGGCCTTGTCTAGAAAGAGGACCTCAGCTATAAGTTAACTGTATAAGATTACTATGAACCTTCTGCTATGTCCAGTGAATTAGAAATAATTTTTTTCTTCCAAAAACGCATAATTTGAAATGATTGGAGGTCACAGGCCTCATATTTAACGCAAAAAATATGCATAATAAATTGGGAGAAATGCAAATGCAACCTTTCTATATATATTTTAGAACTTTATTTTAGCGCAAAATGCGTCCTTCTGTCCATTTTGGCTGTCGTTGCTTCTGTTTTGGTCCTTTGCTATGTTTCCGTGCTCCCGCACTCAGTGGCATAACAAAACTTGAGAGGGCCGCCCTTCAAAGTACATCGAAGACAACCCCCCAAACCCAGTCAGGAGCTCTCAGCCAGGGCCTTGCCACCCGTACACAGTTTACTATGCTGAGGGGGCCCCCTGGCACCGTGGGGGATGCTGGGGCTATTGTTACACCAGTGCCTGCCCGAAAATGTACAAAATTAAGCAAATGTGGCCTAATTGCAGGTTGTTTTTTTTTTTAGGAATTTCGCTTAACAAGCATAATGGAAATTCATGGAATTACGCAAATTAAGGCAGCATAACCAAAAAAATTCCCAGGCTGAGATTTAGGGCCAGATGTAGGAAGCTAAAAATTTGCGAGTCGGAAATTGTGAGTCGTTGCGACTCGCAATTTCCGACTTGCAATTTCCGACTCGCAAAATGGTATCCAACAAGAAAAAGCGACTTCATTTTGCGACTCGCAAATGAAGTCGCACCGCAGATTGCGAGTCCGCTGTTTGCGAGGTCGCTTTTTGCAACCTCGCTAAAAACGGACTCGCAAATTGCGAGTGGGTGTCGCAAATTGCAACTGTGCCGCAAATTGCATGCAGGTGCAGCAAAACAGTCTGAAAAACACTTCCTGGCTCTTGCTGATGACATCTCAGCCAGGAAGTTAACAAATACACCTGGGAGGATGGAGGACCACACCCTTTTCTAACTGATGAGCAACCACCTGGAGGAACAGCAGCAAGAATGGAAGACTCTGGCAGTGCAGGCAGGAAGAGAAAACTGAAGTTTTCTGAAAAGGAACTTGAGGTGCTGACAGAGGAATGCTGCCAGCAGCATGACCAGCTTTTTGGAAGGGCTGCCCTGAGTGTTCCAGAGACGGAAAAAAGGAGGATCTGGCATGACATACAGGAGAGGGTCAACACCATAGGGGTGAGCCACAGGAGTATAGAAGAGATAAAAAAGAGATGGTATTACCTGCGCTCCAGGACCAAGGAGAGGGTGGCAGAGCACCTCAGGGAGATGCGGGGCACAGGAGGAGGCCCATCCACCGTCCCACCTCCCACACCCATGGAAGAACTGGTGGAACAGACCCTTGAGCCTGAGGCAGTGGCTGGAATGGGAGTGCTGGACACGTCAGCGCCAGGGACATCAACAAGTGAGTACCATGAAACATGCATGTATACCCATAACTGCCATACCCCCACCCACCCAGTACACAGCAGCATGCACAACCAAACTAGCTCCATTCCAGACTTGCAACCACCAGAATGGTGCATTATGGGCAATGTAGTTCAGTAGTCATCTGATAGGCAACAGTTTATTTGGAGGCATACAACAGATGTTAGATACTGACAGTGTGTTCCCTATGTCCCACAGGTCTCCCACAAGACACCCCCACCAGCCAGTCCGTCCAGGGTGCAGAGAGCAGCCAACAAGCAGCACAGGAGTCCGAAGCAGCCACTACAGGGCCCAGCACCACACCACCACAGTCCCCTCTAGCTGCACCAATGGACATTGTGGAAATCGACACAGCACCTGGTCCCAGCCACAGTGTCATACAGCAGGACCCTGAAGCTCCACCGCGTTGCAGACGCAGACTCCATGTCCCAGCAGTGTCCCAGGAGGATGTAGGTGACTCATCTATGTCCGACGCGGAGGCAGCCCTCACATCTGGTCAGCGCCTGCAGACAAGGCTGATGAGAATAATATCAGGGGCAATGCAACGGATGGAGCGTAATTTCACCACTGGGCTGGCACAGGTGAACACACAGTTCACACGTCTGAATGAGAATGTCAGTGACCTTGCACTCTCCATACGTCAACTCGTAACAGAACTAGTGTCAGAGAGACAGAGTGCACGGCGCCATGAGCGGCAACTCGTACACAGGTTGGACCGCATGGCTGCATCCATCGTCCGCCTCGCAGTCAACACCACAGGGCTGTCACGCCGTACTGTTAGTTTGCAGGTGGGCTTGGGCCACTTCGCAGGGGATGTGGCTCGGGGACTGGGTCGCATCAGCCACCCTGTGGACATGCTGGAGGCTAGTCAGGTGGCTAGTGGCACGGCAGAGACACCTCAGGATAGTGAAGAGGGGTCCACCGTCAGCAGTGCATCTGCCACGGGCACACGAGTCTTGAGGAGTGGCAGTGCACGTCAGGGGTCTGCTGACACACCGAGCACTAGCCATGCTGGGCGTCCCAGGCGGAGGTGTTGAGCCCATGCACTGCGGAGGTGTTGAGCCCATGCACTGAGGACACATGAGGCACATGAAGTGAATGTGTCCTCATTGCAGGTGGACATTTACAGCCCCTTCACAAAAGTTCAGTTCTTCACTAATTAGGTTCACTTAATAAAAGTTCTTGTTTGTTCCACTTCACAACTGGGCTCCTTGTGTGTGACATTAGTGTGTGTGGTGACAGTTACCACGTACCTTCCAAAGTATTGGTCCCGTCTCTGTCTGCCTTGATTTGCAATGCTTCTATCCCCATGATGGCGATGTGGTAGCTCTTGCTCATCATCCTCCGAGTCTGGGTCTTCAGGGGTGAGATGTAGCCCACGTCTGGTGACAATGTTGTGTAGTACAGCGCATGCGCCAACTATCTTGAATGCTGTTATTGGGGCATACTGGAGCGCACCTCCTCTTCTGTGGAGGCATCGGAATCTTGCCTTTAACAGTCCAAAGGTCCTCTCTATGACATTTCTGGTCCTCCTATGTGCACTGTTATATCGCCTCTCATTCTCATTGCTGGGTGTTAGGTACGGGGTAAGTATCCATGGTCGTAGCGCATATGCACTGTCACCTGTTTGGCAAAAACGGACAATGTTAGCAGGGCATGGATGGTTTCTACAGTGACCTGTGTGTATGCCTTCAGGGTGTCTGCATCAATACCTAATAGATATCCGTCTCCAAACTCCCCACGTTCTAGGCGTTGGTGTATACCACTGTGCCTGAAAATGTAATGTCATGTGTACTCCCTGGAAATTTGGCTACCATGTCAGTGATGACATAATGGGCTTCACATACCACCTGGATGTTCAGTGAGTGGGCACACTTCCGGTTGCGGAACAGATATTCCAGATTTGCAGGAGGGCATATTTGTATATGTGTCCCGTCTACACACCCTATCACATGAGGGAAGTTGGCAATCCTGTAGAATTCCAACTTGGTGCTGTTGATTTCTGCCTCATTCCTGGGTAGGTATATGTATCTGGACATGTGTGTGAGTATGGCATCTAAGAAACATCGGAAGAAACGTGAGAGTGCACTTTGGGATACCCCACCTGCCACAGCAATGAACTCCTGATAGCTACCCGAGGCCAAGAGGTGCAGTGAGCATAGCACTTGCACATGTGTGGGGATGACGCTGCCGCGCACAGTCTGGCGTTGCAGCTGCGGATTGAGTAGCTTTATTAATTCTAATATTGCTGCACTGCTGAGTCTGTATTTATCATATATCTCCTCCTCTGTTTGTTTGAAAAGTGTCTGCCTGGTTCTGTATATCCTCTCCTGTCTCTGGCTCCTCCTCCTCCGTTGTGCGGCGTGGACTCTCCTCCTCCTTGCTATCACATATATCTCCGGCATCTTGAGTAACCCAGATGCCTTCTGGGTCTCCTTTTATACTTTGGTTCTGGTTACCACCTGCTCTGAGTTAGCGGTAAATTGGGTGTGCAAAATGGGCTTTTTGCGACTAGTCGCAATTTGCGAGTGGCTTTTTCAGATGGTTTGCGACTCGCAAATTGCGTCTCCCTATTTGCGAGTCGGAAATGGGGTCGCCGAATTTGCAAGTCGGTAATGGCTTGCGTCCCAATTTGCGATTCCGAAATGGGGTTCTTGAATCCCATTTCCGATTTTGCGGGGTCGCAAATTGCGATTCGGGCCATTTGCGACTCGCACATTTTTGCTACATCTGGCCCTTAATCCCATAGGCACCACAATTGTATTAGTGATCTAGTATCATGGTCCAATTGTATAAATTAGGACCATAGTCTGCCATTATTCATACATATTATCCTCATTTCAAATTTTTTATTGCTAATAACTTGAAAAATGTCTGTTTACTCTTTTGAAACAGGGTACTCTCCCTTTCCCCTAATGTAAATTAGCTCACGAGTGAAACTACAGTAGATCTGGAATTTGTACTTGCCCACAGGTGGATAAATATGTATGAATATCAAGAAGGGTCATTTTTTGGGGTATATATGTATTTGGGTGACCTTCACCACTATTCAACAAAAACTTGAATCAAAGAATCTGGAAAAAGTGTGAAGGATAGAAAACAGCAGCAATCCTCTTCAGTTCCTGATCAATGCTCCACATCTTCGCTCTCATTACTGTCTTTTATAAACAAAAACTCCCCGAATGGAGGTTGAAGAGGTGAATGTTTTGCTAACGCGTCCCTTTATGATAATTTATTACACATCAGGACTCGTTTTAGGCCGATGAATCTTTTGACCCAGTTGAGAGACACCTTAGGGCGAGATAACTAATCAATATGTCAATCAATACGTCAATAATGTCATCAATATTTATCACAACAATACATTTCACTTTAGTCAAAGTCATTAATCAATTCAAGACACCACCATGACCTTGCAGTCATGTATAACCACACCAGTTTAGTAGAATTTTATGAGTTTTATTCACTATTGGTTACAATTCTAAAAGTAGGTGTGTTAATCCCAAAACCAAAAACACTCAATAACATTGTCATAATTTGGCAACTCGAAGAATAAGACTTAACCAACGCGAGGAACGCAATTATTAACACATAGCACAACGTCAACATAGTTAAATTTTAGCAGAGTGTCATCAACGCGTCAGTTCAACAAAACATAGATTCAGTCATTTGTCTATTTGCGTCGGCGTAGTGAACCCCTGTCCTAACCATTAATTAGCATTGGCATGTTGGGCTTCATGCAAAACAATTTAGAACACCAATTTGGAAAACATCTAGCTATGGTCTCTGTCAAAAGTAAGCAGTTGGTACCCAGAAAGGAAAAGCAAACAGCCAAATCACAATTGTATTGTCATAGTTACGCTCCAAGGTTTAGGTCAGCACTCAGATTCAGTCTTCGTCTTCAGGACATCAGTCTATTCGCCATCAATCAGAATTCAGCTCTAGGGCAAAAGGGGCACTTCCCTCATAAGGAGGCAAAGTGTAAAATGGGCAATCTAAGGAAAAGGATGGTTCTAAGTAAAACAGCAAAGTCACCAAACAGAGTGACAAAGTTTCTGGATAAAATCAATAGCATACCCTACCTAATTCTAAATGGCTCCCCGTGTCATGGGTTTTTATCCCTTTTTCGTTGTACATTCCCCCAAAATTGTATTGGTCCTTGGTTATACCCCACTATCTTTACCCAATTAGAAAATGGATTATGTCATTAATCTTTCACCCCATATTATTTTACAAGCTTTTTATAGGTCCACATGATTGACGTCTTCAGAGGTAGCACCTCCGGTATGATTTCATCCTTCTGTAATTCTTTGCACATCTTTTGGTCAATAGCTCCATTGTCTTCACCGGTTTAAACGACCTTGTACATTACATTAATCTACACTGTTGAATGTTGTCTAATATTTTCTACAAGCAATGGGGATTTCATGAGAACAGATCTACTATGGTTACATTCAGCTTCTAGTTTGAAGAAAACAAGAGGTCAAGTCCTTTTGCGAGTCAGACACTGCACGTTAGGAAAAATATGTTTAATATGAGAGCCAGGCAGCTAAGCTTCGGCTCATGCTAACTTAAGGCCTACAAGGATTTCAACACAAATTCAATAACGCAATCATTAATAATTAGTATAAATCTTATTCAGTATAATAATTCATAAACATTTAGTTAATTTATTAGTCTACGTGTACATTGGCGGCCACTCCCCGTGGTCACATTTCAAGTGCACGTTTAAGCAAAATACATTAATACAATTTCTAAGCGACATTATCACACATTAGTTCATAAACATTTCAAGTTAAAAAGGATTATATAAGCTACGCTCTCTCAGTCCCTCCTCTGATGACGTTTGTCATCACACAAACCTTTCCCCTTTCGACCTTTCACTTTAATTTTTCACCGTGCACATAATGCACATTTCAACATCTTGTCCTTTGCGTGAACTTTCCCAAATTTCATTGAACATTTTCTCCCTTTCACTTTCCTCATTTCTCTTGTTTCTCTTTGTCTAATTTCTTTTAATTTTGTCATTAATTTTGCATCCTCCCCATAAACCTAATAAACAGACCAGGACAATAAATAGGCCCCTTAATAGTTTTGCAAGCACCCCATTCCAAATGTTGCTAAACCAGCTCCCTACTCTGGCAATTCCCTTCCCAACCTTCTCCCAAACTCCAGGTTCCTTCACTTCCTTCAAATCTGTACTATCTCTAGTTAGGTTAGTAAGCATACCTCTAATCTTTTTACTATTGTCCGGTATAAATGAGCAACAATGATGCTCGTTGAGCATCTTGTAGACTCCGCCGCTCCTTGCTAAAAGAATGTCTAAAGCAAGCCGATTTTGAAGAGTCATAGCTCTTTCCGCAGCAAGTTCAGTATCCATCAGGAGTATAGCCCCTGTAAAATTTGTCAGCATGTTATCCACAATAGTAGAAAACTTTCCAATCTTTATGGAGTTTAAGATAACCCCTACTGAAGGAATTATGGCTCCAAATATGTCACCAACGACAGCAGCCGCTGTCTCTCGCTTTCGTCTATCATGCTGTAATTCAGACGCTTTAGGTATTTGTTTTAAGTCATTAATCTGGTAAATCTTTAGGAAAACTATCCCCAAATAACATGTTCCATATCATCCCTTAGGGAGACGGCAGTAAGCATTAAGTCCACAGATATAATAGATCCCAGGGATCGCTGGATCCTGTCCATTTAACATGAATCTCCATTTACTCTGAAACAAAAACACATGCCTGCATTCACTCGTTCCCACAAATAAAGTGTCATGATCAGATTTTGGCCTGTATATACAAAGCCTCCCTACATGTAATGCATCTATAGCTAATTTGTCTTGCGTCTTTATTGCAGTGTAAGCATAATCATTTGCATATGTGCGTTTCTCTAGCCCCTTTTCTAAACTTTCTTTCAGTGCCTTGCATCTATCATCAGTGTGATCTAAGAAGCTTTTCTCTACAGGTGTTAATGAGCAAGTCAGATTGTTGCGGTGTGCATAATCTGTCCCAAATGTAAGTGTTGGTCAAAGAAACCTCTAACTAATTTTATACTATGCTCCTTAGCTAATTTATTCAGAAACTCAATCACTGGCACAAAGGAAAACACCACATCCGAATTCGAGTAAAAAAATTGCACATGCTCATGGTCCTAAAATATTGATAGTAGCAAGCTACAACTTATCCTGTATGTTAGTGGAAGACTATGATAGGTGACCCCTTCTTGTACGGATGAAGGAATCTTTGTGCACACATAACAGTTTCTCGCATCCATGGTTTCAACATACTCATTCAGCAAGCGATAGAAGACATTAGTAGAAAGTTCCCCCTTTGAATTAGTTCCCCTAAGCAAGTGTTGTGTATCTTGCTCAAACTTTTCCCACGGTGTTAGTGTTGTAGTCTCAGGGTTTGAAGCGTTCTTAGTCGCTTTCTTATCCAACCACGGCATTCCCATAATCACACCTACAATTATTATCGCACACACAATACCTAAGATAACACTTAACCAACCACACACTTTACCCTTCTTGCTACTATCTCTATTATAAGCCATGGTCTATAAAGAATCAGATAGCAGAATTACTCAGAACAAACAATCAACTTGAGGACGATTTAAAACTCCCTCTTTTTTTTTTCTTGATACAAAGTCTCTTTTTCTCTCTGCCGTGTATTTACAGCGTTTCACTCACCCCAGGACCCTTTTGTCAAATTGGGTTAGCAGCTTGTCATAATCGGGTTTCAAAGTCAATTGAGGTTATCAGTGTGACATCCAGTAATTTATAAGTCTATTTTCTCAGCTTTTCAGCCTCCAATTTCAATTTTAGTTTTAACACAGTCTCTTTGTCTGATTGATTTCAGGTACCGTAGTATTGGCCTGGTACTTCTCGATCAAAACAGAATGCTAAGAATTCTTGTTGCCATTCAGATGTCGTTGCATATGCCTATTCAGGACCTGCGTACTTCTATTTGCGTTTTTTTTTCTTTTCAACCTGCGTTCACTTTGCAATTCTCCTTCATTTAGATCCTCTACTCGGGTTGTATCAATTTCTTCCACTATTGTTTCACCTGGTACAACCTTTTCTTTTGCAGCCTGCTTCCCTGGCCAGTTATCACCTTTATGTGTCTTTTTCCTGCTTGTCCTTTCAGGACGCTGAACAGCACCCTCATCTTGTGCTATGGTGTTTTCTCTTGACGGACCTGCAACTGGCTCAGGGGATGCCGGTGTGCTTTGACTTCTCTCTACTATTTCCCCTTCTTCTTCTTCTGGGTCTGTAACAGGTTCAAGCTCTAACCCGTACCGGTCTACTTCTGGGAGAACCTCTCCTTGATTTAGTTCTCCTGCTGCCTCTACTGAGATAGGCTCACTGTCACCTCTCTTGAACTCGTTTACTGTTTGAGGGACTAGTCCGTCCTCAGTGGGCTCTCCTGTAGTCTCAGTTCCCTCTTGGATGTTTTCTGGCCCTGAGACATCCTTCTCTGGAATTGCTGAGTCGGAAACTTTAAGTTCCTCATCAGTCGGACATGTTACCTTCTTTGTGTGACTGGCATGTATCCAATTTGGAACGCCTGCACATTTCACCAGCAGTGGTTGTTGTCAGTATTACTTGATATGGCCCCTTCCAACGCAGTTCCAAACACGACTTTCTCACGTGCTTCTTGACAACCACCCAGTCACCGGTTTGCAGGTTGTGACCTGGATCACTGATCAGTGGCAATGTGTTGGCTTCCACCTGGTGTGAAAAAGAGCGAACCACATCAGCCAAACCTTTGCAGTAGTCCAACACCATATCATCCGTGATATTCAAAAGAGCATTTGTGGGTACTGCGGGTAGCCTCATAGCTCTGCCCATGAGGATTTCATGGGGTGATAGTCCTGTCTTCTTATCAGGGGTGTTTCTCATCGACATCAGCACTAAGGGCAATGCATCTGGCCATTTCATATTGGTAGCTGCGCACATTTTTGCCATTCTCGACTTCATGGTACCATTCATCTGTTCTATTAGTCCTGATGCTTCAGGGCGGTAGCTACAATGCAGCTTCTGTTCATTGTCTAATGCAGCACACAAGAGCTTAATCACCTCATTGTCGAAGTATCTGCCCCTATCTGATTCTAAAGAGACCAGAAAACCGAACCTGGGTATTAGTTCTCAAAGCAACAGCTTAGCAACTGTGAGACTGTCATTCCTACGGGTGGGGTAAGCTTCAATCCAGTGGCTGAAAACACACACAATCACCAACATGTATCTCAATCCTCCACAAACAGGCATCTCAATGAAATCCATTTGCATCCTGCTAAATGGACCACCAGCTCTCCCTATGTGGCTCAAAGTTACCACAGTCCCTTTTCCTGCATTCATCTGCTGACAGATGATGCACCTGTGACAAGAAACCTCTGCGGCTTGTCTGAATTTCGGGTTAAACCAGTCAATTTTGAATAACCTGATCATTGCATCTCTCCCAAGATGTGCCTGTTCATGATAAAGCCTTGCAAATTGTGACAAAAGACTGTTTGGCAAAACCAGTTTCCCTTCTTCTGAGACCCACAAGTCGTCAGCTCTTTGTACCCATTGCATTCTCTGCCAAGAGCATTTCTCCTCCGTGCTTGCTCGACCCTGCAGTGATTTTAGCTCATCTAATGTGTCAACGACTCTTAATGCAAAGTTCAGACATGTCTCATTTTCAGTTTGCGGTAACAATTCCCACTGATCCTTAAATGATACACAGTTCAATGCGCAAAACCTTGCGACTTGATCTGCATAGCCGTTTCCCATTGACACAAAGTCTTGTGATTTAACATGAGCATTGCATTTCACCACGGCAATTTCAAGAGGTAACTGAATTGCATGTAACAAATCCTTAATCTGTTCACCATTTTTCACTGGAGAACCAGAAGAGGTCATAAAACCTCTCTGTGACCACAATTGGCCAAAATCATGTACAATGCCAAATCTGTATCTGCTGTCAGTATAGAGAGTGACTTTCAGGTTCTCAGCTGCGTGGCATGCTTTAGTAAGGGCAATTAATTCTGCCACTTGTGCGGAATACACTCTCTCGAGCCAGGAAGCTTCAATAATACCAGCGATCGTACACACAGCATATCCAGCTCTCAGTCTTCAGACTGAGTCTCTCAAACAGGATCCATCAACAAACATAATGCAGTCATTTTCTTTTAACTGCGTCTCTTGAATGTCAGGTCGGGGCTTGGTACATAGTTCTGTTACCTCAAGACAATCATGCTCCACTTCCTCTTCATTATTAACCTCAGTACTTTCAACAGGAAGTAGAGTTGCCGGGTTCAATACAGTACATCTCTTTAAGGAGACATTTGGCGACCCCAAAATAATTTTCTCATATCGCGTAAGTCGGGCATTTGTCATGTGCTGGGTTTTAGTTCAAGTCAACAGAATTTTAACTGAATGTGGAACCATTACTGTTAAGGGATGTCCCATCACTATGCCTTCACACTGTGTGAGGCTTTGACCAACTGCTGCAACTGCACGCAAACAACCCGGTAAGGCTGCTGCGACTGGGTCCAAGGTAGCTGAAAAATATGCTACAGGATGGTTTGCACCTCCATAGACCTGTGTTAAGACAGACAAAGAACAAGCATCACGTTCATGACAAAACAGTAGAAAAGGTTTTGTGTGATCAGGCATACCTAAAGCTGGTGCCCTGCACATACACTCTCTCAATTCCATGAATGACTCAAGCTCTTCCTTGGACAGGGTTATAGTATACGGTTCATCCTTAGTTTCCTTGCCTGTCAGCTTTATCAATGGTTTAGAGATAATCGAAAAGTTGGGTATCCACTGGCGACAGTAGCCCACCATTCCCAAAAACATCCTGACATCCCTCTTTGTTGTTGGTGGGTTCATCTGTAGTATAGCTGTCACCCTTTCCTTTGATATTCTCCTGGACCCTCTCTCAATCAAGTGTCCTAAGTATTTTACCTATTTCTGACAGTACTGATGCTTCTTTGGAGACACTTTATGTCCGTTCTTTCCCAAATGGTTCAGTAAGGCAATTGTGTCATACCTGCAGTCATCTTTTGTTCTGGACGCAATCAGTATGTCATCAATGTATTGCACCAGAGTCAAACTGAAAGGCAGTTCTAATGACTCCAAGTCCTTTTTCAATATCTGATTGAAGATAGATGGTGACTCAGAAAACCCTTGAGGAATTCTGCACCAACTGTACACCTTGTCCTGGAATTTGAAACTGTATAAAAATTGGCTGTCCTCATGGAGAGGCACCGAAAAGAAAGCTTGTGACAAATCTACAACGGTGAACAATTCTGCATCACACAGAACCTGAAACATAATCACTGCTGGATTTGGTACAATGGGGCAACATTTTACCACAATCTCGTTTATTTTCCTTAAGTCCTGCACAATTAGAACCTTCCCACAAGGCTTTTTCAGACCCATTATTGGTGAATTACATGGGCTGCTCAATACCTCTTTCAGAACTCCTTGCTGTACAAAATCCACAATTATTTGCGACACCTGAATAAGGACATCTTGTGCCATGTGGTACTGCGGCACCTGGGGAAACACTGCATTTGGCTTCACTTGTACTTTAACTGGTTCCACTCCTTTTATCAGCCCCACTTCTTTTCCTGTTAAGTCCCACACTTTCTCTGTCACTGTTCCCTGTAACTCGGCTGGTAAATCAGTCACTGTAAGCATCAGGAATAAGGTTATCAAAGGGTAATCCTCATTTGCGGTCTCCGTCTCTAACTCTGAAAACTGACCATCATCCCCTTCATCATCACTGTTTGTCTGCACCTCGATTCCATTGTTGGAACAGGTAATAGAACACTTCGTTTTGCACAGTAAGTCTCTTCCCAGTAGGGACACAGGACTTGAATCGCAGACTACAAACTTATGCAGTCCCTGAAAGTTTCCAATCTCAACCTGCACCGGATCTGTGATCGGGTTTGTCAAGTACTGGTTTGCTACTCCTACCACTCTTATGGTACGCCCTGAAAGTGGCAATTTCGGAACCTCTGCACTTCTGACTGTAGAGCGTGTAGCTCCGGTGTCAACTAAGAATGAAACCTTGTGACCCATCACCTTTCCCTCTAAATAGGGTCCCCTCTGGTCTACTTCTAGAGACGTTGCAAACCTGCACTCCTCGCTGTCTGAACTGTCATCCGACCAGACATCATTCATTCCATCTTCACCACGCAATGGGAATTGCTGTACTGTATTATTTTGACTCATCACTTGACCTGCGACCGGCTGAGGAAGCATCACCTGTTGCTGTCCCATTGGAGCTAATGGTAATTGCATTTGCTGTCTAGGTAGCATAGGAACCTGCTGTTGTACTTGCTGTATTTGTGCTGGTTGAACACGCCGTATTTGCATTTGCTGCATGGGCTGTAACCCCTGCATCTGGACCATGTTATTTTGG
Source organism: Pleurodeles waltl (assembly GCF_031143425.1). Lineage (NCBI taxonomy): Eukaryota > Metazoa > Chordata > Amphibia > Caudata > Salamandridae > Pleurodeles > Pleurodeles waltl. The sequence goes on along the minus strand of NC_090444.1, from coordinate 1,431,728,231 downwards.
AAGTTCTGATTTTGACCTCTCAATTTTGGACCTCTCACATTTTGAAATGTACCGACATCAGTGCTTTGTTGAACAACTCCATCATGCGCCGCGTTTGGGGCATTCCTGCTTCCAATGCCCCACGCCCCCGCACGCGTGTCATGGTGACATCTTTTTCATCCCTTGTACGTCATTTTGAACTACCACAGTATTTAAATCTGGACAGCGATTCACAAAACCTTGACCTCGGCCTCTAGGTTGCGCCTGAAACACGCCATTCCCTTGCGGTTGTTGCTGTACCACCTGCTGAATTCCATTCCCTTGCATACCCGCCTGCGCTGCCCTTATCTGCATCACCATCACTTTCTCCTTCAGTTTTCTCTGCTTTAGCTCAATCTCGTCACTACAGTATTTTGCATACTGCAACACCTCATCAATTGGCTTCGCTTGCCAACAGATCAAATGATTCTTAATCATCTGGCTAACCTCTTGTCTCAGTCCTTCAACTAATCTAAACACAAGATGGTTCATGTCTTTCGGCTCAATAGTCTCAGTGCCACTGTAATGTTTGAACGCTTTCAATAACCTCTCACAGTAAGCATGGATTGACTCTTTAACCTCCTGTGAGGTCCGGTCGATTTTCTGCCAATCTGTCACTTTCAGTGAAACTTTCTGCTTCAAAAACTCAATTACTTTATGATAGTACTTCATCACCTCCTCAGATGGTGCTCCGATCGCCTTATCCCTTGCCGGCTCCTGTGTCGACCAGTCTACACCTCTCTTGCACTCAAGCCATAAGTCAGGTGGGACAATAATCTCAATCAAGGTATTCAAGTCTTCCCAGAGACACTTTACAAACCTATCCGTTTGTTGATACCATTCTATCGGTTTCTCCCTCAACCTGGGATAATCGTTTGTAAATTACAAAATGTCTCCCCTGGGCCACAGTACATGGACTGGAACCCCTCCAGCTGTTTCTCTCATTGGTAGTATCTTTACTGTCCCAGTGTCTGGTGAGGCTTTAGTCGGACTCGATCCCGGACTGTTGCTTTTCTCCTTATCTCTTTTCTTTGCCCATCTGCCTTCCCACTTATCTAAGGCTCCCCAGATCTGAGCACTTTGCAGTATTTCTTTAAGATGCGCCCTTATTCTGGCCGACCTCATATGATCAAAATCTTTAGAGTCGAAGTCTAGTCTGTAACTTCTTTTCAAATGCTTAGTATTCTCAATGTTAATATTGTATTTGTCTGCCAGGTTCGCCAACCTCTGATGCACCTTGCCCACTTCTTTAGTAATTTTGGGGCACAAGTATCTCAATTCTGCTTCTGTATATGACTCTAATCTGTTTACCCCTATTGTCCCTTCCACCAGTTCAGCAGCTTCTACACCCAGTCTCACAAAGTTCAGGTACTCATCTTTTTCTGACTTTTCTGGCTTCTCTGCAGTTACTGCAGTCTTTTGTGAAGCGTAAGTTTTCTTTAACCACTCATTCAATTGTTGCACCGTAAAACCTTGCAGCGAAATATTCCCTGCATGCATCTTTGATGACTGTGAAGCATTTGTACTCATTGTCTGTGGGGTTAGCACACCTAGCACTGCCTGTCTCATTGCCTCAAAAGGTGTTCCGACCGGACTAAGGTCTAACGAAGACCTTGGTCTTTCAATTGACTGCTCCCCCGAAGCCATTAATTGAGGAGTTCCTATGGACCCTCCTCTTATTACATCCTGGGTCATTACTCTCTGATCACACATACCAGGCTTACCTTGCGCATACAATGGCACTGGTGGACCGACAGTAATCGGTAATGATATAGCAGCTGGTGTCTGGCCTGGTCCCAACCCCCGCGGAGCAGTAGCTCCTAGAGCTTGACTCACTGAAGCTGGTGCAGGTACTAATGGAGGTCCTGCTGATGGGCTATACCCTGGTATCAGCTGTTGCTGCGGCAGCAATTGTAGAGTTGGCTCAATCTGCACTAACCTCGATTTTGTATATATCGGGTCAGGCGGCAGTATCAGATTCGTAGTAGTCTCTAGTACTGGGACGTCTGGATAGATTCTCTGTATCTGCGGTGGAGGTTGCAACTGTATCTGCATGTCTGGCGCAGTGGGTACACTGACACCATTTTGTGTCAAAACCATATCAGTAATCTGCACTGTATCAGTAACTCCCTTCTCCTGCGTCTGGTTCCCAGTACCTGCACTGGTGCTTGGAGCTTTGTCGTCCACTGCATAAGGTGGCGGGCGATCATGTAACAACTGATTAAGAAACTCTTCGTCATCTGAGTCGTCTTCCTCTATCCAAGACCTCTTAGTCTCTTTTGGTTTACTAGAGTCTTTATCTGTCTTACAAGTGGCTTTCTTACCCTGTGTCTCTTCCCCCTGTGTTATTGCTGGGAACAATTTAAGTCCATCGACTATTCCCCGTCTCAACATTTTGCTCTCATTGTCCCATCTAGCCTCAGCTAAGGTATTTTCTGCTCTTCTCATTCTCCTCTCGAATTTCTGCTGTCTTTGTTTAATAGCCATTAAATCCCAGACTGCTAAAGCCTCGTACTGAGCTGGCCTCGGAGGTGGCTTTTGTTCACTTAACATCCACCTCAAATTCCCTAGAATTCTTGTATTGAACATTCCGTGCTCCAGAAACGCCAAGCATCCCTCCTTCTCTGTCAATTTGGGCCATTGTTTCATTCATAAGCAAGGCACGACACCCTTTTCCTCCATGACTATATAAGCTGGAGTACCTTCAGGCGGTGTAGGCTCCCCCTCACTCACCACAATGTAAGCGTCTCCTTTCAGAGCGCTCCTAAAAGCCTTGATAAAGTTCATCTTTGCGTCTTTTCTTTTTTTCTTATTTAATCAGAAAACGACTTTAATTCCCAGGACACTCTTCACCCACCTTTCTCAACCTATTGCCTCTCATGGACGGCAGCCAATCCGTGTGCGACCCCTCTCGGCAACTAACCTATCTCAGCGCGGCACTACTGACGTCACACTCACACACTGCAGCTGACAAAGTCTTGCGGCTTGTCCGTCCCTCACTGGATTCACACCAAACTAATGCAACATATTACGAGCACCTTTAACAACAACAACAACTCAAATTTGCTGGTTTACTACAGGAAGGGTACACAATCGCTTCAGAACTTTACAGAGATTTCATTTGAAGCCTTGGCCACTACTCTCTCCTTCTCAGTTCCCGCATATGCAAGCAGAATTCGACCCACAAATCCTACTCTCGACTTGTCAATGGTTTGTCCTAGTGCACTTTAGGAGTTGCTAAATCTCCATTGAAGATTTCATTCACACAATTGACTCAAACTCGACTTGTCAACCACGCCCGATTGACCTATTAAACCGCACAAATTACCTCATAAGCCCAAGTGTCTCCTATACTTGTCAATATACTCCGGAGTCTTAGACCGCGACGGATCCGTACAATAACAACCAACCACATGGATAATTTTTTTCGAGCACAAAGCGCCACACTCATATGAAGTACGCCGACGTCCCTACTCCCATACTGTGGAGTACGCCCACTCCTACTAAAACAACATTTACCTGGCCTAAACACACATATACTTCACAAATCTCCTGCAAAGTGCATAAGCTGAGCAAGCGCAAATTCTACACCACACATGCTATGACGCCGAGAACATTCCCAACTCACTTAGGCAGGTTCTGAGATCCCGGGAAAGTCATGGTGAATTTAGAAACACATCATATCTCCAATTTGCATTATCTCAGAAAAACAATTTAAACAATAATTCTCTGTCCTAGGGCACCAAAGGGCCAAACCGTCGCTCTGCTACCAGAACTGCTAACACGTCCCTTTATGATAATTTATTACACATCAGGGCTCGTTTTAGGCCAATGAATCTTTTGACCCAGACACCTTAGGACGAGATAACTAATCAATATGTCAATCAATACGTCAATAATGTCATCAATATTTATCACAACAATACATTTCACTTTAGTCAAAGTCATTAATCAATTCAAGACACCACCATGACCTTGCAGTCATGAATAACCACACCAGTTTAGTAGAATTTTATGAGTTTTATTCCCTATTGGTTACAATTCTAAAAGTAGGTGTGTTAATCCCAAAACCAAAAACACTCAATAACATTGTCATAATTTGGCAACTCGAATAAGACTTAAACAACGCGAGGAACGCAATTATTAACACATAGCACAACGTCAATATAGGTCAATTTTAGCAGAGTGTCATCAACGCGTCAGTTCAACAAAACATAGATTCAGTCATTTGTCTATTTGCGTTGGCGTAGTGAACCCCTGTCCTAACCACTAATTAGCATTGGCATGTTGGGCTTCATACAAAACAATTTAGAGCACCAATTTTGAAAACATCTAGCTATGGTCTCTGTCAAAAGTAAGCAGTTGGTACCTAGAAAGGAAAAGCAAACAAGCAAATCACAATTGTATTGCCATAGTTACCCTCCAAGGTTTAGGTCAGCACTCAGATTCAGTCTTCGTCTTCAGGACATCAGTCTAATCGCCATCAATCAGAATTCAGTTCCAGGGCAAAAGAGGCACTTCCCTCATAAGGAGGCAAAGTGTAAAATGGGCAATCTAAGGAAAAGGATGGTTCTAAGTAAAACAGCAAAGTCACCAGAGTGACAAAGTTTCTGGATAAAATCAATAGCATACCCCACTTAATTCTAAATGGCTCCCCGTTTCATGGGTTTTTATCCCTTTTTCATTGTACATTCCCCCAAAGTTTTATTGGTCCTTGGTTATACCCCACTATCTTTACCCAATTAGAAAATTGATTATGTCATTAATCTTTCACCCCATATTATTTTACAAGCTTTTTATTGGTCCACATGATTGACGTCTTCAGAGGTAGCACGTCTGGTATGATTTCATCCTTCTGTAATTCTTTGCACATCTTTTGGTCAGTAGCTCCATTGTCTTCACCGGTTTAAACGACCTTGAACATTACATTAATCTACACTGTTGCAATTTGTCCAATATTTTCTACAAGCAATGGGAATTTCATGAGAACGGATCTAATATGGTTACATTCAGCTTCTAGTTTGAAGAAAACAAGAGGTCATGTCCTTTTGCGAGTCAGCACACTGCACGTTAGGAAAAATACGTTTAATATGAGAGCCAAGCAGCTAAGCTTCGGCTCATGCTAACTTAAGGCCTACAAGGATTTCAACACAAATTCAATAACGCAATCATTAATAATTAGTATAAATCTTATTCAGTATAATAATTCATAAACATTTAGTTAATTTATTAATCTACGTGTACATTGGCGGCCACTCCCCGTGGTCACATTTCAAGTGCACGTTGAAGCAAAATACATTAATACAATTTCTAAGCGGCATTATCACACATTAGTTCATAAACATTTCAAGTTAATATAGATTATATAAGCTACGCTCTCTCAGTTTCATGCACATGCTGGTGCTGACATGTTGACCATAGCATACTCCATTACTACATTTTCTTGGCTTCCTACCCCGTTCCAGAGTGGGCTTGATGCAAGAATCATGCTGGGGGTTGCTGTGGCAACACGGTGCATGACGTCCGTCTTCACAGACAGGTAGGACAGGAGCCACCACAGTGAGTCGGAAACTGAGCCCTGGGCTGCAGAACGGGGGCAATCTCTAAGGTGGTCCGTGGTGAAACTAGCACTGCAGAGTGATTTTTCTCCTGCAGGATAGCACAGAAAGTCAGTTGAAGCTGCTGACAGGAGGATCCTTGAAGGTCTAGATGATTGGTAACCTTCTAAACGGATCTACTGCGGTACACATATTCCCGAGAAAATACTCAGAGTAATTCTCCAGATGCAGGTCAGTTTGATGTTCCGTAAGGGATTAATGGGTCATGGAGAGGAGGAAGCCTAAGGCAGAGCTTTAAATGGGCTGCTACTCACAAGTATTGTGTCCCTGCACTTTTTATTCTTATCCTCCTTAGAACTGGCACTTTTTTTCAGGCAGTCATGAATACCAATACTCATGCCTGGTAGGCTAGGTGGTACTAGTGCTGGTGAAGAGAAGCCTACCAGAGTGGAGCCTGTTTGAACAATACTCTGACAGCCAAACCAGCACTGTAGTCCTCTGCTGATTCACTCCTGAATTATTCATCAGCGGCTCATTTTTATTATGTTAGGAGGTCCAGGACCTGGAAATCTGAGTATCACATTGTGTTTGGCAGAACAGGGTCCAAACAGGCCCTGAACTGTAAATGACATTCAAACTGTTTATGTGACGCTGTGCACACATTAGAAGTCCAGGCAGCCACCTCAGAGCCAGAGTTTTTTTTAAGACTGTGTGAGGCTTTTTTTTTTGTGACTGTCTACTTTTATATGTGAGAGGACGAAAGAGAGAGAGAGATACCATCAGAACACTCTTGGAAGGTATTTTTAGGTAAATATTTGGAATGCTTCCTGTGTGCATGTCTGCTTTTTCGTGTGCCTGTGTGGGTGCAAGCACACGTGCAAGAAAATGCCAGTTATTGTTGTGCCTAGTACAAATAAGAACAGTAGCTGCAAGTATCACAACACCCAGAAAAGAACAGTAGTATAACATATTGTTTGGCCTTTATTTATTTTTTCAAAGAAGTTAGCCCATCTATATTAATACACTTATCATGTGTAATGGTATGTACAGTGTTGAGGGGGTGAAACCCTATTCAAGGAGCATCCATAATCCTTGTCGGGGTGAAGTCACACGTAAACGCCAAATTACCCTGTGCTCAATCCTCAGGTAACATGGCACAGAGCAGTCAGGCTTAACTTAAAGGTAACGTGTAAAGTATTTATGTAGCAGTTCACATAGTAATAAAGTGAAATCCAATACAAGATAAGTCCCACAGCAATTTAAAAGAATAGAGTAAAATTTTATAAATACCTAAAGACCAAAAACGACAAAAATTCAATTGCCATTACCAGATATGCATTTTTAAAGATTTAAGTCAAAATAGTGCTAAAAAGCACAAAGCGCCAACTGTGGTTATCTGGTCACGCCTGACCGAGGCAAAGTTACAAGTTCAGGCCGACCACGATGGAGCATGGTCTGGCTTGAGGGACCAAGAGAGGCCTGCTGAACAAGAGAACCTTAAATCCTGGTTGCAGAGTGTTGTGAGATTCTGCATCGATGATCCATCATGCAACAGAAGTGATGCAAGGCCGTGGCATGGAGATGCATTGTGCTGTGGTTCCAGGGTGCCACAAGGCTACAATATGAGGTCCTGCGTCATCATCAAGGATGCTGTTGACAAGGGACTTGCGATGCAATGTCCTGCATTCAAGATGTATCACGCACTGGTTGACTCCAAAAAAGTTGAGGGGCTTGTGATGTGGAGCCCTGCGTCATCGTTGAGGATGCCATTGACAAGGGGCTTTCTGCGTAAAGCCCTGCATTGAGGATTCATCGTGCAGCGGCGGTTCTGAAGAGGTTGTGGGCTGCATTGTGTAGTCCTGCCTCACAGATGCAGTTCATCAGCAGTTCCCATACGGAGTTTAATGAGTTGATGCTTCACAGTTATGATGCAGAGTTTTGGGAGGCAATGCATCACTATGTGTCAGTTCTGGTGGGACCACAGCTGAGGTGGCAGAGTACTTTCTGTCTGACTTTCAAGGGTCCAGGATGGGGTGGCACCACTTCGGAGGGAAGGACTCATAGCTAGTAGAGTACAGGTGCTGGATTCAAGGTTGTTATCAGGAGGTCAGCCAACTAGGCCTCGGAGTCACTCTCCCTCCAAAGATCCTGGGTTTAAGATGCAGGTCCAGTCCTTCGTACTCAGGCAGCAGGGCAGCAAAGCAGAGGGATGCTGAAATGTTGCCCAAGTCTTCCTAATTCACAGTACCACTCTACAGGCACCCAGGTGCATCCCAAGTGAGCTCATTGGCTCGAGGTAGCCTTTGAAATCCAAGGGGGAGGGAGCACACTGCTTCCCAGCACAGTTTGCTCCATTGACGAGTTTTAAAGATGCACCTGTGTGCCTGTGAGTGGTACTGTGACCTGTGAAGATTTAGGCAGCATTTCCAGCAACCCCAGGTGAGATTTCGCTGCTTTCTACTGATGAAGGACGAAATCCAGAAACACATACATGTGTCTAGAGATATACAGCACTATCTGCATGTTGGTGAAAAAACTACAGTTAAATTTGAAGTAAAAGCTAATTGTGTACCGCATTTACCATAATGCAAAGTGTGAATTGGGCTGGGATGTGAGACAATGTGCTCCCAACCCTCCTTCTTTCTTCTGACTCTTCCATGGGTCCAGATGTGTACTAAGGAGCTGTGACTGAGGGCCAATTATTTATACCTGGTGCCCACTTTGAAATAGGAGAAGGTTCTCGAGGTTTCCACCCCCATAAGTTGTCAAGCATCCCCTTCTTACATTGCCCTGGCCGGAGCTTGACACAAAGGACTAGTGAGAAACCCTTTGTGATTGTGTCCAGAGAGAGCCTTTGTGATATGCATGTGTGGTAGGTGACAACGCCTCCCCCTTGTTACGTCAGAGTAGCCCAACCTGCATACACATTGCCTCCCTTTGTTTGAGTGTATGGGAGCAATACACAAAGACCAACTGCTACCTATACCTACTTATGTGACCCAGGAAACAGGCTGCAGACACCAGATGGTCAGGGCAAGAAAATGCCATCTTTCTTAACTTCCAACTTTATAATTAAAGAGGGCTATCAATTTAAACTACAATTCTTTAGAAACTAAACTTGATCTCTCTACCTGCACCTAATTGAAAGTTAGCCCTTATAAGTAATAAGGAATCCCAATGCTATCATACGGGAGAAGTAGGCCCTACAGTAGTGGAAAACACATTCAGGAGTGTTTTACTACCAGGACACGTAAAACTTAAAAGTACATGTGCAACCTTTCAAATACACTACACCCTGCCCTCTGGGCTGTTCAGGACCGACCTTAGGGGTGACGTGTTTAAAAAAAAGGATTGTTTGGGCCTGACAAAAGGTTTATATTGCAAGATTGAAATGGAAGTTTGAAACTGCACACAAAGGCTGCAATGATAGGCCTGGTACATGTTTAAAGGGGCACTTAAGGTGGTGGCACAATCAGTGCTGAAAGCTCTAGTAGCATTTAATGTACAGGCCCTGGGTACTTGTATTATCACTTTAAAAGTAGACTTACAAGTAAATTAAATGTGTCAACTGGGGTTAGCCAAATCTATCATGTTTAAGGTAGAGAGCACACAAACTTTAGCCCTTTAGTGGTAATGTGCACAGAGTCCTCAGGCCAACAAAAAAGAGGTCGGAAAAAATAGGAATGGTGAAGGCAAAAGGTTTAGGGGAAGACCACTGAAAGGCTGACAGATCTAACATACAGTAACTTCTGTGAAAGTTTATTTTTGCTATTAAAAAGTCTTTCACTGGCTACCCGCGCTGGCTGACCATTACCTCATTAGTGCTAATAGTGCTAATGCTAGGCGGGCATGGCTGCACTGAAGGTTAAAAGGCTTCTTCTCTTCTGGGTTGGGGACTTTTCCCTGCAGGTCTTCACAACCCTCTTTATTTGCATATCTAAAGTTAAAACCTTCTCCATGTCACCATCTCTTCATGTATAAAGAAGGGGTTGGCTGTGATAGGCATTCATTCACACTTTATTCTGAGTGTGTAGCTACATCCTCTTTGGACAATTTGGTCCATACCTGCTGGGTGCTTTCAGATTCAACAATCAGAGAAACTGAGATGCACTTGTATTCAATTTAATAAACTAACTCAGTGTTATGCCAGTTATGTTGTAAGTTCATAACAGTCACTTATATAATCAGGGCTTAGAAAATAGGTTTTTCCCTTCATATGCAATCACAGTACTTGAAGTTGACAAATTTAATCTCAGTACAGCGTATCCAAAATCAATAATGTTAATTATGGTTATCCTCAAAATGTGAGAATGACAATTTCACATTTTGAGGATAACCATAATTAACATTATTGATTTTGGATACGCTGTACTGAGATTAAATTCGTCACCTTCAAGTACTGTGATTGTATTTGAAGGGACAAACCTATTTTCTAAGCCCTGATGAAGTCACAGGGATAATTTCCCTGACGAAACATGTGTTGGCTGACTGGATCTGAAAATGATCCTAAGGTTACACTGGATTGGTAATATATACCGGGGACCCAATGTGAAGTTCACTTGTAATTGGTTTACTGAGAATCATAATACATTGCATCGGACTTTGTATGAAACATTTGATGACTGATTAGTTGGCTGACTGGATCTGAAAATTGTCCTAAAGTTACACTGGATTGGTAATAGATATCGGGGACCCAATGTGAAGTTCACTTGTAATTGGTTTACTGAGAATCAAAATACATTTCATCGAACTTTGTATGAAACATTTGATGACTGATTAGTTGCCATTTGGGAATATGGACCAATAAAGCTGAATTATTGTTATGAACTTTATGGATGGACTACAGAGTTGAACTTTATGTTTTACTGACAGAGTGAGTGCTTGATAATTTATATAAATTGTATGGGGACCAGTTTTGGCTGGTAGTTAGGGTCTTTGAAGTATTCACCCAGATCAGTGCACCCTCTTAGCCAGAAAGGTATCAAGAGTTGGTATCGCCTTTTACTCATTGAATACTTTCTTATTTACCAAATACAACATTAAACAGGTCCAACCTCACCCACAGTGATAATCAATGTGCACAGTTCTTAGTCTGTCAAATTCATTCAGAAGATTCTTTGGCATGGTCTGGTGTAGCCTGTTCATATACATACAGCAAACTGCATTAATACACCCATTGTGCATAGGAGAAAATGAGGATGGAGCCCTTTAAATGAGGATCACTTGAAAACTGTGGTGCAGAAGCGGGGGGTGTTCAGGACTGTATGTATATTTATTGGTATTATCTTAAAAAAAGAAAAAATTGAGAGGGCAGTGGAGTGTGAGTGTGTGTGGTGAAGCTGCTCTGCAGGAGGTGCCTTCTTAAACCCCTTCTATGGTAGTAAAGACAGTTGTAAGGACCATGACCCCTCACATTACAGACCCTATTGTGTACATGCATAATAATTGGGAATATGTGGGAATAGTTTTAGAGGCACACTCTAAATAATTTTATTTTCCTGCTAGGTTTCTTCAGAATGAAGGCAAAGTAGGAGAAAATGAAAATATAATTTTAAGCAAAAAGTCCCCCACCTATATTGTGCGTTTTGCCATTTGGAACTAAGTGCTGCTCTCTGTGAGCTCACCCCCATCTTTTCATAGGCTTTGTCAGCTGCAGGCGAGAAAGTACTGGACAAAGATCTAAAATACCTGAGCCAAGATCAGGCAGGGTTCAGCCAAGACTCCATAGCACCCAAACAAGACAGTATGTCTGTGATTCAATATCACCTAATGTTGGTTTAAATCACAACAGTGGCTCAAGTGCTGGCCAGAATAGCTAACAATCACACAGTTTGAGCCAAGAACACACATTGCTGGCCAAATACCACACATCATGACTCCAGGTCACACAGTACTGAACCAGTATCAGAAACTGCTTGCCAAAAATCAACTAGTTGCCGGCCCAAGATCATGCAATGCTGGTTAAAAAATCACAAAGAGATTAGACAGAATTGCATACTGTAGGTCAAAAGTACAGTCAGAATCATGCATAACTAAGTCAAGATCTCACAGCACATAATCAAGACTATTGCAGTCAGAATCATGGATGACTAAGTCAAGATCTCACAGCACATAATCAAGACAATATAGTGATTGCTCGGGATTTCCTGTTGCTGACCCAATCTCGATCTACATAAGCGCAACATCATAAATCACTGGCTTACAAATTCACAACACTTGCACAGAATCAAACACAGCTGGTCCATGATGAAACAGCAAGGGCCCAAGATCAAATAGTACTTGGCAAAGGGCAGGCCTAATAACACTCTCTGCAGATCATGATGAATAACTCTAAACCTGGTAAATTTGTACAGAAAATCCTGAGGCATAGAAACCACAGTCCAAACTTGACATGCACCTTTAATTTCAATGAGCTGCTTACATATTTGAGAGGCAAAAAGAACAGATGATGGACAGAATGCTGAACAATGCAAACATTCACTCCCAGTCACAAAGATATGGATTTAATCCATCGTTTTTTACCCACCACTCCACCCCAGTTTGGACCCAGCCACATACAAATCAATCTTGACCCTGTTCCCCATGGGAACAGTAAAGCCTGAACTGGCAAGCCAGGTAATCCCTGGACCAGAAACAAGCATCCTAGCAGAAACAAGCATCCTAGGACTGCTTTCAGGGTATCACCCGTCATCAGCCAGGCTAGTTTGAATCCAGTGGTGCAATGAGCACAGGACTCACATCTGGGCATACCCTTTCTACTAAGGGCAATAAAAGAAAAAAGAACAGATGATAGACAGAATGCTGAACAATGCAAACATTCACCCAAGTCACAAAGATCTGGGTTTAATCAATAATTTTTTTGCCCACCACACCACCCCAGCTTGCCCCAACCATATACAAATCAGTGTTGACCCCGTTCATTAAGGGCTCCACCAGGAAGGAGGAGCTGCAAAAGGCACTGAGGGCCTAGGTAACAGCCAAGGAAGCTGAGGGGCACACAGAGGAGGATGAGGAGGAGGAAGAACAATCCATCCACAGTGGTGTAGAGAGTGGCCCTGTTATGTCCAGGGAGAGGGTCTCCAGGGCAGGTAGCAGTGTCTCTTCTAAGGGTCTGATTCCTGAAGAGGTACAGGACAGACAGGCAAAGTAGGTTCATCAGCTGGAGTTAGAGAAACTTAAAATGGAAATGGAGGAGAGAAGGTTGGCCATAGAGGAGAAAAAGATGCTGCTGGCTCATGAGCTCAGTTTAAAGGAGCTGGATCAGAGGAGTCAGTCTAGCAGAGATGGTGGCAGCAATAGCACAGTGCAGCCTGAGAGGAGGGTGCACACTCCTAATGACCTTGTGAAGGATTACAAGAGGGGGGATGACATACTGCTGTGGTTTAAAGGGTATGAGTCTGCTCTTCATCTGAATCTGGTCCCTGAAGCTCATTGCGGTTTGCGTCTGTGGAAGCAATTCTAGGTAGAGGGAAGGGACACGCTGACATCCTTAGGGGATCCCCTGGGGCTCACCTACCCTATCATGAACTACGCCCTGATCACAAGGTATGGTCTCACCCCTGAGCAGTACAAGGACAAGTTTAGGTCCTACAAGAAGAAGGAAGCCCAAACATGTTTGGAATGTGCTGATTCTTTTTGCAGGTCACTGGATGGTTGGGTGAAGGGGAGTAAGGTAACAATGCATGAGGGGCTTTACAATTTAATTGCCTGGGAACACTTGTACAGTTTATGTTTTCCAGACCTGCGTCAGCACATATTTGACAGCAAGCTGACTGACCCCATGAAGCCTGCACAGGAAGTGGACCACTGGAAGAGCACCAGGGTCCAGAAGAGGAATGGGGGAGACAACCCCAAGGGTGGGCAGGGTCCCTCTCAGAAGAAAGGTGGGGGTAAGGATAAACAGGGGGAGTTCTCTAAAGGGCCCCAACCTATTTTCCAGGGTAAGGATTCCCAGCCCCCCAGTGAAAAGAAGCCATGGTTCTCCAAAGGGAAACCTGTAGAAGCGGGTCCCCCATGTAAGTGTTATGCATGTGACTAGTGGGGGTCATGTGGGGGGGACCCCAAATGCCCCAAGAGTACACCGACACCCAATGGTGATCAGTCCCAGGGTTTGGCTAGAGTAGCGCTTGGGGAGGAGTCACCTGGTGTCTGAATAGCAGATAGATCCCCGGGTACTTTGACAAGTAGTTGCAATGGACAACTCAAAGCACTTGTGCAGAGTGGCACAGGTTCACTTTGAATGGGGGGGTCTCAGGTTCCTTGAGGGTAGCTATGAGTCTACCCATGCCCGTGGATGTTTGCTTGGCAATGACCTGGAGGATTCCTCTTGGAAGGAGGTGGAACACAGGTCACACTTGGAGATGTTGGGTCTGCCTAGGTGGGTATACGTATCCACCAGGTCAATGGCAGCCCGTCGGGGTACTCAAGACCCCCTGGAGCTGAAGTGGCCCAGGGTACCGCAAAGAAGAGAAAGGGCAGAGGAAACCAGCCCCAGAAGTTCCCATGGTCCGGGAGGAGGCGGATCCTTAGGGTGATGCCCCGGGGCCTTCAGCAGAACAGGTGGCTGAACTGGGTGAGGTCCCTGAGCTGTCACAGTGGCAGCAGGAAGGGGAAACCACTAGGGAGGCATTCTGTGAGGCACAGAAGACATGCCCTACGCTAGTGGGTTTGTGGCAGCAGGCTGCAGACCAGACGGCTAGCAAGGAGCCAGGATCTCACCTGATTTACTCAGAGGACGGCCTTCTGTATAGTGAGCCTAAGGTTGCTGAGCCTGGGTTAGCCTGTGTGCTGGTGGTACCCCAGTGCTTCAGAGTTTTCCTACTGGGTCTGGCTCATGACGTGCCTTTAGCTGGACATTTGGGGCAGGACAAGACCTTTGAAAAGCTTGTCAGCCACTTTTACTGGCCCCTAATGAGCAGGCACTCAGATGCTCAATGCAGGTCTTGCCAGACTTGTCAGGCAAGTGGCAAGAGTAGGGGGAAATGTAAGGCTCCCCTCCAACCTTTTACAGTGGTTAGTACCCCCTTTCAGAAGGTTGGTATTGACATTGTGGGGCCTCCGGATTCCAAGACAGCCATGGGCAATAGGTTCATCCTGGTCTTGGTGGACTCTGCCACCTGGTACCCAGAAGCCATTCCTCTGAGGTCAATGACTTTCCCTATGGTGGGTCATGCATTGATGGGGGTTTTTACCCACATGGAGTTCCTCAAGAAAGTGGTATCTGATACGGGTACCAACTTCATTTCCACATATATGAAGTCCCTGTTGCAGGAGTGTGGGGTAATGTACAAATTCACCACTCCATACCACCCCCAAAGCAATGGTCTGGTTGAGAGATTCAACAGCACCTCAAAAGGCATGATCATGGGCCTGTCCGAGCACCTTAAGCGGGAAGTGGGATGTCCTCTTGCCAAGCCTTCTGTTCGCCTACAGGGAGGTGCCTCAAAAAGAACTCGCATTTAGACCTTTTGAGTTACTTTATGGCCACCCTGTTAGGGGACTCTTGAGTCTGGTGAAGGAGGGCTTAGAGAAAGCCCCCCAGTAAACCTCACCAGCATGTATTTAGCTACATGCTGACCTTCAGAAACCAGACTGCTCGCTTCAGAGCTGTTGCCAAAGAGACTCTGGAACCAAGCCAGGCAGACATGAAGCAGTGGTATGACCAGAATGCCACTCTGGTCGAGTTTCAGTATGGGCAAAAAGTGTGGGTGATAGCGCCAGTGGAGCGTAGGGTGCTCCAGGACAAGTGTACTGGATCATTTGAGGTGGTTGAGCGCAAAAGTGAGGTCACCTACCTGGTGGACTTGCGGACTCCTAGGAACCCCTTAAGGGTCCTGCATGTGAACTGTTTCAAGCCAAACTTTGAGCAGACTGAATTGTCTATGCTCCTAGCTACAGATGATGGGGTGGAAGAAGAGAGTGAGCCTCTTTTTGACCTCCTGTCTGCTGGAGAGAAATATGGGTCTGTGGCGGGATTGAACCTCTCCACCTTCCTGACCTCAGAACAGCAGAGGGACTGTCACCAGGTATTGGGTCAGTTTGCCTCCCTGTTCTCCCTGATCCCATGGGTCACACACTTGTGTATACAAGATGTGGACACTGGGAACAGTCCACCCGCTAAACAGAAGGTTAACAGGGTGACTGATAAGGTCAGGGCTAGCATCAAAGATGAGGCGTCTAAGATGTTAGCCCTAGGGGTGATTGAGTTTTCTACCCATCCTTGGGCCAGCCTTGTGGTCTTGGTCCGAAAGGCTGCTGCTCCTGGTGCCACCCCAGAACTCCAGTTCTGTGTGGACTACCGGTGTCTCAATGTGGTCACTAAAACTGACGCGCACCCCATCCCCGGAGCTGATGAGCTCATAGATCGGTTGGGAGCTGCCCAATACCTCAGCATGTTTGATTTGACGTCTGGGTATTGGCAGATTGCTCTAACTGAGGGGGCCAAGGAGAGGTCACTATTATCTACCCCAGATGTGGACAGTTTCAGTTTAAGGTGATGCCATTTGGGGTGAAAAATGCACCTGCCACATTCCAGAGATTGGTCAACCAGGTGTTGACCCGGCTGGATGATTTCAGCGCAGCATACCTGGATGACATTGCAGTGTTCAGTACCACTTGGGAGGAACACTTGCAGCACCTCTGCATAGTGTTGGAGGCCCTGGAAAAGGCAGGCGGTCACTATTAAGGCAAGCAAGTGCCAAATAGGGCAGGGTTAAGTGGTGTATTTGGGACATCAGGTGGGGGGTGGCCAGGTGGCACTCCTACAGCCAAAGATTGACACCATTCTGGCTTGCGAGCCTCCCAAGACCCAGACTGAGGTGAGAGCCTTTTTGGGCCTCACTGGCTACTACAGGAGGGTTGTCAAGGGATATGGCACCATTGTTGCCCCCTTGAATGAGTTGACTTCCAAGAAGCAACCAAAGAAGGTGATCTGGAGCGAGGCTTGTCAGACCACTTTTGATGGCCTGAAGGCTGCCATGTGCACAGCACCTGTGCTGAAGGCACCTGACTACTCCTAGGAGTTTGTAGTGCAAACAGACGCCCCAGAGCATGGTATAGGAGCAATACTCTCACAGCTTAATGAAGAGGGCCTAGATCAACCTGTAGACTTCATTAGCAGGAGGTTACTTCCCAGGGAATGTAGGTGGAGTGCCATAGTGTGTGACTCTTTTGCTGTGGTCTGGGTGCTGAAGAAGCTAAGACCCTACTTGTTTGGGACTCACTATCAGGTTCAGACCGACCACAGGCCCCTCAGATGGTTAATGCAGATGAAGGGTGAGAATCCAAAACTGTTGAGGTGGTCTATTTCCGTACAGGGGATGGACTTTACGGCGGAACACCCCCCTGGCACAGAACACGCTAATGCTGATGGTCTGTCCAGATTCTTCCACCTTATTGATGAGAACTCCCATGAGGTTGGGTAGTTGCTCCCCACTTTCAGCTTGGGGTGACATGTGTTAGACATGGCATCCTGGTGTGATCTCCCCTAAGTTTTTGCCTCTGTTTCCCAGGTTGTTAATGTGTGCTGCGCTTTACTAATGCAATCCAGTGCTAAAATGCAAGTGTTGTATGTAAAATGTATGTGTAATTGGCTTTCCATGATTGGCATATTTGATTTACTTGTAAGTACCTAGTACAGTGCACTATAGGTGCCAGGGCCTGTATATCAAATGCTAATAGTGGACCTGCAGCACTGGTTATGCCACCCACATTAGTATCTCTGTAAACATTGCTCAGACCTGGCACTGCAGTGTCTGTGGGTGCAGTTTTAACTGCCAATTCGATTTGGCAAATGCACCCACTTGCCAGGCCTAACTATTCCCTTTTCCTACATGTAAGAAACCCCTAGGGTAGGCCCTAGGCAGCCCCATGGGCAGGGTGCAGTGTATGTTTAAGGTAGGACACATACTAATGTGTTTTGTATGTCCTGACAGTGAAAAACTGCCACATTCGGTTTTCACTGCTGCAAAGCCTATCCCTCTGATAGGTTTACATGGGGGCTGCCTTTAAATATGATTAAAGCGTAGATTCCCTTTAGGAGCAGATAGACTTGGAGTTTGGTGTCTCTGAACTCACAATTTAAAAATACATCTTTTAGTGAAGTTGGTTTTGAGATTGTGTGTTTGAAAATGCCACTTTTAGAAAGTAGGCATTTTCTTGCTTAAACCATTCTGTGATTCTGCCTGTTTGTGGATTCCCTGTCTGGGTTATTTTGACAGTTGGGCTGTTTTCACCTCTCTCTAGACAGTGACGCAAAGGGAGCTGGGGTGTAGCCTGCATATCCTGATTAGCCATCTGTGCAAGGAGGGAGGGGAGGAGTGGTCACTCACACCTGAAAGTGCTGTGCCTGCCCTCACACAATGCAGTCTCCAACCCCCCGGTCTGTGTCTGGGGCCTGGCCTAGGCAAGGCAGGATCTCACAAACAAGAGAGACTTTCCTTTGAAGTAGGCTTACTTCAAAGGCAGAAAGGGGTATAAGAAGAGCAGTCAAAACCCTTGAAAATTAGATCACTTCTGGAATCAAGAGGAATCTCTGCCCAGGAGAAGAGCTGTGGAGAAGTGCTGCTCTGCCTGTGACTGTGTTTTGTGGAGCTATCCTGCAGTTGCTGTTTCTGCCTGTGAAAGGGGACAAAGACTGGACTTTGTTGTGCATTCCTGCTTGTGAAGAATCTCCAAGGGTTTGAACTGAGCTTGCCTCCTGTTGTTAAAGTCTCAGGGCCATCAAAGGCTTCCCCTGCCAGCAGCTACATTCTCTCTGCTGAGACTCCTGCCCTGCCAAGTAGTGCCCTATCCAGTTCCTGGGCCCTTGAAAGGTAAAGCTGTCAAATAAAGACTGAAAATCCATGCACAGACCACTGTGCGGGGAAATGTTTGACGCAGCTTCTGTGACACAGCTGATAAATGACGCAAGGCCGGATTCACAGCTGAAATTAATGCTCCAACTGCATCGCAGCTTGAAGATCAACATGCAACACCCGCTAACGGAGGCTGATAATGACGCAAACCCCTTGCAGCGTGGTTTTGTGATACAGTACAACCGGATTTTCAACACAGCAGCGTCTGGCGTGAAAAAACAATGCATAGCCTGCCCGGACCCAAGGTGCCTCTCCGGATCGATGCATTGCTCTCTTGCAGGAGAGGAGAAATGATGCACATGACCTGACCGGAGGAAGAATGATGCACGGTCTCGCTTGCGAGTGAGAAATTGACACATCGCTGGCCTTTTCCGATGCACACTCGCCCATGCGGTGTTATTTTGATGCTACCCAGGTACTTTTGTACGCTAACAACGTTCTCACTGTTTTCTAAAGGATTTAAGACTCTTAGGCCCTCATTACAACATTGGCGGTAAAAGCTGCTTGCCGCCGTGCAGAAGACCGCCAACACACCACCGCGGCTGTGGAATTCCGCTACAGCTATTACGACCTACTGCATAGAAACCGCCAAAATCTAGACACCCACACAAGTCCGCCACACCAAAGGTCAGTGATAAACTGGCGATAACAAAGCCTCCACCGTCACGCCAACAGGAATACGCCCTCACTATCACGACCCACGAATCCACACAGCGGTCTTTCAACCACGGCATTCCAATGGCGGTACACACCGCTGCGCTCAAAATACACACACATTTACAAAACACTACCACGTGACAAATCGAAATACACACACCTGATACACATACACACACCACTCCCACACACCCAATACAATATAAAACACACACCCATATTACCCACAAACCCTTACTACCCAAAAATCCAGAGAAGGCCAGAGAGACAGCAAAGCAAAGACAACACCAGCATACACAGGCACACAACACCATCACACATACACATCCACGCACAAAACCCTACACACCCCTAAACATCACCCCACACATCACAAAACACACCACCTCACACATCACCCACACCACCCATGGCACCGCAAAGACACCCCAGGTTTTCTGAGGAGGAGCTCAGGGTCATGGTGGAGGAAATCATCCCGTAGAGCCACAGCTATTCGGATCACAGGTGCAGCACACCACCATAGCTAGAAATATGGAGCTATGGCGCAGAATCGTGGACAGGATCAACGCAGTGGGACAGCACCAAAGAACATGGGATGACATCAGGAAGAGGTGGAACAACCTACGGGGGAAGGTGCGTTCCGTGGTCTCAAGACACCACATTGCGGTTCAGAGGACTGGCGGCGGACCCTCACCTCCTCCCCCACAACTAACAACATGGGAGGAGCAGGTCTTGGCTACACTGCATCCTGAGGGCCTCGCAGGAGTAGCTGGAGGAATGGACTCTGGTAAGTCAAATCTTTAACTACTTCATCCCCCACCCTAACTGAATGCTATCACATACCCCCACCTTCGCCCTCACCCCCATCACTCCAACTCCTCACATATGTCCCCCTAGCACAAACCACACATCCCAACACCAAGCCCTGCATGCAACAACAAAGCATGGACACTCATCACCAATGCATGTCCACTACACATACCCACACAGACCTCTAAACAATTATCACACAAGCTCCGACACAGGAATGGGAGCACTGGGTTAAAGGGTCACCCACCCATTGCACACCATGGCACACACAGATACTAAAACTATGCCTTTACACCCCCGCAGGACCCCTACCCAACGTCACCGGGCAGGAGGTTCCAGACATGTCTACTCCCCCCACTGAAGAGGCCCACAGTGAGGACAGCAGCTCTGTCCAACTAGATCTAGATGACCAGGCCGGCCCATCTGGGACCTCGGGATAGTCGGTTTCCCTGACACAGTCACAGGCCACCCCAGAGCCTCCCCCCTCAGGAAACACCAGCACAGCACCCACCCAGCGGGGCCATACCTCTTTCACCAGGACACATCAAGCAGCAGTGTGTCCACCACTTTAGGGAACCCATGCTAACCCACCACCCCAAGAACAGCAGGGACCTGGGGGCAGTGGTAGAGGGCACACGGTTGAGGGGACAGAGGCCCAGGAACACAGGGGAACTGGGAGGGCCCGCTGTGCAACTGTGGGAGGAGAGGCCCAGGGAACCCACTCTCCACGAGGCCCTCTACAACATCATGGGAGCCTACCATCATTCCCAGGAGACGATGGCAACGGTACTGGCCAAGTTTCAGGAGACCCAGTGGCTGCAGGAGGAACAGTATTTGGGGTTCAGGGAGGAACTCAAATCCATCAATACCACCCTGGGCACCATTGTAGGGGTGCTGAAGGACCTCGTCAACACCAGGAGGGACACTGTGGCACAACCACGGGCCCCTGATACTAGCCTGGATGATGAACTGCCCTCCATCTCCGCTGGCGCTAGTGGGCAGGAGGCACCGCCACAGGACCACGACACCAGCACCCCACCCCTGCAGATGGAGAACCACCCCGCAAACGGTCCCTGAGATCCAGGACAAAGACAGAGAACAGTGCCAGGACCCCCGCCAAGAAATGAGACCACCCTGATTGTCATCCTTCTGTCTGACTTTGTCACCCTGTCCATCCTTTAACTGCCCCAGCTCCACTTCCTATGCCCCTTTGGACAATGCACATGTGAGACAAATAGACTGGACTCTGCCATGGACATTCCTCCACCAACATCCATGACCATTTTGCAACCCCCTCCACTAATTAGCACTTACATAAACACCCTTGAATCACAAAATAATCTGGAGTCAGTCTGTGCTTTCACAAATGTGTATTAGCTATAACTAAGGAAAATACCAATGTCCATTGTATTGTCAACATACCTATGTCACACAGCTCTAGTCCATGAGGTTACATAGCAGAGGTCACACAGTGGGACCCACATCTGTGAAATGGAAAGGGAAAGTGACAAATCAGGGTCCATACTCTGGGTGAACGTAACAGACAAATGAGAAGTCGAACAATTTTATCTGATGTAGGAGGCAGTGATGTCTTCTTACCTGTGTCTCACTGGAAGTATTGATGGATCACAGTGTTTCTGTTGTCTATGCCCTCTTCTTCTGGCTCCTCTTCTTCACTGTCCACAGGCTCCACAGCTGCCACAAGATCTCCATCTGGACCATCCTGCAGAAAAGGCACCTGTTGTCGCAAATCCAAGTTGTGCAGCATATAGCAGGCCATGATGATCTTGTACACCTTCTTTGGTGAGTAGCAGAGGGAACCACCTGTCACATGGAGGCACCGGAACCTGGCCTTCAGGAGGCCGAAGGTCCTCTCTATAACCCTCCTAGTTCACCCATGTGCCTCATTGTAGTGTTCCTCTGCCCTTGTCCTGGGATTCCTCACTGGGGTCAGTAGCCATGACAGGTTGGGGTACCCAGAGTCACCTGCAAATGTCGAGGGACAACTGTTAGACACACACTAACCCTTAGGGACAACCCCAGACCCAGACAACTATTCAAACTGTATAGGGTCCATGTCCTCACCTAATAGCCACACACAGTGCCTCTGGAGTTGCCCCATCACATAAGGGATGCTGCTGTTCCTTAGAATGTAAGCGTCATGCACTGAGCCAGGATACTTGGCATTCACATGGGAGATGTACTGGTCAGCCAAACACACCATCTGCACATTCATTGAATGGTAACTCTTCTGGTTTCTGTGCACCTGTTCACTCCTGCGGGGGGACCAAGGCCACATGTGTCCCATCAATGGCACCTATGATGTTGGGGATATGTCCCAGAGCATAGAAGTCACCTTTCACTGTAGGCAAATCCTCTACCTGAGGGAACACAATGTAGCTGCGCCGGTGTTTCAGCAGGGCAGACAACACTCTGGACAACACGTTTGAGAACATAGGCTGAGACATCCCTGATGCCATGGCCACTGTAGTTTGAAAAGACCCACTTGCCAGGAAATGGAGTACTGACAGGACCTGCACTAGAGGGGGGGTATCTGTGGGATGGCGGATAGCTGACATCGGGTCTGGCTCCAACTGGGCACACAGTTCCTGGATTGTGGCATGATCAGGTCTGTAGGTCACTATTACATGTCACTCTTCCATTGTCGACAGGTACACCAGCGGTCTGTACACCGGAGGATGCCGCCATCTCCTCACCTGCCCCAGCGGACGTGCTTTGTGGATGAGAACAGCGAGCAGAGGGTCAGCTAACACTGAGGTACGAAAACACAACTTTATTGCACACATTTGTCAATCCGCTAGGTGGCTGTCTTAGTGTGTATGCAAGGCCTAGATATGTGTGACGCATTTAAAATTAATGGCATGTGGCCCCCTGAAATGGCGGCTGCCTGACCTGTAATGTGGGACAATGGGATATGAAGTAACTGCGCTGTTGTTCTACACCGTCGCTGTAGGCGGTCGAAGATCACGGCGCAATCCTGCATTGGTTAACATTGGACCCTATGGGTCCGACGAGCCAATGACGATATACGCCGGCGGTAACGGTACTTACCGCCGCGGACGTGACCGCCATTTTCTGTTCACTCACTTGATACCTGATCTTCGACAGGAGAGGACCTACACTGCAAGTGCTGATGTGACCTCAGTCTGGAAGCGACAATGGCTCAAGTGTCTGGGGAAAGGGCCTCTGCCTTCACATCGGAGCAGTTTGACAAACTAGTGGATGGGGTCCTCCCACAGTACACGCTACTCTACGGTCCTCCAGACAAACAGGTGAATACACTGTGAGCATGCTGTATGGGCAATGCCTCTTTGGAGTGGTGTGGATGGGAGATAGGGTGGGGGGAATGAGTCGTGCATGAAACAACGGTGAGTGGATGTGTGTCAGGGCAAGGGTGGGAACGTTGGCCAATGACTGTGACGGTCTGGACGGTTATAATTTCTCCTTTTCCCCTGTACTATTCCTCTAGGTCAGCACCCATCAGAAGAAGGATATTTGGCGTGCCGTCGCCAAGGAAGTCCGGACCCTGGGTGTCCACCACAGACGGAGCACCCACTGCCGGAAAAGATGGGAGGACATTCGCCGCTGGAGCAAGAAGATGGCAGAGGCCCAGCTGGGGATAGCCTCCCAACGTGGGAGGGGTGCCCGTCGCACCATGACCCCCTGATGTACCAGATCCTGGCGGTGGCGTATCCAGAGTTGGATGGGCGCTTGAGAGCATCACAGCAGCCACAAGGGGGTGAGTACAGTCACATTCATCTGATTCAGCGCACATGGGAGGTGTCTGGATGGGGGAGGTGGGCAGTGGGTTCCCCTAGGCCAGGGCGAGTTTTTCAGGCAAGGTCCCTTCGTGAGGCAGGCTATGTGGCACCCCACCCCACCAGTGTTAAGAGCCATCTACCCCTAGTCAGGCTTCTGTGACTTCCATGTGTGTAGCAATCGGGCATAGGCCTTGTGCCCGTGGCCCTGTGATTAATTAGGGAACTCTAAGTGCATGGCGTAGTGCAGAGGGCTGCTGTGTCTGTAGTGTCCGCCAACTGTAGCGGTATTGCATGCACTGAACATGTCTTTCTACTTTCTTTCCCCCCCTTTTTGTGGTCACCCTGTTCTTGTGTGCATCAGCGTCATCAGGCGGAGGAGCAATGCCACCGGAGCAGGAGGGAGCTGCATCCCACAAGGCCCTGGAGGGTGAGACTACGGACTCCGAATTCACCAGTGGGACGGAGGGCGAGGGGAGCTCCACAGCAGGGAAAGGAGCTGAGACCAGCGACACCGACTCCTCCTCTGATGGGAGCTCCCTTGCGGTGGGGGGCCCCTCTGTGCCCACCGCATCTACAGGTACAGCCGCCACTCCCCTACCAGCACCACCCTCCCAGCAGCCCTTCAGCGTGTGCCCCGTGGCCGCTCACCCAGGAGGGTGGGCATCTCCTTCGCCCCAGGCCCCTCAGCCCCAGTCAGCCCTGCTGCCCTTAGTGAGGAGGCCATTGACCTCCTCAGATCCCTCATTGTTGGGCAGTCTACCATTCTGAATGCCATCCTGAGTGTAGAAAGGCAGTTGCAACAGACAAATGCATACCTGGAGGGCATTCATTCTGGTCATTCAGCCCAACAGTGAGCTTTTCAGCCTCAGCACTGATGGCAGCCATTGTTCCTGTGTCCAGCCTACCCCCTCCAACTTCCTCCACCCAGACCCAATCCCCAGTACCTCAGCCTATCCCAAGCATACCATCAGACCAGCATGCACACACTTCAACACACAAGGGTAGCTCTGGCAAACATAAGCACCACACATCCCACAGGCACTCACACAAGCATCATACCCATGCAGACATACCAACAGCCACTGCCTCCACTGTGTACCCGTCCTCCACGTCTCCCTCCTCCCTCCCTGTCACATCTCCACTCACACCTGCATGCACTACATCTTCAACCACTATGTCCATCACCAGCACGCCCATCACCACACACCGCTCACGTGCACTCACCACCCCCACTACCATTCACACATCCCCTTTGCACTCCCTAGGATGCAGCAGTGGGCAACCCACCCACTGTAAAGACTTGAGAGACTGTGGCTTTGCACTCCCCAGGATGCAGCAGTGGGCAAACCACCCACTTGAGAGACTTGAGAGACTGTGGCTTTGCACTTCCCAAGATGCAGCAGTGGGCAAACCACCCACTGTAAAGACTTGAGAGACTGTGGCTTTGCACTCCCCAAGATGCAGCAGTGGGCAAACCACCCACTTGAGAGACTTGAAAGACTGTGGCTTTGCACTCCCCAGGATGGAGCAGTGGGCAACCCACCCACTGTAAAGACTTGAGAGACTGTGGCTTTGCACTCCCCAGGATGCAGCAGTGGGCAAACCACCCACTTGAGAGACTTGAGAGACTGTGGCTTTGCACTTCCCAAGATGCAGCAGTGGGCAAACCACCCACTGTAAAGACTTGAGAGACTGTGGCTTTGCACTCCCCAAGATGCAGCAGTGGGCAAACCACCCACTTGAGAGACTTGAAAGACTGTGGCTTTGCACTCCCCAGGATGGAGCAGTGGGCAACCCACCCACTGTAAAGACTTGAGAGACTGTGGCTTTGCACTCCCCAGGATGCAGCAGTGGGCAAACCACCCACTTGAGAGACTTGAGAGACTGTGGCTTTGCACTCCCCAGGATGCAGCAGTGGGCAAATCACCCACTGTAAAGACTTGAGAGACTGTGGCTTTGTACTCCCCAGGATACATCAATGGGCATGGAGCTCCCTTGTGGAGCTGACGTCATGCACTCATCCGGCTGAAGTGCCCCCCTTCCATTCCTCCTGAGGTGCCTGTTTTATTCCGATCTGATGCCCCAGCAGTGTTCTCTCTGTTTGGATCGGGTATTGAGTGTGAGCCTCGCCCATGCATTTTGGGCCCAGTGGTCCACGGACTATGTAGGTGCAGTACATGGACTTGGAATCTTGGTGTACATATTTGTTGATAGTGTATATATATTTTTGACTAATGGATTTTTCCGGAATACAATCGTTCAACTCATTTCCTTTTGTCCTTGCATTCTTCCAGGGGGGATTTGGGGATGTAAATGTAATGTTTTGACATGTATTGGTGTGTGTGTTTTTGTGTGTGAGGGTGGGGGTGGGGGTGTTGTGTGTTGCGTGTGTTTGTCACTCTCCACCGTCCCTGTGTGCAGGCTGGCTGAAAAGTATGCACAAAGCCCAACTGTCAGTCTGCCCCAGACGTGCATTGGAGTCAAGCTGCAAAACACCAGAGTCATACGCACAGAGAAATGCTGAATTTCTAGAAGAAAAGAACAGCTGATGGACGGATGGACAGAATGCTGAACAATGCAAACATTCACCCCAGTCTCAAATATCTGGATTTATCCATCATTTTTTTGCCTTCCACGTCACCCCAGTTTGGATCCAGCCATATGCTTGTACCTGTATATATGTTTTTTCTAAACACTAATCTATTTTAATGTGATATATATTTTGAAAAAATTACAATAATGACAGTTTAAAGGTAAATTAATATCACTTAATTTAATGACTTTTTTTTAACTTAATATAATTTAATTTTAAAGAACCCATCCCTGAACCCTAAGAACTCCTTACTGTCCCTGAATAATACCCAACCCTGAACCCTAAAGCTTGCTACAAATTCTCAACACTACCCATCTTGACTCCTGAAAACTCCTTACTACCCCTGAGCACTACCCTCCCCTGAACCTTAGTATCTCCAAACTGGCCCTAAATGCTACCCATCCCTAAATCCTAAAAACTTGTCACAGGCCCTTATAAGTATCCATCCCTTAACCCATAAAACTCCAGACCACCTCCAAATCCTTCCTATATATGACGTCTAGTGGTGACAGCGTACCTTCCAGTGCTTAATGTGAGCCAGTGGTTTCCACTGCTTGGCACTGGTGCTTCATTCTTAACCCTGCCATGAATGACAGTTCACCACATGGTGACTTTGTCTATCTAATTTTGAGAGGAGCAAAACAACAGTATAAATAATACCTGTCAGTCATGCCATTCTTGTACCTTGAGTTGGCCTGGAAAATTCTAAATTGTTACACATGTAGGAGTGCTATGGTTAGTACTTGTGTTGGTGCTATAATTAGCTGCACAGGCAGGGGCAATTAGAGGTGCAAACTGCATTGTCCTCATGAGATGGGCTTTGGCACTTTTTGTTTTCAACAAATTTTGGGGCCCATTTGCAAAGTAGTTGTGCAGCCTGGCTCTGCACCAAAACGCTCAGTGCCGCGCTGCGTCACTTCAGAAATATAGGGATGTGCCATATTTACAAAAATATGGCACACCCTTGTGTTTCCCCTAGTGCTGGCACTAAATTTAGCTGCCTAGCACCAGAGAAGGAACCGTTGCACCATACTGCAAGGGTGCCTGCATTGCAAGGAAAGATTGTTTATGTGCAGGGCACCTTCCTGCACATGGAGAATCATTCATGGCCTTTTGCTCTTTCTATGTATGCTGCAGAATGCAGCACAGACAGAAAAAGAAAAAACAAGGAGAAATACAAGTATTTCTGCTTGTTACACAATGTTAGTTTTTGGCGCTGCCTCAGATTTACATTTCCTTGTAAATATGGGGCAGTGTTAAAATCAATAGATGTTGGTTAGGCCCACAGCAACACCCATTGCAGGCCCCTCTGCCTCAGAAAACTTAGTTGGGGGCGATAATTACAAGGCGTGGCTTAATGCTGTCTTGTAAATATGGTGCAGGCGCACAGCGCCACTGGAGCATCACAAAAAGTGACGCTCCGGTGGTGCTAGGGTCTTGTAAATATGCCCCTAAGTACTGGCTTTTCTTACTAATCTAACAACGCACACTGATATTAGGTTTTAAAACGGAAAATACAACGTTGATTGGCCACATAAACAGGTCCAATTTACTTACAGTTTTTATTGTAACTTTCGGTTTTTATTTACAGTAGGGGTACGGATGGAAGGGAACTGGAATAAGGCTTTCTTATACACGAGGTGGCTGGGGAAGGCGGGGCTACCTTTTGTAGTAGTTACTGGGGGGGAGGAACGATAGCTGAATGATGAAGATTATCATTGCATAATCGACACATTCCTGTTAAAAAACTATGCATAAAATTACTGCAGGTCATGTTTCATAACATAGAGTGACATTGAAAGTTACATTCACATGTGAGTGAATATTTCTTTCTACGTTTGTTGGCAGAGAGATGAAGGGATCTTTTATAAGCCTCGGCCCAAGATCCCAGACACATCTGGGCTCTGATCAACAGTAGACAAAGAAAACCAAATATTTTAAGGGTAAATAAGGCGGAGGTTACTTGTAGGAGGTGCGCTCTAGGCATCATAATGTAAACATTCAGCCCAAGTAAACAAAGCAACCAAGTTAAATAATGTAGCGAAAGGAAATGAATTAATAAATGTCGTATAAATAAAAAAATGAGAAATAATAGTAGCTAAAGCTACTGAAGCAACAATAAGTTAAACTTTATCAACAAACTTTCAATAAAAACATTCAATTAAGAGTACATTTAACTTCGTAACAAACATGTTCCTATTAGGCGTATCATTTAACTACAAGCTTAATGTAACGCAAAAGAATTAAAATGTTATAATAAAAAACAACACATACAGATAGAAATTACTTAAAATGATTGACGATTCAGAATTTGATGTAAAAGTCAATGCACTGATCAGCAAAGCCACTTGGTCTCAGTACTAGTTTAATTATAGCAACAAAGTTTTGTTGGTATACCTTACTGTTATAGTGTTGCATAATGGTTGTCATATTGCATCTCACTGTGCAAGTGGAAAAAAGATAATGTGACAGTGATGCTATTCTACCAGCCACGGTGTTTGTGTTACATGGTTTATACTAAGCTAATAGGACTGCATATTAGGACGACAGGACTTCAGAATTTAAGGAACTGAGTCCTTGCACCCCATTAGAGACAGACGGTCCAATTCTTGGCTAGCTCACACTGCCTCACCTAAACCTTTAAGCTTACTGGGGTGGAAATGGATTGTGGCAACCTAAACATGACATTCTGAGCCCATGGAATCATGAAAACAGATCTTAACCTTATGTTGTATTAGCCATGCATGCCGAGGTGAAAACACAAGAGAGATACAACATAAGATTTCAATATGTTTATTGACACAATCGTAGTCTTGCATAGAGAGAATGAGCTGTGATAATTAGACAGATGAAACAAAGCAAAGTTACCAGCACTGTGAAAATGGTTAAGAGAATTAACAATACATCCATGGTAAATGCTTTCTAGATATTCCTGCATAACCGTAAGGCTATACAGAGGACAAAGTGAGTGCACACTCTGCCTTTGCCCGATTTAAGAGGTTAGCCTCTTACTTGCTTACAGACCTGAGTCAGTTGCGGCTGGAGTGCTCCTTTGCCCCTTCTGAGTCAGTGCACTGTTTATATAACCATTACATTTTCTGAACTCTTTTGGTTGTGGCGATACAACCCTAGAATTTGAGGTACTCATAGCCAACTACTGAGCAGCACCATACAATGGTTTTTGATAGTGTACATACTATAGACCAATTCACATGGTGAAATATGTAGAGTCTAAAATAGGTATCAAGGTAACCTATATATGTCTGAAATGGGCACACAATATGGAGTTTGGGAGCAGTGGTTATTTGTACATCACTGAATATGTGGGCAACCGTAGCAGCATGTGATTTAAAGGATATTTTTCAAAATGCCTAATTTCTTACACACTGGCTTACATTTGGAAGGCACAATGCAGCAAAATCCAATGGGTAATAATAAATATCCTACCATTTTATGTTCCCACTTGCTTTCTGATTAAAATGGTACCTCACTTGTGTGGATAGGCCTAGTGCCCTTGAAAAGAAATGGCCCAAAACGCATCATGGATACTTCAAATTTTTCCATTAAAAACTGACAAATTTTTTGCAAAGTGGGTAGCTGTGGATTTTGAGCCCTAGGTCACCCGGCACCTAGGGAAACCTAGCAAACCTGTACATTTCCAAAACCTAGACACCTAGAGCAATCAAGGATTGGATGACTTGTGTGGCTTCCACCAGGTTGTTATACCCAGAAGCTCTTGCAAACCTCACACTTTGACAAAAACAAACATTTTTCTCACATTCCTTTTAAGGAAAAGTCTAGAATCTACAGGGAACCACAAATTTCCTGCAGTCCTCTAAATCTTTTGATAAAAATAGTACCTCACTTTTGTGGGTAGGCCTACTGCCTTCAAAAGAAATTGTCCCAAACACAACATGGATACATTACATTTCTCCAATCAAAACTGACCCATTTTTTGGAAAGTAGATAGCTGTGGATTTTGGGTCCTAGCTCACCCAGCACCTAGGGAAACCTAGCAAACCTGTACATCTTTGTAAACTAGACACTTAGGGCAATCTAGGATGGGGTGAGTTACATGGCTCTCACTAGATTGTTTTGCCCAGAATCCCTTGAAAACCTTAAACTTTGACTAAAAATCATTAAACCCGCGTTTCTGTGACTGAAAGTTCTGGAATCTGCAGGGAGCCATAAATATCCTGCCATCTACCATTCCTCCACTTGTCGCTATAAAACTGGTACCCCACTTCTGTGGCTGGGTCTAGGGCATGCAACAAGCAAGCTTCAACCAAGAGCAATGGGAATCGCTCTCTAAGCGACTCTCATTGAGCCTGGTATGATTTGTGCCTGTTGGCTGCACTAGGGCAAGCCACACAAGTGGGGTAGCATTTTTATCGGAACAAGTAGTGTAACACTGGGTGGTAAAAAGGTTATGGATTCCTGCTGATTCCAGAAGTTTACAACACAGAAATCCAAGGTAAAAGTGCAATTTTAGGCAAAGTTTGAGGTTTGCAGGGCATTGAGGGGAAGAAAACTTTATGGGATCTATGCAAGGCATACCACCCTGGACTCCACCGGAGGTCTAGTTTTCAGAAATGTCTGGGTTTGGTAGGTTTCCCCAGGAGGCAGCTGACCGGAGCCCAAAACATGCAGCAATTCAGCATAGAAGTAGGACAATATTGGGACTTACCCATATGTATAAAAAAAAGAACATCCAATATCAAAATTTCACTTCTTGCTGAAAAGTTGGAGAGGATTTAGTTCCCAGGGGCCAGAAAGACTGTTGGGGTCATACTGAAGGTGGAGGCAAGCCCCGATGTGTGGGTGGGGGGCATGCCACCACCACACCTTGTACCAATAAAAAAAACTTCCTGGCATCTAGTGGGCTATTTGCCCCTCCCACGGGGCAGATTGGAGTTAAAGACCTCTTATTTGCTCCCTGTCGAGGGCAGAAATTCTGTTGCAAGCCACCCCCTCTCATTTCTCCACAAATAAATCATCCATGGTGTCTAGTGGGGGTGGAGGTAACCACATTCACTATGCCCCCAGAGGGGCAGAAAGACATTTGAGTCTGGGGGTGGAGGGAGGACTGACCTATTGCCAGAGGGAGCGCTGCCCTCTCCAAATATAATCCCTGGTGGTCTAGTGGGCTTATCTGCCCCCGTTGGGGGCAGATTTGAGGAAAACACCTCCTATCTGCCCCTGACGGGGGGCAGAAAAAAGCTGCTGGTAGTTAGATTGATGGGTGGGGGCTAGGTCTGATGCTTGGGAGGGCAGCTTTCACCCACTCTGCCTTTCAAAATGAATCACATGTGCCTAGTGGGATTCCTGTACCCCCAAGTGGAAAAAAGACTTCTAGGTCCGGGGCTGCTCCCCCTCCAAATATAGTCACTGGTGGTTAAGTAGGCTTTGAGTCCCTAATGGGGGCACATTGGAAGAAGACACCTCCACGCTGCCACCGACGAGGGTCAGAAAGACTGCGGGGTTGTTTAAGAATGGTGGGGGGGAGGCTTGATGCCTTGATGGGTCACCTGCACCCATTTATTTAAAACATCTTGGCATCTAGTGGGCATCCCACCCCCCCCATCGGGCAGATTGGAAGTTGGAACCTCCAATTTACCCAAGGGGGTAGAAATACTTTTGTGCCTGGGGAACAGGGGACCACTAGCCCAATGTGTGGGGGCAAATCCCCCTTCACAAAAGAGTTCCTTTTGTCTAGTGAAGTGGCTTCATGCTTGAGGATTGCCCTCCTGCAGTGATCCTCAAGCAAGGATCCACTAGTGAAATGTCCTATTGGAAAATGAAGATTCTCCTCTTTCCAACAATACCTCTCCTGTGTGCTTCAGTGCTCGTGGGCCAAGATATGCCCGGAGCACTGAAGTAGTGAAAGTGAAATGATCCAATCAGCTCATTTTACATTCATTTTCTCTGAAATGACATCAAGGTGCCACGCACGCTGATCATCATTTCAGAGGAAAAAATAAAATAGCCCTGGGAGCTGGGGAGCCCAGCTCATAAGGCTGAAATAAATTAAAGGAAATCCCTCTGGTGCTCACACCAGAGGACTTTCCTGCCTCAAGTGCACGGATGGCCTGGACCTAGCCTCATCACACAAGGACTGGTGTGGAGGACAGCCCCGAGCTGTCCTCCGCATTGAACCAGTTAATAAACCATTAATATGCAGATCATTACCACACATGTCACGACTCACGTGCTGCTTGCGCCTGGAATTTGCAGATCTGGTGGCGTGAATCTTCAATGTTCGGCTTTGGCCCAAAAAGGGGCGACTCTTTCTGGTAGCCACGGTGCTGTAGGCAATGGAGACACCAAGAACAGACCGTGCCCTTCAGAAAGTAGCGCCAGAGGGAAAAACCCCTTCCAAGGGGAAAAACCTCCAAACAGGAAAAGTCCTGGAGAAAAACAAGAACAACAAACAGGAATCCAAGAGGAGCAAAAATCAGAAAATACAGAATGCTGAGTCCAAAACCAAAAGGCAAGGAAATCAGGAGCGAAGACACCAACTGAGCAGAAAGTGTTGCAGCGCAAGGAAAGAGAAAAAACACAGCCCTTATATACCAACAAACAGGAAGTGACCCACAGGAAGTAAAAGGACACCATCTTAGATAGGGAAACAATATATAGAACAGAATAGTAGAGGAACCATAGAGAATAGGGAACAAGGAATGCTGGGAAAGCACAGGAATCTGGGAAGGAGGAAAAGACATAAAGAAAGGCACACAACAGACTGCAAACAGAAGAAAGGACAAGGAAACGAAGAAAAATAGGTAAGAGGGTTCAGAGACCCCTGGGATAGTGAAAGGCAGAAGGAAGAACGAGGCCCCAAGCAAATCTGGGGCCTCGAAACGCGCAGGAGAGGCTGGGGGCGCGCCGCGTCTTAATAACGCGGTGCGTGGCCCGAGCCGAACGCCCGGTCGAAGTCGAGCTCTCGGCTCGCGCCGCACCGCGCGGCGCGACAGTAGGTCCCCCTCCCGAAGGCCCAGGTTTAAGAGGGAATAAACAGTGAAAGCGTTGAGTCAGGAGAGGAGCGTGAACGGAAGAGGCATCTTCCCATGAACATTCACTGAGAGGATAACCCTTCCAATGAATCAGATACTGAAGTCGTTTATGAAAAAGACGAGAGTCACAGATTTCCTGCACTTCATATTCAGGAGCATCATTCACAAGGACAGGAGGTGGACAAGGAAACTGACGTGAGTAAGGATCAGGCACATAAGGTTTAAGCTGAGAAACATGAAAAACCGGATGGATCTTCCATGTATGGGGTAAGTGAAGACGGACAGTAACAGGATTGACCAACTGGAGAATACGGAAAGGCCCATAGTAACGAGGTGTGAACTTGTTTTGAGAGAGACGTGAGGGCAAGAATTTGGAGGAGAGCCAGACTTTATCTTGCAGATGATAATTTGGATTGGTTGTACGTCTCTTGTCTGCAGCCTTCTTCATATACCTCTTGGTATGTAACAAATTAGATCGAATTAGTTTATGGAGTTGGAGAAGGCGTTTGGAGAAATAGTTAATAGCAGGTAGAGGAGAGTTGGATTGTGGAGAAGTAGGGAAAGAGGTAGGATGAAAACCATAGGAACAGAAAAAGGGAGTGACCTTGGAGGCACTATGGACTGAGTTATTGTAGGAAAATTCAGCTAAAGAGAGGTAAGTGCTCCAGTTACTTTGGGTAGAATTGCAAAAGCATCGAAGATATTGCTCTAGTCCTTGGTTCAGACGCTCAGTCTGTCCGTTGGTCTGAGGATGGAACCCTGAAGACAGGGCTCTATTCATATTCAGTGTTTTACAAAAATGCTTCCAAAATCGGGAGATGTACTGAGGTCCTCTATCAGAGATTATGGTATGTGGAAGTCCATGGAGACGGAAGACATGATCTATGAATATTTGACCTAGTTCTTGGGAAGTAGGCAGCTTTTTTAGGCCAGTGAAATGAGCCATCTTTGTGAAAGAATCCACTGTGACCATGATAACCCGGTTTCCTGCTGATGGTGGGAGCGAACACATAAAATCAGTAGAGATAGTATGCCATGGGGCCGATGGAACAGGCAAAGGTTGTAGTAATCCTGCCGGTCTGGTGTGAGGTATCTTGACTTGGGCACATATGGGACAGGCCTGAACGTATCTTTCCACATCCAGTTTCCAGGTAGGCCACCAAAAAAATCGTGAAAGTAATTCTTGTGTGGCCTTGATGCCTCTGTGACCAGCTACAGGGGAATCATGGCACATTTGTAATGCTTTCTTTTGCACCTTGTTTGTAGGGAGGAATATCAGGTCTTGGTAATAAAAATATCCTTGTTTCTTGTACAATAATGGTCTTAGTTCTTCTATGTCATGGTCCGATTGGTTGGCGTATTCTTGTTGTACTTCTTCCAAGAAAGACTGAGCCACTCCAATGATCTTACTGGGTTCTAGAAGATACTGGGATGAGGAAGGAGAACACTCTGGATATCGGCGAGACAGAGCATCAGCCAGAATGTTTTGGGATCCTGGAATATATGTAATATAAAAATCGTACTGACTGAAGAAAAAGGCCCAGCGGGCCTGACGACTATTCTGGCATACAAAATTTCTTAAACATTGTAAATTACGGTGGTCTGTCCTCACCTCAAATGGTTCCTTGGAACCCATCAGAAACTGCCTCCACTCAAGGCAGGCTGTTTTCAGAGCCAATAATTCCCTTTCAAGTACGGAATAATGTTGTTCAGCTGTGGAAAGGATATGAGACAAATAGAAAACAGGATGTTCAAGGCCATCATCCTCTTGTCGTTGGAGTAAGACAGCTCCGATGGCTCTCTCAGAAGCATCAGTTACTACTATAAATTGCTTGGTGGTATCTGGATGTCTTAAGATGGGGGCTTGGGTGAAGGCTCTCTTTAAGCTTTGAAAGGCTGCTTCAGCAGCCTCAGTCCAGACAAATCCCTTCTTTAAATTGTCCTTCTTTAAGGTGTGAGTTATGTGGCTAGTCTGACTGGCAAAGTCTAGAATGAATTGTCGATAGAAGTTTGCTAAACCTAGGAAACATTGTGTTTCTTTTATGGTAGAAGGAGAAGGCCACTCTAGGATAGCTTGTACCTTTTCTTGGTCCATAGCTATGCCGGTGGGACTTAAATGATAGCCCAGATATTTGACTTCCGTTATGTCGAACTCACATTTCTCTGGTTTGCAAAATAGTTGATGATCACGAAGTCTTTGAAGAACTTGTTTCACATGGGAAGTATGGAGTTCAGGATTTCTAGAATAAATAAGAATGTCATCTAGGTAGATCACGACTGTCTGATTAAGTAGGTCTGAAAACACTGAGTCCATAAATCTCTGGAAGATTGCCGGGGCGTTAGTAAGACCAAACGGCATAACCCTATATTCAAAATGGCCAAATGGGGTCCTGAATGCTGTCTTCCATTCGTCGCCTTCTCTTATGCGTAAAAGGTGGTAGGCTCCTCGTAAATCCAATTTAGTAAAACGTTGGGCCCCTCTGATTGCTTCCAGTATGTCCCTGATGAGAGGCAAAGGATAACGATCTTTAATGGTGATTTTATTCAGACCTCGAAAATCCAGGCACGGACGAAGATCCTTAGTCTTCTTGGGCACAAAAAAGAGAGGGGCCCCAGCCGGAGACGACGATGGAACAATAAGACCACTCTGTATATTTTCGTCCAGATACTCCTTTAGAACTTCCCTTTCGGGTTCCGTGAGGGAGTACATCCTCCCAAAAGGAACAATTGTGCCGGGTTCTAATGGAATTGCACAATCATATTCTCGATGTGGAGGTAGCACAGGTTTTGACGGTTTTTGGAAAATATCCTGAAACTCCAAATAGTGGTCTGGGACCCCTTGGACCGTATTAATGGACATACCAGTGGCACCTTCAGTAGCTAAGGATCTTTTCGGAGACCAATACTTGTCGGAAGTAAAACAGTTCTCGTGACAAAATTGCGAAGACAAAGAGACTGTCCGGGTAACCCAATTTATATATGGGTTATGTCTAATGAGCCACGGAATTCCAAGAATGATGGTATGGTTAGGGGACGTAATAAGATCGAAGGAGATGTGTTCTTGATGGTTTCCCACCTGTAGACTTAACATCAGGGTAGTGGTGTCAACAGGACCAGAGGATATCAAAGATCCATCCACAGTGTGTACCTGTTCGGGTACTTCTTTTGCTTGAGTAGGAACTAGGTTAGCAGCAGCCCATGTCTTGTCCATGTATATACCACTAGCACCACAGTCTAGTAATGCCATAGTCTTTTCTTGACGACCGTCAGGAAGTTGTAACAGGACAGGAAAGATGAACAAGGCAGTTGTATTGTCATTAAAGGAGCTGATGGAAGGTATAGCTGTAGATCCCGTCCCCTCCCTTCTTACAGAGGACGGGAGGTGGCGTTTCCCGAAGGTCTGGACGGACGTACTGGACAGGTACGGAGTATGTGACCAGCAGAACCACAATACAGGCACAACCCTCTCTTGCGTCTGTCTTCTCGTTCACTAGCAGAGAGCGGACCTCGGGTAGTATCCACCTGCATGGGTTCCCCTTCGATGTCTCTAGCAGGAGTGCGAGGTTCCTCGGAACGCTGTAGGTATGCACGGGAGCTACTTGGTTGGGTAAACCCTCTACTCCTTTTCTTTTCCGATCTCCGTTCCTGAAGACGATATTCGATGGACAGTGCTTGATCCATCAGGCCACGAAGATCTTCCGCTCTGGTAGAATGCACTAGTTCATCCTTTATTTCTTCTTTGAGTCCTCTACGAAATAATGTTACCAGAGTACGTTCCACCCAAGTGGTCTCTGCCGCCAGCTGACGAAAACGGGTTATATATTGCAGGACGTCTTGGGAGCCTTGTTGGATGTCGCACAAGGCTTCTTCAGCGGAGGCTTCCAATCCAGGACGGCTAAACATTTGTTTGAAGCGACTCACAAAGGCGGAATAGTCTGACAATACAGGGTCGTCGGAGGACACCATCGGGGTTGCCCAGGCCAAGGCTGGGCCGGATAAGGCACTGATAAGATAACCCACCTTGGTCCTGTCGTGGGAGAATTGAGTAGGTCGGAAGGCGAAATACACCGTTAAAGCATCCAAGAACTCGCGAAGCTTGGTTGGTTCACCAGAGAAACAAGGGGTAGAAGCGGAGATTGTCGGAACATCACTGGTGCGGAGGGCCAAAGCCTGTCGTAACGCAGCATTTTCATTACGTAGTTGTTGCAACTCCTGGGCTTGTTGCTGAATCGTGGTTAACAGAGATTGCTCCGGATCTGCAGCAGCCGCCACTGTATTATCCATGGTGTTTGAGGACGTCGGAATGGTTGGGCGCTGCAATCTGTCACGACTCACGTGCTGCTTGCGCCTGGAATTTGCAGATCTGGTGGCGTGAATCTTCAATGTTCGGCTTTGGCCCAAAAAGGGGCGACTCTTTCTGGTAGCCACGGTGCTGTAGGCAATGGAGACACCAAGAACAGACCGTGCCCTTCAGAAAGTAGCGCCAGAGGGAAAAACCCCTTCCAAGGGGAAAAACCTCCAAACAGGAAAAGTCCTGGAGAAAAACAAGAACAACAAACAGGAATCCAAAAGGAGCAAAAATCAGAAAATACAGAATGCTGAGTCCAAAACCAAAAGGCAAGGAAATCAGGAGCGAAGACACCAACTGAGCAGAAAGTGTTGCAGCGCAAGGAAAGAGAAAAAACACAGCCCTTATATACCAACAAACAGGAAGTGACCCACAGGAAGTAAAAGGACACCATCTTAGATAGGGAAACAATATATAGAACAGAATAGTAGAGGAACCATAGAGAATAGGGAACAAGGAATGCTGGGAAAGCACAGGAATCTGGGAAGGAGGAAAAGACATAAAGAAAGGCACACAACAGACTGCAAACAGAAGAAAGGACAAGGAAACGAAGAAAAATAGGTAAGAGGGTTCAGAGACCCCTGGGATAGTGAAAGGCAGAAGGAAGAACGAGGCCCCAAGCAAATCTGGGGCCTCGAAACGCGCAGGAGAGGCTGGGGGCGCGCCGCGTCTTAATAACGCGGTGCGCGGCCCGAGCCGAACGCCCGGTCGAAGTCGAAGTCATGCAAACCTTTACAACACAACAATTTGTTGTTAGAAAAAAAATTAATAAATGCTGATTGAAACATTAAATATATATTTATAATGTAAGATTTCATATTTTTGACACATAAAAATGAACAATATTCATTCATCTCAATGCAACAAAAGTCAACACAACACAACAAATCGCAAATCAATCCAGTACTTTGCAACCCTACGCACATTTTTCTAAATTGATATTACCAGGCAATACAACCCAAAACAACTCAACAGCATGTACATTTTTTAAACTTCACTATGAATGAATACAACAGAACACAAATTATTGCAACACCAGAAATATTTCCAAAAGTGTAGAAAAATGAAAGCAACACATCAGAACATGGCACAAAGGTTTATTTAAGAAGTCAAAAATGATTTACATTTAAGAAATCTGACTTTTTTAATTTCTACAAAAGCACAAATACTGTCCCCAACCAAGATGGCTGACAAATTCTGAGAAGAGGGTAAAAAACACATCACATTTTATCATAAAAATAATTAATATCTATAATAATGATTTGCTTCATAAAAAGTGCCTTGCATCAGTTATTTTACTGTATTTATAATATACCCTTAAAAACATATAAACACAGTCATCCATGATTTTGTAGTGAGTGTTACACTGCCTTCTGATGTGACCACACACACCATCGTGAACAGGAGGGCTGATCAGAGACAGTACAAAGCACTGCCATCTATGGGCCTGATTCACAAAGGTAAACTTAGACCAAAAGTCTAACTTTAGATCAAAAGTCTAAGTTCACTCATAGTAAAGTTAGGCTTTCGGTTGAAGTTTAGACTTTTGTTCCAAACTTAGACCAAAAGTCTAAACGTAGATCAAACGCTAACTTTACTACTAGTAAAGTTCGACTTTAGGTCTAAACTTAGACTTTTGGTCTATGTTTGCCTTTGTGAATTGGACTCTACCTTTCTAAGTAAGTATGACTTGCCCATTTGAAATGCTTAGAAATGGATAGGCATATCATGGTACCATAACTTTTTTTTAAATTACTTACTTTTTCAGACATTGTGAAGTTTGTGAACACACACAGATTGTGAATGTTTTCAAATTAAACATTAATGTAGATTAAAATACAACCTTGTTTTTTTATTTGCAATTTAAGGCTATTATTTCCTCAATGCTAACGCAGTTTTGCGTCAAAAGGTTTAGCGCTGTCAAGCGCCATTTCTTAATGCCACCTGTGCGTCATATTTATACTTTGACGCTGGGTGGCGCTAAGAAGAGGTTAGAGTAATTTTTCCTGACGCTAACCATTGTGCATTGTCGTAAGGCAAAATGACATTAACTGAGGAAAAATGGCTAATCCGATTTACGACATGGCAACACATTGCAAAACGGAAATGCAACATTTTTCACCGTAATACCGTCAAAAAGAGATGCAAACGCAGCAAACATTGCAAAGGAGCCCCAAAACGTATCCCAGAAGATAGGAGAGAGCCCAGGGAGACCCCAGACAACCAAGAGGACACAGACAAGTCCCAGGGGAGAGACAAGAAGAAAAGGAAGTGTTGCTTCAGTGCAGAGGAGCATGAAATACTGGTGAGAGAGGTGAGGGAGCACCAGCATCAACTCTTCATCACCTCTAAATTGCCAATTGGAAGGAGAGAGGCAATTTGGCAACAGATTGTGGACAAGAGTAGCAGTGTGGCAGAGGTCAGGAGAACTGTCACTGAGTACAAGAAATGTTGGCATGACTGCAAGCGGAGGACAAATGAGAAAATGGCAAGGAACAGGAAGGCAGCCCTGCAGACCGCAGGTGGTAGTCCAGCACCGCAAGAGGACCTTGATGAGATGGAGGAGATGGTTGCAACCGTCATCCCAGAGGAAATCGTCACTGGTATTGCAGGATAGAACAGCACAGACTACCAGGAAACAACACATATGGGGGACTAAAATGCCAACATGTCAAGTGCAAGAAGCAGGAGACACATACCCACTACCTACTGTCAGCCCTGCAAATCAGGCAATGGAAAAGGCAAAGAGGCACGGCATGGGACTCCCTGCACTTGCCATGCCAGGTGCATGGGCTGTGCAGGGGCATCCAGGGGCACAGCACAACACAACACCAACAACCTTTGCATGGGGATACACCACCATGCCAAGGCTGCTGGAAATGCTGAAGCAGACCAGGAGGGTAGGGTAGAACATAAAACTGGTCTTTGTCACAGGACAGCTGGTATTGTCAGAATGTAAACTAGAGGACAATGCCTAGTCTCAGGCCATTGGCTCAAGTGGCGTTCCTCATTGACAACATTTACCACAACTACCCATGGTATGTGCACTGGTCAATTAGGAAATGACAGTTAGGTGCCCAGGGAACAAACACACTCGAAATGAGGGTTCAGTATGACTACGTGATCAATCCCCATCAATCCCTATCCAAGTTCAACTCCTGTCAACTGGTCATGTCCATAGACTCAATAACCATCAGGAACTGTCACATACATAATGATGTACGCAGCAGTAATCGCATACCCATGCTGGCCATCCCTGGGTTTACCCCTGTGCCTGTGTCACAGTAGCTGCAATGCCACTATGCAACATCTCAGGTATCATAGTGCAAAGAAAACTGCATTGAGGGGGAGGACACAAGTGTGTAGGAAGGCAAACACACCTGCACAGTCACAAGAGGAAACGGAACTCTGCCAGGTCCATCAGTGCAATGCAATGTAGCACACAGAAACAAACATCAACACGAGAAACTACCAATGGCAACACGTGCATTGTCTCATGGAAATGCCATGCATGGTGTGGTGCTAGGTCTCAGCACTTCATAGGTGTATTTGAAAAATGATAGACTGGGACAGGGCCATATTGTCATGTGTGATGCTGTGGCATCAGCACACCAGCAATCATTGCAAGGCCTCACCATGCAAATGGAAGCCGAGGAAGGGTTGATGATGACAAGAAGGTGGCAAGCCACAATTTGGACAGAACCCACACCTACAAGATGTGATGCAGACAATTGCCCAAACTGCCCTCCACTACATGTGACATGCAGGTGGGGCATAGGGCTGAAAGACTGCAAACATGAATGACAGGATCAGTGCATGGGAACCAAGATAACAATGTACCACCAATAGGATGTCAGTGACGTCACATTACAACAGGCACAACACAGACACACTAATTGTACAATATCTCATTGCATAGGATGATGGCTCTCCTGTGGATCTGCCTGTCCTGGACTACCCTGATGACCTCGATGACCAGCTGACAACCATCAGCCAGGAAACCCTCTAAGATGTCCTGGGAACACTCCAGACACCACCTGCCAGCACAAACACAGCTGAGGACTCTGATGACACAGGGATCACCTTTGAGACGACATTAGTGTGAGTCCAGCGGGAAGTGGCCAAGGAGGTGTGGATGGGGATGCAAGCTATGGCAGCCAGCCTTGAGGGGATGTGCATGCACATGATAAAGTCCGCTGAACAGATAGCAGCCAAACAAGTCACACAATCCCTACTGCTTGGAGCCCAACAGTCTGTGAGAGACCTAACCACTGCCGTGAGGGAGTCGCCACAACACCTGCCCTCCCAATATTGCTTCTGCATGCATGACAACAAGCAGGATGCTATGCACCAGAAACTGGCCTCCCTCAGGGCAGACATGGCTGACTACCACAGGGATGTTGCTGCCATACTCAATAATCAGCAGCTTCTCCTTGCTGCAGTGATGCCATGTGTAGTTCCACAGATGGCAGCTGTTGGGAATTTGGTGTCCACTTCTCCAACCACTGAAGTGTGTGTGCCCCCCTCAAACCTACCACCACCACCATTAAGGGCTGAGGAGATGACACACACATCAGAGGA
Source organism: Pleurodeles waltl (assembly GCF_031143425.1). NCBI lineage: Eukaryota > Metazoa > Chordata > Amphibia > Caudata > Salamandridae > Pleurodeles > Pleurodeles waltl. The sequence continues at coordinate 1,431,686,017 of NC_090444.1, read as the reverse complement.
TGAAGATGTGGAACAGATCTTCTTCACCCATAGTAGTACCCGGTAGCACCAGCCCATGCCACATGGGAAGTGATTTCCCTTTGTCCTGTGCTTGACAACATGCCAGTGTTGCTACAGTTGGTGACATGCACTCTACACCGACACACTATTAGCCTTTCCACTATGGACTGTAATTGTCTCTCACTACTCCATTGGCAATTAATGTTCCCCTGCGCTGAATGACACTTCACCTCAGCATGTCCAATGACATGTCCCTCAACCTTGCACTTGTGTTGCATCACAATAGGATGGTTTACACTAATGGAGTCGCAGACCTGGACTATGTAAATATTGCACTACAGCACTTTAAAATAAACAGCACCTACACAACCACTTTGTCTCTGTGTAATGTGACACATCTACTTTGCTGGAGATTTGTGTTGCGTGTAACATGTCTATGGTCACAGAGTGCAGAAATAATGTGGGCAGATATCTACGCACAAGGTATCTACAAGATGAACGTCAATGCTGGCCACATCCCCTACAAGCAAGTCACTGTGTATGTGACATTTGCTTTCAAACATACATGCTTCAACCACTACATACAGCAGGAATGGCTGTGTAAGTGTGCTCGGCCAATAATGTCAGCTGGAAGTACATATAAAACACATTGGCGTGAAATTTGTACACTTGACCTCATCTGAAATTGGCACTACTGAGTTTCACAGTGTTGATATGAACTTCGGGCTGCAGGCAGACGTCCGACAGTGCCCAACATCACGACTCAGGATCCAAACAATTACAGCTTAAAAAGCACACCTACCTGTCCAATACACGTGAACCATAGTCACGCTGAGTGGTGGGTACAATGGATGGCAGATGCATTGAGATTTAGATTTGTTGTAGCTGCCAATGTGTCAGCTCAGTTGGGAGTGGGAATTAACATGTCACGAGAGGGATGTGGATGCAGGACGGAATTCACAGGCCAACAGACAATTGGCACTGTACACTCATGCACAGATCCTGAGCCCCAAGCATATGACACAAGCAGTGAGGGAGTACCAACATTTTTATTATCTATGTATGGTACTGAACTTAAAACTATGTAACACACCTATACTAACATAATCTATCCTAACTATAAATTACCCCCAACTGGCCCTAACTACTCTATGCTAAGGTTACTTACCACATTCAACAACACACTCTAAACATTTTCCCCCCGAAACCCCTTTTATGATGAGACACATGCAGGACAACATATACTAACCTAAACATATACTACCCAATACTAAACAAATATATATATATATATATATATATATATATATATATATATATATATATATATATATATACATATATATATATATATACATATATATATATATATACATATATATCCATATATATATATATATATATATACATATATATATATATATATATATATATATATATTTATTTTATTTTATTTCTTTTTTTTTAAATACACAACAGCCCCAACATTAACCCCCACCCACCCACAAACTAACATGTAATTAAAAGAAAAATCACCCCCAAACCTACGTATCCTATCTAAACAACTACCCTACTCTAACCTATCACTAAACCCCTTAAACCCACTACAAAACAGGATGAGGAATGAGGAGAGAGAGGACTGAACTGGGGGTGAGGGGAGGCAAGAGTTCCCAGGTTGCCACCTCCTCAGTGACTTTTTGATGGCCTTCATTTTCCTTGTGTTTTTGTCCACATCCTTCTGAATGCTGTCCAGTTTTTTGAGGACCTTTTTCATGTCCCTCTGGAGCTCCCTTATTGCCGACATGTTAATTGCAGCAGGTATGGTGGTCTGTGGTGCAGTGGTTGATGGTGCAGCAGGTGGGGAAGATGTAACGGTGGCAGCTGTGGTCCCCTGTGGAGGTGTGGTGGTGGCTACAACCTTTGTGGCCAATGCCGGTCCCCCTTGGCTGAAAGCCCGCCATTCCCCTGTGGCTCTCTCTCTTTGATAGCCTTGTGCCATCTTGCGGTACCCAAACTCAACATCCAAGATGTGGTGATATCGCACTGCCCACTTTTGGAAAGCCCTGATTTCCGCAACATCCATGTTGGCAGCTGTAAAAATGAGACAGGCAATTATCAGTGTCATCATTGTGTGGTGCATGTACAGATGATAATCTAACACTCTGCCTCGATTTGCACATGCAGTACAAATCACAGTCCAGATAATACAATGTACCTGATGAATGTAATGGCAACACTGCCTACCCATCATGTCATTTCCACCACAGCAAAGCACAGCAAGGGTTGGACCAAACAAAGTGATCTGTGCATTGATGTAGTTCAATGTGTCACAATGAAAAGGCAGCAACTACTTCACATGGGCCAAACCGACTAATCTTTATCATCTGTGTCAACTTCAAAGCACACAAGACCAGTGACTTGTAGATATAATTGGCAAGATGGTATGCAGTTGCTAATCATAAGGGGTCAGTGTTGTTTGGGACACATACATGCTTGAATGAGATGACTGTCATCTACACTGTGACCATCATATCTACCTACATATATTTTGTTCCCCCACCCCTGTGCCACCCCTGTGCCTCAGGGATGATGGGCACGCAATACATCATCACAACTGTCGAGGACAACCATGAAGGCATGTCAACTTATACTTCGATTTAGTGAGTGGAACACATGTGAGGCGGGCTGCCTCCAAAGAATAATGTATCCATAGGTCATTCACATCTACATTCATGTGTCCAGTTGTGTACATCCATCAACACCTGATCTGCCAACACAATTCCCAAAACACCCACATTAATGCCAGCACACGTGTGGCCTTAACCTGCATGCGCACCTTTTACATGCCACCTAAGTGTCACGTAAATGGAGTACAACTTATGGGGCTCAATGCTGGGGGACAGTTACCCATGCAGTCCTACATGTACATTACAATACATGGGTGCACAATTTTGTGTGGAAATATGATGCATCACTGTGTTGTGAGAATGAAGGTATGACCCTGTGCTAATATACTGACACTGGTGCACTTCCAAGTCAAGAGTGACCCTACATGTTGCTACTAATGACCTTGTTCACATGCTGCTGTCTATTGCACAACACAAGACTCCCAAGATATGACTCTCTGCTTCCGAATGTGTAACCCTTGCAACATCCAGCCTAGTAAGATTTCACATCATGTGCCAGCTCATCATATCTTGCAATGAGTGCAACACACAAGAGTCACTCACACAACACTCGCAATCACTACACAGGACAGACATTATCACACTTACTGGAGGCGTCTGGGTCCTGAAATCTAGCCACTTCCCTGATGGTATAGGGGGCAGGTCCACCCGTAAGACATGGAAAGGAAATATATGCTCAATGTCAGATCACTGTACATATGTGTGGACAACGTATCACAGTGTGTAACGTTTTACATGTACTCTGGTGATCCTGCATGTAGAAAGTACAACAGACATACCACTGCTAACTCACATTGACACTGACACTCCTGTGAGTGATAGCCACACATCTGCACACATGCACAGGGCCTAACAATCGTGTGGTGCTAAACCCTACTACAACCATATGTGGCTAATCCATTTCAGATGGTACTCTATGGCATGATTTGTATTTTGGTGACAATTTCAATGGCACTTCCCTGGTACACTGCAATATAAGTGACTCAGGTATTTTAGCTTGTGCATCAAGGGACACTGAGTTACTGTGTGATGGACATGTGGCTCAATTTTCAGTCTGCAATTATCATGCGTGCAGTGGTCCATAAGGGATGTGGCAGAGCTGTATGTAGGTAACAAATGCCCCATTGGCAGTGTCCCCTAAGTCGTTTATGCCCCCTTTGCCAACATAATGGCAGGGATCATGTGTGTGTAATGATGACAATGTAGCGCTAAACATGGATTGCCCACTTTGCTGTCCCGATACAGTGAAATGTGGTATGCTGACAGTGTCTTACCTGATCATCATTGACAGAATGCATGGGCACAGGTGTTGCCATAGCACCTGAAATGTGTGACTAAGGGCCACACGTACAAAGATCCAGTTTTGTGAGTCACCCATTGCGAGGCTTAGCAACTCACAATTTGCAAGTAGGATAATCTGATGTACAACACTTTCAATGACACTGTTTGCAATTCACAAATGGGATAGCAAATGACCTACCTCATGAACATTCATGAGGTAGGTCTCATTTTGCAAATCCCTTGGGAATGGCGGCACTCACAGGGATGCTGGCCTGCTGGGCTCAGCAGACCACCATGTCTGTGACTGCTTTCAAATAAAGCTGTATTTTCTTTTTTTAAATGCAGCCTTATTTCATTAAGGGTAAACAGAAAGCATGTCAAAAACAAATATAACTTTAACTTTCTATTTTTTTAAAGCAGACAGTGGTCCTTGGTACCACTGCCTGCTCTGAAACAATTTTTTTGCACGCATTCACAAAGGGAAAGGGGTCCCGTGAGGACCCCTTTCCTTTTGCGAATGGGTTAGCACCAACTTGAAACTGGTGGTAACTGCAATTGTTTTGTGACGGCATTTGCGGTCACCAAACAATCAATCAGCGGACTGTGACTCGCAAATAGGAAGGGAACGCCCCTTCCTAAATGCCACTAGCAAACCCTGTTTTGTGATTTGGCAATGTGATTGCAGAATGGCAAAATTGGATTTGTGCATTGGAATAATCATTTTTCCTTGACATAAACACACAAATTCAGAAAACTAGGCCGTTTGTGACAGTAAAAAATAGATTCATACATGTGGCCCTAAGGGATAGTCGTACATGACTCAACAAACCTCAGACCTGCATTGTTAACATGTATAGACATGTGGACTCCATCTGAATGCTGAGACACTAACGCTTTGTTCTGCTTGCATTCAGCCTGCCCACAACCATTGCATGCAGCACACCAATACACATCTGCTACTGTCACTCAGGAGCATTCTACTGTACACATTTGTCAATGTGATACTCACCAACAGGGCCACCGATTACCACACCCAGGTGGTCCAGCAGATCCTGCTCTCTGGCCACCAGGTCAGCCCAGCGATGCTTTAGCTGGTGCTCATTCCTGCTTGTATGGTCGACCCTCTTGAGGTGGTAGAGAACCTTGACCCACCGCATAGGCCTCACCTCTGTGTGATACTCCTGTATCACCTTCCCACCCATTTCCAGCATCAAGGGAAGGAAGTGGCACACCAGCCACACAAAGCCCCCAAGCTTCTCCTCCCCCATGCGTGTCAGCTTCGCCCTTCCTGACATGTACCTGAACAACAAATCCAAAAAGATAATGTATAAAAAAAGAGGAAAATAAATTAAAATAAAGGAAACTTTTGCCCAAATCTAAGAACCCCAACTAACCCAATTAATCTAACCCCAGACAGACACCCAACAGTACAAATACAATATGAAGGACAATAAACTACACAAAATCACAAACACATTTCTTAAAAGACACAACAAGAGAGACACCACAAGATACAATACACGCAATCGAGACACCAGCAACACCAAGACACAGCCACACAGTCAAGAAATAGCACAAAGTGAAAGTGAAAGTACACCCACTGTACCATGCCTGTAAACAGGATTTCCTATTATATCACTTCCTATCTCCTTTGCGGCCCGTTTTTCGTCATGCGTGTGTTTTTTTTACACATACGATGTTTGCGTGAATATTTTCGACGGATAACCTACATGTGTGACAAAATACCACGCATTACCTGTAGACTTCAATTTCAATGGATATCCGCATGCGTGTGGTGCGCAGGTGGAATTCACGCTAAGGGCCCATATATAGTTAGTTTGCCTTTGCGGGAGGTTTTGACGCATTTGCGTCAATATTTTTGACTCTATCTGTAATTGCGTAATTTTCTAATATTTAACATGCATGCACCCTGTATCAGCATGAAGATAGGATGGTATGGCCTGCAGTGTGTGATATAGTGTTTGTCCACATGTGGTAGAGCATGCAACTTTGTGTTTTGGGTGTGAATGATCTGTAACTACAATGTGTGTGTTTCTGAAAGAACGGCATGCAATACTTTAGACATCATGCAAATGTATGAATATGTTCCAAATGTTTATCTACATCTAATGTCAATCGGTGATCTACAACAGTCATGGTATGTGTTTGTAACATGTGTTGAGTCATGTGATATGTGTAGTTGTTTGACTTAGGGGACAATACATTTCACACAACAAACAAAACTCAGGTATCATTGAGGATGGCTGATGAGTGCTATGTAGGATATGTTACCGCTCATATGTCATTAATTGTTGGTTACGACTTCATGGTTACTTGTGTGTGGACTACACAAATGTGTGACATGTGTATATGTTTGGTACGTACTCTGTTTGAGACACTGTGCCTTAATTCCACCCATAAAATGTTTGGTACACATCAGTTTGACTCATTACAATTACCTATGTTGCTTGTGTTGCTGTGGTGGACCTGCTGCCCTGGCTGCATGTGTTCACATATTTTCAGATGTGCATTCCACAGAAGCGTCCAGTTCAAGTGTGTGGGCATGTGTACCTTGTGTCAGGTTTGGGCTCCATGGTGTCACGGTTTCGGTCGTGTCTAGTCAGGACTCTGTTAGGGGAACCCCTTGAGTTCACAGAGTATCTCGCAAGCAGGTAGTGTATCAAAACTGAACAGTGTCAGAGTCACCAGACCCTCGGGGTTTGTGCACGTTCCCAACACTTCCACCACAAGACAGCTCCAATACTCTGATTAGAATTGTCACAGAGTCTAAGAGAGTCCAAGTGGGGAAAAGGGGATTAGGAAGGGAACAGCTGGGAAGGAGACCTGTAGGAAGCAAAAGGTTAAAAAACACAACATCAAAATTACATCTCATGAAATCAGTACTATGCTATAACTCTAAGCATCGTCATTCTGAAAACATGAACAACATTAGAATAGTCTTAAAATGACTAGGCTTTTAGATGACTGAATACCTGTGGGGGAAACAAGAGAAGTTAGATAAAACTTTCAGATTCAAGTACTTTCTTTAGCATGAGAATCAGGAAACAATCTGAGTAATTTCTGAACCATCACATGAATCTTATTTTAAGAATACATATCAGGAACACACAGCATTACATCTAGAACTCTGGCCTTTTTGTGTTCTCTCAAAACATTGGAAAGTGAATTGCGCACATTGCAGGTTTTTATATGAGTATTAAACACCATAAAAGGATTGTGCACCATGAAATAACACAACGTAGATTAAAGGAATAAATCACGCAACTTGTCAACTCGAATACTAGCAAGGAAATGCCTTAAAATGGTAGCGCACAGTAAATAACATTATTTAAACACGAGGAAAGAATCGCGCGTCTTGCCGATTTGAGTGCCACCATGTAACTGCAAAAAAATGGTAGCGCACTATGAATAACATGAATTAAACACAAGGAAGGAATTGTACGTCTTGCCGATTCGAATGCCACCATGTAACTGCCACGGAATGGTAGCGCACAATGAAAATCAAAGGTTAAGTCACTAGGAAGCGAATTGCGCGTCTTGCCGATTCGAACGCCACTATGAAACTGCCAAGAAATGGTAGCGTACAATGAATATCATGAATTAGCCACAAGGAAAGAATCGCACGTGTTGCCGATTCGAATGCCACCATGAAACTGCCAAGGAAATGGTAGCGTACAATGAATATCAAGAATTACACACAAGGAAAGAATTGCACGTGTTGCCGACTCGAATGCCACCATGAAACTGCCAAGGAAATGGTAGCGTACAATGAATATCAAGAATTACACACAAGGAAAGAATCGCGCGTGTTGCTGATTCTAATGCCACCATGAAACTGCCAAGGAAATGGTAGCGTACAATGAATATCAAGAATTACACACAAGGAAAGAATCGCGCGTGTTGCCGATTCAAATGCCACCATGAAACTGCCAAGGAAATGGTAGCGTACTATGAACATCAAGGGTTAAACCACTAGGAAACGAATTGCGCGTCTTGCCGATTCAATGGCCACCATGTAACTGTCAAGTAATGGTAGCGCACAATGAATATCAAGAATTAATCACAAGGAAAGAATTGTGCGTCTTGACGATTTGAACACGAGCATGCAAATGCCATGAAAAGTCCAAAACGCACAATTACACGCGCAAGAGCAAATTGTTTTAACATGAAGAATTAGGCCCAAGAATTCGAGCGTCTTTGATTACGGGGTCGGGGGCCCAGTCCAACCTCCGTCTTACCGCCCTGACTAAGGATCACCACTGTGATATGAAGCGCAGAGGCCTGGAAGGTCAAGGTAGGCCACCGGAACAGGAGCTCAGGAAGTTGCTGCTGCTCTGCACCAGGACCTCTGAATAGTGAGCACGTGGAGCTGGGCTGGCTCCCTTTTATAGAGTGTTGGCCCAGCCCACAACCACACCCAGGCATGCTGCAGGGAAAGCTTCTAGAAGGCCCTGGAAAGGGACCACACCCTGACTCACTCTGAAAGCCTGCAGCAATACATTGCAAATGAACAGTATTTATAAGCACCTTAAGAATGAATCTTCTGGATTGAATTCTGCAATGCAAAAGGTTAAACAATAACATATCAGTACAATGCATAAATTACATTATCTTTAGAGTGTTGGGTTTTTGCATTCTAGTCGCTCGTAGAGCAAGCACTGTCCTGGTGTTGACAAACAGCAGCTAAAGACATACAAGGGGAAAGGCCAGCTACGGTAAGGCAGAGAAAACAGAAAAGTGAATGCAGAGCAACCTTAGTGTAAACAAATATGGAACGGGTCAGTAATGGACAAACATGCTTGGGTTATCACTAAGGTTATACACAGGGTAGGCCTCAGAACTTCCCACAGCAACAGGGAAAATCAATGCCTCTGTTCAGATTACTCTTACAGATAGTCACCACGCAAGCCCCATGGAAAGGAGGCAACAGACGTGATTCTGTGTCTGGACCTTTAGGGCACAAACATGGATTGTACTTACAGACACGAGACTAGCTCTTGTAGGTCTAGCTAGATACACAGTGACAATTCCTGGAAATCAGTCATAGCACACTGTTATGCACTAAAGACTACATGCAACACTAGACAAAGGATCAGCCTGGATTTGCCTCCTGGAAACCAGATGCCAACCCAAATACAAAGGAAAACAGTTCTACATAGGTGAGGACTGATAGTACACTTATCAGACACAATAACCCAAGAGGAAACCGAAACAGAAGGAACAAACTAGGAGGCAAAGCCAGGAACAGGGAACAGGCTCAGACTGACGCAAAGGCAGGAACAGGTCTGGGAAGCAGAAGGCAGGCTCTGTCTGAAACAAACAGGAACAAGGCTGAGAAACAAGGAGCAGACTCTGACTGGAACAAGCAGGAACATGACTGGGAAAACAGAGAGCAGGTTCAGGCTGAATCAGGACTGTAACACAATCCAACAAGGGGTCTGGAACACAAATGAATTGTACTCGAATGCACGATGAGGAGCTTCAGGGAATGGCAGCTTATAAGCGGTTCCAGGCAGCAGCAAGTCACATAGTTGGGCTGCACAGTAGAGGTCACAGATGTGTGCAGCTTCAGTCTCTCACAAGTCCTGGAGGAGAGAATCCAGTATAAAGGGACAACCAGACTTTTCCCATAGGAAGCAATGGACAGACGATTACAGGTCTTACCGACTACCAACAGTGCATTATGGGACCTGAAGTCCATGGATGCTAATGTAATACTTCTATAGCATGCCATATGGAAAAGTGAAGCAAACAGGTGACAGAAAGGGACTCTAGGTGAGTGTTAATGATGATTCCCAAGGTACGGATAGTCCGTATACAGCACCCCCTAGAGATGGGAGGGCAGAGACGTAACACATGGCAGTAGCAGGACTGATTTCCAGGGATGGACTGTGCAGGGCATGTGTTGTGAACATTGCTTATCACACCTGGGACACTCATGCTATCCATTTTTACAAAGGATGCCCCCTTGTCACACAAGCTCCTTGCAGAGATTGCAAGTGTCACACTTACTAATGTCAGCGGTCTGTTTATACATTGCTGTTTCCACTGATATTTCACATCCACTGCCTCATGTATGGGGCGCTTTTTTATCGTATGATTGGAGATGTGATAGCTGTGTGTCATGTGCTACAGTAGACCATGTTGGCAACGTGGATGTGAGTCAAATGCAGTGGTCCATTGATTATGTCCTTTATATGTGAAATTCAAGAGATGAGTATTTTTTATATGTGTCTGATGTTTGCTGTACAATCATACGCATCACATGTGATGTTGCATCAGAAATAGTCAGATTTATCTTGGTAACATGCTCCCTGAGGTAATACTCACATTCCTAAGGAACATGTGATGGAGAATGAAGAAACCAGAGCAGGATTGTGTGATCAAGTAAGGTGTTTATTTACATATCTTAACAAGGTGTGTACAGTGACCATTAAGTGAAAATGTTTTATACAATTTGCTCTCTGTGGTGCATTCCAGCCGCTGTGTTCTGCTGTTTCCCCTCATTTTCCTTGCCACCATCCTCCTCCTCCTCCTCAGGCAGTTCTTGGTCTGGCTCATATAAAGGGAAGTTCCTCCTCTCACAAATGTTATGCAGGATAGCACAGGTGTGGGGCATATAGGAGGCTGCCGCTGTGCTTGGGTTGGGTATTGGGGTCATGATCCATGGCTGGATCCCATAACCTTGATCCGCTGCAAAAGATAATAGGAGTGAGAATTTTGTTAGTGCTTGCAACAGGAATGTCATGTAGCATGCCAATTGATATCCTGTGTTGTCTGTAACTCATTTGTGTTTGTGGTATTGTGTGAGATCCTGGACTTCTCTGAGTTTTTTTCTGCAGTGGGATGTTTGACATGGCAACTTGTATTTGGCTCATTGTCCTGGGATCTATGATTTTTTTCCCAAACTGTTGGTCAGTATGTATGTACCATGCATTGTGTAGTGTCCAACATGTTTTAGTGTGCTTTCACTGGAGGGGACATGATACTTCCACGCACACAATGGATTCAGATGTGGTGGTAACATGGTTGCACTACATGGCCTGGACATCCCATCCATTTAGACATATGTCATTGCACATGAAATGCGACAGTGAGGCCCTTTGATTTGGCTAGGTGACAATGCACAACACATCTTCATAAGTTGGCAGCACTGAGGTGTTCAGCATTGACAATGCACAATTGTTCCATGTGTGACTTGTTTCTAGGCAAGCCTTTGTTGTTCCCTCTGCCAGTAGTTCATGTGCAACCATGCACCTACACTACCGAACTTGCTCCAAGGAACCTGGCTAACTGCCTTGTGGAGGTGGATGTATCTGTACAGGAGGGGCCATCTCCCTTTACAGATGCTATTTTGATGAACACTTGGCTCTTTCAGTGTGTGCAGCAGTTTGCATTAGTGCCACATCAAATGTGTTTTTAGCACAGTGCACTTCCCTATTGCAACCTGGAAATGGCACCCCAGGAGTGATGTTTGATGTTGGGACTGCCTCAGTATTTCCGAATCAGCATCATCATGCTATGTGTTTCATGGTGTTAGACCTGCTCCAACACACATTGCACACCCCTTCCACGCAGCATACTGTTTGGGAGGGTGGCTGGTTGACTATGTGGCCTAATGTAATTGTAAATGGCTCCTCTTCCAAGTTGTACTTCCAGTGCAGGCCATGCCATTGTCACTGTGGGCTTTGACATTGGTCCCTTGTTGCTCTAGAGTGGCAGCTAATGTTTGTGGCAGCCGTCATTTGTCCAGAGGTGGGTATCCCATTGTGTCAGGATGTACAACATAACTACCAGTGTCACATCTCAGTGTCAGCCTGCCCACGTGTCAATGTAGTGGTGTATGTTTTGTGTGTCCTACAGGGTTGTTGTGCTGTGTGTATATTGCTAGGTTTATTGACTTACCGACAAGAAGGCCATTGCCATATTGTCCGTCCTGGAAGTACTGATTGATCCTGCTGTGGCGGAATATGAATGAATCATGGACACTCCCAGGATACTTGGCCAAGATGTTTGTGAACAATCCCTGGTGGTCAACTATGGCCTGCACATTGATGGAATGCGTGTGCTTTCTGTTCCTGAATAGGTGCTCTGTTGCTGCAGGTGGGACGATCCGGACATGGGTGCAGTCAATTGCACCAACCACATGCGGGAAGCCATGGATTTGATGAAAGCCCTATTTTATCTCCTGCTGCTTCTGCTGGGTGTTGGGGAAGCTGATGTGGCAGATTGTGAGGGAGATTATGGCATCTAACACCTTGGGCAGGAAGGCCGAGAATGAGGGTTGTGATATCCCAGCAACCAGGGCACCCTTTGTCTGGAAGGAGCCACTTGCCAACATATACAGAACAGCTATCAGCTTGGTCACTGGTGGTATGTTGTGTGGTGTCTGCAGGTGAGCTGTTAGTTGTGGCCCAGCAACTACGTATGGCTTGCCAGCTGAGTTGATACCTCCAGATGATGCCCTGTTCCCTGAGACCATGGAGGGTTGTTCTTTTCCTGAAGACCCTCTCCTGCCTTCTGCGTTGCCTTTGTGGGCCACGGTGGGGTGGTGGTGGCTGCTGCCATTGGCCCTGTGCTCGGCGTTGTCTTGCAAGCTGCATCAGTAGCACCTCCATTTTGTCCTGTTGGTCTGTAATGTTGCTTGTGTGTGTTTTCCTTAAGTAGTGGTGTGTTTGCTTCAGTTTAACGCCTGCCCTGACCCAGGTGTTAAATTTTGAAGCAAATCGGGTTTAGCGTCATTTTTTGGGTCCGCCTCCCCGTGAGTCATTTTTGCCCGGTTGGTTAAATATGGCGCTAGGGTGTTTGAGTCATTTTTTGGACGGGAACACCTACCTTGCATCTCATTGAAGCAAGGTGGTTTCACGCAACCTTAAAATGACTTTAACTCCATATTTTTTACGCTGGACGGGGCTAGCGTCAAAATATAAATATGGAGTTAAGTTTGCGCTGGATTTGCGTAAAAAAATGACGCAAATCCCGCGCAAACAGAGTATAACTATGGGCCTAACAATGTTATTTTTTATTTAAAAAAATACAAACTGGAATCTACTCATAACAGTGGCTGGGGGTCAAATTTACTATCTTAACTCCACCAAGTACTTACTTTAGGGAAGGTGCTAGACAGCTGATAGGAGGCGAGTTTGCTATTCTAGCTCCGCCAAATACTTACCTCAGGGACGGTGCTGGTCAGTGATTGGGGGTCAGATTTAACATTCTATATCCACCAAGTATTTATCTCATGAAAGGTCCTTGACAGTGGTTGAGGAACAGATTTACTATTCTAACTCTGCCAAGTACTTACCTCTTAGAAGCTGCTGGACAACATCTGGGGGGAGATTTACTATTTTAATCCACCACCTACTTACCTGAATGAAGGTGCTGCCTGTGGCTGGGGGCAGATTTACTGCTCTAACTCTGCCAAAAAAACACCTCAGGGAAGGTGCTGGCCCGTGGCTGGGGACAGATTTATCTGGTAATTATGTTCACAAAGTAGTTCTCCATTGTAAGAAATAATTTATTAATATACAGACGATTCACACATTCCACTAAAGAATCCTATACATCATAAACCCTCACACTCATAGGATCTGATACCTTAACCACTACATTATCCTGGCGCTCCAAGAACTTAATAACATAGCTAACTAATAATACATACTAATACATAAATACTAAACACAGCATGTATAATTGTAAATACACAAATGTGCACAACTAATACATGAACTTAGTGTCCTAGTAAAATACATAAAGAAAGACAGTATTTATGAGAATTAGAGCCATGCAATTAAAACTGAATTGAAATTTGTTTTCACACTTCTGAAGCGATATCTGATGGGTAATTTCCTTTGACGACTGCTCTTACAGACACCTATATTATGGTTGGGAAAGTTTACACAGTTAGGTTTGTTCAACATATTATTGTTATTATCGTTGTCTAAATTTGGCATGAAAGTGTTGTCTTTATAAATCAGTTTGTTTTCTTTCACTTTAACAACCTTGCCAACATTCCCCTGTTCCATTCAATTACTCTGACTGCATTGCCAAATAACAATTAATGGTTCTGTATATATTTCATTTCTCCTTTCCTTTTATGAATAGGCAATTTTATACAAATGTTATCACCAACCTTCAATTGATGAGGACAGACATTTTTTTAATATCAAAATATTCCTTCTGAACATTTTGAACATCTTGAACATTTGTTCTCACCACCTCATCAACATTTTCTAACATGTCATGTTTTACCCATTTTGTCATCCAGCCTCGGCATAATTTAGAAGGCGGCTTCCTTCCTTGCAACAATTCAAATTGTGAAAACCTTGTAGATGAAGGAGGAGTTGTAAGATAGAACCACAACATGGATCTTACTGTATTCTGGGTATTTCACTTATTAGCAATTGCTCATTGAACACAATTTCCCAACACCATATTCATGCATTCAACGAGGACATTCATTTGTGGGTGATAGTGTCGCGTAGGCTCTCATTATCCTAATGAGACTACTGGATTTTTGGGCGGCAAGATCGTTCATGGTGTGGGGGACTAAATCAAACCCACGGCGAAGGACCCTTGTCACCCCAAGTCTGGGTTGAGCTCCGGCTAACTAGTAGTGCCTTATCTCTCCCAAAAGGAAGAGACAGTCGAGTCGCATGACATCTTAGTGCTTCCCAGGGAAGTCGTGGTCACTCAGGTCCCAACCAGTTGTCTCATACACAGTGTGGTCTCATATATAAATGACAAAGGCAGTTTGAGTTTTAAAGATTGGTTTAATAAAACGACTGCATTTTAGATAACAAGGCGTGAGCCGCAATAACCAGAACCATACAACACAGTAGGATTGAAATAGTAACGAGGAGAATGAAACATAAGAATAATGCTATCATAGTGCAACTAGATTACGTTCTCTCTCTAAGTTATATTTTGAGCACAGCATGTTAAGCTCTAAGCCTGCTTTTCAGGTTCCCCCGGGAGGACATCGACCTTCATACCTGAGCAAAGGCCTGTGATTGGGATCAGCATCTGCAACAGGGCAGTCAGCATCTAGTTTTGGGTTCCTGGTCGGAATCTCCCTCTTACGTGTACCAGGACTAGGAAGTGTTGTTATAACTAACACGCCGTTGTTCTAAGAAACGTCCCTATGTAAGAATGTGTACTATCTACGAACCCTAAAGACTAAGGGGGTCATTTTGACCTCAGCGGTCTTTTTTATACACCGCCGAGGGACCGCCGTGCGGAAGACCGCCATTGGTGGCTGTTTGTCCCTCGGCCTATTATGACTGTTGGCAGCTCTCTGTCCTTTTACGGATGGAGAGTCGCCAACAGCCATACTGGTGGGAGGTGGGGAAGTGGAGGTTGATCCACCTCCACCGCCACGCCAACAGAACACCGCCCAGCGAATCACGTCCTGTGATTCGCCGTGGCGGTGTTCTGTTGGCGGTGTGGTGTCGGCGGAGCTGCCCCCATGGCTCCCGTCCCCTCCCGGAGGATCATCGGACCAGGTAAGTCGATCGTCCGTGAGGGGAGGGGGGTGTTGTGTGTTGTGTGGGTGCATGGGGGTGTGCGTGTGTGTATGTAGGTGGTGCCTGCGTGCATGTCGTGTGGGTATGGGTGAAGTGATGTTGGGGGTCGGGTTGGGGAGGGGGGCCCTGACACCTTTGAGGGGTGGCAGGGGTGTTGGGGGGGTAGGGGAGGGAGTCAGGGTGGGGCCGGGGGTGGGGGAGACCCCTATCATTGCCAGGGAAGGAATTCCCTGGCACTGATAGTGCTTACCGCCATGGATTTCATGGCGGTTCAAACCGCTGGAAATCCACAGCGGTAAGCCGGGTCCAAATACCGCCGGCGGTATAGTGACAGCCGCCGGGTTGGAGACCCAGGTCTCCAGGCCGGCGGTCATCTCCGCCCTGGCGGGCGGAACGGAGAACCGGCGGATGACCATGGCGGTAACCGCCATGGTCATAATTCCACAAGATAAGACCGTCTTTTCGCCGGTTCTCCGCCTTCCACCAGGGTTGTAATGACCCCCTAAACTTCTACCACGTCTATCGGCAATGTACCAGACTGTGGGGGTCATTTTGACCTTGGCGGACGGCGGAGGCCGTCCGCCAAGGTACCGCCGCTGAATGACCGCACCGCGGTCAAAAGACCGCGGCGGCCATTCAGACATTTCCTCTGGGCCGGCGGGCGCTCTCCAAAAGAGCGCCCGCCGGCCCAGAGGAAATGCCCCTGCAACGAGGACGCCGGCTCAGAATTGAGCCGGCGTAGTTGCAGGGGTGCGACGGGTGCAGTTGCACCCGTCGCGTATTTCAGTGTCTGCTTAGCAGACACTGAAATACTTTGCGGGGCCCTCTTACGGGGGCCCCTGCAGTGCCCATGCCATGGGCATGGGCACTGCAGGGGCCCCCAGGGGCCCCGCGGCACCCCCTACCGCCATCCTGTTCCTGGCGGGAGACCCGCCAGGAACAGGATGGCGGTAGGGGGTGTCAGAATCCCCATGGCTGCGGAGCGCGCTCCGCAGCCATGGAGGATTCACAAGGGCAGTGGTAAACCGGCGGGAGACCGACGGTTTACCCTTTCTGACCGCGGCTGAACCGCCGCGGTCAGAATGCCCTCGGGAGCACCGCCAGCCTGTTGGCGGTGCTCCCGTGGTCGGTGACCCTGGCGGTCACCGGCCGCCAGGGTCAGAATGACCCCCTGTATCCTTGACTGAAGCACAGAGCGAGCAAGAATGTATTGTTTGAGATTTTCAGTGCTGAAGTAAGTTAAACAGTGTGATAGAAGAAAATAAAACAAGACCGTGAAACTGGTTATTGTAAAATAACAGTGCGAGGCTAAATAAAATGCATCTAGGGCAAAGTGCACAGAGGCATAATACTTTAAGCAAACTTGCAGAAAGCTACATTAAAAATGGCTACACTACACCCTCCCCTTGTGGGTAGAAAGTGGTTAAAGCCGAAGCTAAAAATGCCCTAAGCTAAAAGATAATTAAAACCCTACAGAATTTCAACAAGTCAAGAGGACACCAAAGCATATTAATCCTCAATTTAAAAATAAGCATGCGGCTAAGAGCCAAATTCATGTAACAGTGTTAATTGAGACCAGATCCAATTTAAACAGTGGTCATGGAAAGCAGGAGGTTCTCCACTTCGGCAGATGATAAAACCGGAAAATCCATGCCAAAGACTATCAAGGAGCAGGTGTGTTCCAAAGCCCCAGTGTCAACCAAGGCGGCATCCCGTACAGAGCCTGTGAACGAGTTAATATCAACTTTCTCCAGGAAGGGTATCTCGTAATCAGCCTCATGAAGCAAATGCAGCCGCAGCGCGCATGTCTGGGAATGAGCCCTCATTGGGAACATCAACAGATCAGCATCAACCACTGTGGGGCGTTGCTGTGAGAGACAGACGTCTAGTGCATATTCCAAATCGCACCAATGGCACCGAAACACGGGCTGCACACAATCCAAAACTGGTCTGAATGACAGAGACCAGTCACACCCCAAATGTTCCAGGAGTGTTGCTCCAAAGTGCTGCATCATGCATTCCCGACACAGCTGCGCTGATGGGACCGCCCACATTCGTTCTTGTTGCGGCTGGACAGCCATTGTGGGAAAACAACAGCAACAGCAAAATGCCGGCTAATAAAGCCAAAGTTATCGGAAATCCCCCAAAAATGCTTCCGAAAATTGAATGAATAGTCGAAGGTATTAAACCGAATATGGAAGAGAAGGTGTGAACGAAACCAACACCAACGGCTTTGAAAAAATGTGCTAATCCAGCCGTGCTGGACGCATTAAATATACGTCCCACGAGTTCACCAAAGTGGTTTGGAAAGTTGGTATTTAACAGGGACTGTATTTCTGCTGATGACCTTGCCACCTGAAGTGCGTAGGTCTCGCGTGCAGATGTAAGGGCCACATGCTTCTGAAACAATAACGGCTTTAGTCTACTTAACTTGTCGAAATTCACCTTGGAAGTAGCAATGTGAGGCCAGATATCCGCTACCTCCCTTAATTTAGTGGGGGGAAACAACACATTCCCGCAGCAAGTAACGACCTTAGTGACCGAAACAACGTAAACTCTTCTGGCCCGCATGCCACAACAGTCTTCACTATTAAGGAGGACGTAGCTGCCGTTTGAAAGCACCTGGAATGTGCGTTTAATCAAGGGCACCGGAACTCCCTTCAGATAGCAAGCCAAGTTCGCAACCGAGGCATTACATGCCCCATGCGAGGACAGCTGCTTACAAATCATCGAATGGCTGACTGAAGTCTCACATTCACTACTGCTAAGAAAGACCTCTTTCATGCCATTGAGACACTTGTACAAGAAGGGAAACTCCCACACCTCATGGATATAACTATCCCCCAACTTCTCATATTTGTCTACCGGAACATGTTTCAAACAAGAAGTGAATTGTAACGTAGAAATAGGCAGATTAATAACCCCATGTATCAACCACTCTGCAGATGGGATTTCGGCCACGGTAAAAGGCAATCTTTCACATTTTTCAATGTTGAGCATGACATAAGTCGCTTCCTTCTTAGCCATTAGTTGTTGTTGTCGCGTTAAATTAAAGGAAAAAAATATCTCCCTGGCACTGATGTGCTGCCACGGAACGCGACCCACCTTCAATGTCTGAAGTGTCCAACCCAACTGCATAATGGACCGGGTCTGACTTTGTCCATGATATAAAGAAGACATATCAGATTGTATAATGTCTATAGCAGAAGAAACAATGTTGTTAATCGTATATATTCGGTCGGACAAGGTGTGAATTCCATTATCCACAACAGCTAATGCCTTTTTCAAATTTTCCTGATCTATCTGCCTTAACCGGGCTGCAGCCTCCTGTTGGGAAAGTTTCCATATTTCATTGTACACTTCGTACAAGAAACGCTTCCTACGTGGTGTCTTCGGGCCTGACAAAAAATCTTGCAAGTCAGTGTTATTAGACAGGAGAGTGGGATGTGTCTTGACTGCATGTAGTGAGGGTGATTTTAACCATTGTTGGCACAATTTTCCCACACTACATGTAGTAATTATTTCAGCATGTTCTGGTGATATATAGCGAGGGTCTGCCCGACTCGTCCTGAAACCCCCCCAAAGAGGTGACAAAACATTGATGACACCCGTTGGTGTCTATAGGCCACAATAACCACCCGCCCGGACGTGTCAATGAAGTGTTAAATGTACCATTCTGGACCCAGTCTGTAAGCTCACTAAAACTGGCATTTATGTATTTCTGCCAGTTATTAATTTTTGCAGGGACTACTAGGCATGTTCAATTCTCTAATCGTTGCTAAGCCCAAACAGCTAGTCTGTTGTACTGTTTCATTTAAAAAAATCATTTGGATGGGAATGAGACATGCGCTAAACAGTGTTTCTCTACCCTTTGTCTGCCAATGTTTTGTTCCCCAAACACTTTTCATATCAACATTATTTGATCAATATTCATAACCTTCAATCGACAGTCTGGAAACAAAAGAATCTGAGTATATGAATTTCGTATTAGTCAGCAACATTTGCTTATCTCTAGACGGAGTTAACTTAAAATAATATGACTTAGCATTCATTTGATGATGCCCAGAAAAATAAGTAAATTTGTCAGAATACGTTTTGGAACTACCTTGCGGGGGAGTTGGGCAATGCTCCCATTGCGTATAGTCAAATATCGTTTTTGGACTACTTGCTTTATGTATAAAATGGTGCCCATAATAATTATAGCAAAACATGTCACCATAATTGTCTTTAAACTGGTAATCATCTTCATTTTCATAGACAGTATAATATTGTAATTCAGTCATCATGGAATCAACTGTCTTTACATCCCAATCATCAGATACAATGCCTGGTATTACTATATCATTCATAGATAACTTTAGGACATACAGTATTTGAATTATCTCAGTGGGACCGTATATATCAAACATTACTTTATCCCACACAGTCCCATCCGGAATTGGCACTGCAGAAATGTTCACAAAGGACAAGTCTCTTAGAACCTTATGTGATGAAAAATGTGGCTTCAACACCTCCTCCACCTGTTCAACCGCTGATCTCTCAGGAAGAAAATTACCATGTATTAACAGAAAAAAGATAATGACAAATCCTATCCAGAGAAAAAATGCTGACATGGTCAATAAGAGCCACAGATAGTTCCAAGGAAAAACAAAATACGTATCTTTAAGCCAACACACCAGGTTACGTGGACCTGACAGGTCAGTAGTTGAAGAGGCAAACGAGTCCGATAGACCATCATTGTTGTTGGCACAGTACCCTGAGGCAGTTCGTGCAAAAGGTGTTGCCGTATTCAATGGAGGAGTTGGTGTTTCTCGCGGTAGTGCACTGTAGATAGCACTATCCGTCACATCAGTAGTCATGGTGACTCGATCAAATGTTTCTAAGTTATTTGTTGTCAGTGGAACTAATGCGAGATCATCATCCACCCTCCCCAAGCTCAGAGAGGCAACAGTGTTGGTATAGATAACTTGAAGCGGAACATCTTCCCCAGTAGTGAGAGCGATTCAGGAACTACTGGACGTTCCTCTTGGTCTGCTGTGCAGAATCGGCCACATGCTGTAACTTGACATTGTCAATAGAAACAAAGCGATTTTCTTTGGCACCTGGCAACTGGGGTAAAATAACAGTTCTTGTTCCGTTTATCCCCAACACAGGGACTGGTGCTCGATAAGAAGGGCCAAATTCTTTTTTCACTGTGACCTTTTCACGCACAAGATCCCTGGCTCTGGGAATCCAACCAGTAGGTGTTACTGGCACATCCTTAATTCCTGTGGAGGCAGCACTTTTAGAAGAGTTATCTTCACGGAACTGTTGTAATTCCTGCAAAACAGTGACACGATCATTTATGTCAAAAGGCGTTTCCGCCGCCTCCACACCAGGACCAACAAGATCCGGAACAAACGTTTGTGTTCCAAACAGGCACTCAAATGAAGTATGACCCCCCCAGGGACCTTCTAGGCAGGTTATTTAGTGCTCTCTGAACTCCATACAGGTGGGTTAGCCAACTACGACCCGTACCTAAGACTATCGCTGTTAAGGATTGCTTTAAATCGCAGTTTAATCGCTCCACAACAGAATTTCCCTCAGGATGAAATGGAGACGAGAACTGTTGCTGGACCCCCAACGAAGCCATGGTGTCCCTGAATGTCCTTGAGGCAAAAGCAGGGCCCTGGTCCGAATGGAATGCCGCAACTGCATGTGTACCGACAAAGACACGCAAATCTTTAATAACAGTTCGAGCGTCAGCCGAGCGCTGTGGCCACACCCACACAAATCTGGAGCAAGAATCAACAGCGACTAATATATATTTGTATGCACTATCCAGTGTGAGTGGACCGCAATGATCCAAGTACACACATTGTAATGGTCTGTTGGATATTAAGAGGGGTGTCTGCAGCGGGCGCTGAGCTGTTGAAACTTTAATTTGTTGACAGATGTCACAACAAAGGACATACTGCTTAGTCTCTTTATAGAGACCAGGCCACCAGTAATGGGCCTGTAATAGCGAAATTGTGGCTGCCACGCCAGCATGTGCAGATGCCACTCCCTCATGCGCTGCATTAATCAATTGTGGTCTTACAACTTTATTGGGGATCTCGCTTATGCCTACACTAGGTATTTTAACCTCAGCATTGAGTATACTTCCCATGAAGTATTAATATTTATTAGGAAATCCTTTAGGATAGGGCGTGCCATCAACCGTAGCTTTTAAGGCAGCCAGAATCTCTGTGTCTGGTTTGGAACTCGAATGAGTCACTGCAGCCACAGTGGCAACCGCCACTGCCGACTTTGCGGCTTCATCAGCCAAAACATTCCCAGCAACGCGCTGGTGTCGAAGTGTATGTACAACATGGACTTTTGGGTAGCGTCTCCTTCAGGTCTGCTACCTTCCCCCACAGTAGTCTGTGTTTTATGGTGTTGCCTTTTGAATCTCTGAACCCATTCAAGCGCCAGTAATGTAGGTATTCATTTAAAGACTGGACACAATAATACGAATCACAAACAATCAGTGTGAACTGTGTCGGATCTGTATGTTCTAATGCCAACAATAGAGCTTTCAGCTCAGCCAATTGTGCCGTACAATCCCCTAAGGTTTGTGTAGAAGTATGTTGGGGGCAGAATTTCTCCCCCTCCATGTGGCCGCTCACCACCGCACACGCAGCAGAATATTGGTGTTTTGTTCCTACCACCGCTTGCGCAGACCCATCGGTGTACATGAATACTTGATGTTGATCAATAGGCAACGTGTCAGAGGGAACAGGATATCCAACTTCATATTGCAGAAATTCTTGAGTTTGTAATTTTGGGTCAAAAAAACGTAATCTACATCAGTGGCTGTTAAAGACATAGCCCATTGTATCCATCGCGGGTGCAGTGCTTTTGCGTTAGGAACGCTAGCTTTTGTAACAGCCTCCAGGGCCGGAATAGGGGAAACAACAATAATGCGTTTACCCTGGGCAAGAGGTCGTTCTTTAATAACAGCCATCTGTACAGCAGTGAGAATTTTCTCTGTGGGTGCAAATCGTTGTTCAGCAGCTGAATACAAGTGGGACTTCTATCCAATCGGGACTGTCTCACCTTCATTAAATGTGACATACGTAAACCCAATGGCCCCAGCTATCACCCTGATGACCAAATGCGTCTTATTGTCCTGTGTATGTAAATGTTTTGCAGCTAGAAGATCTGCTTGTAATTACCGAAGAGTGTGTGTATGTTCAATTGTCCAGAATTTGCTTGAAAAATCAGGACAGATTAATTTGTATAAAGGTTTTATGCGTGTAGCATAATCAGGAATGTATGTTCTGCCAAAATTTAGAAAGCACAACAATGATTGGAGTTTCTTAATCATATTAGGTGGTTGCAATTGTGCACACTTTTCTAAAAATTATGGCGCTAGGCTCTTACCTTCATTCGACAGCTCATATCCCAGGAATATGACGCTGAGGAAGGCAATTTTAGATTTTTTGAAGTTAATTTTGTAGCCAATTTTGGCAAACCCTACAACAATGCGGGCTACCCGTCTCAAATGTTGTAGTAACTCATCATCCGTGAGATATATATCATCTACATATGACAATGCTTCAGGGTCCAACTCGTGTAAAATTGCAGTCACACGAGCAACAAACAGTCCCAGGCTATTCTTATACCCCTGAGGCAAACAACAGAATTTATTCTGGGAGCCTAACGCGCTAAAGGTTGTTAAATCCCTGCTTTCGGGTGCTATATTCTGGCAGAAGAATCCATTCGAGATGTCTAAAGTCGTTTTATATTTTTTCCGCACAATGTTATTCATCAGTGCGGCTTTTGTGAATTTTGTATGGCGTATGTACGTGTATGTCAGTTCAAATGTCTGTAGTCTAAGACTATTCTATATGAATGGTCCCGTTTAGCTACAGGGAATAAGGGATTATTCATTGGTGAGACACAGGGTTCATTCACCCTCTGGTATTCTAATTGCGTAAGTATTTCTCTCACCGGTGCCCTTGCTTCATGTTTTATAGGATACTGCGGTTGTGGCTGAGGTTCACCTTTAATCGGAATTACATGATATGGAGAATCCCTATCCCACCCTACGTGATTTCTATATAAGGCAGGTGCTGGTGCTAGAGCTCATTTGATGCAATAGGACTCTGCGAGTTCCCCTGGAACAAGTGGTGAGAACGAAGGTTTAATAACCTCCTCCCCAACTGGGCAGGTGCGGACAAAATCAGGTGGCCAATCATGTTCAGCCAGCAAAATGTCATATATTTTGACTACACGATCCCAAAAGATTGCGTGTATAGTGCATTCAATGTCACCTTCCAATTGTAAAGTCACTGTATACACCTTATCGAGTTCAGAGACATGCATATCTGCTGTTTCAACTTGTATGAAGTCATCAGTTGCTTTCACCTCCAGATGCTCTAGAAGATTCCGGCGAACTATTGTGACCTCTGCCGCGCTGTCTAGCAGTGCTAGTGCCCATGTCTTGTTCTTCAAGAGAACTCTCTTCCTGAGTGGCATGTTTAACTGAGACTGCCACCACCTTTTTCTTTTTAAACTGTTGTTTTTGTTGTATCGGTTTCTCTTCCTTCTTGACAGAAACCTCCGAAGAGCGTTGTGATTCCTGCCTTGGTTTCACGTACTCTGTTCTCCGCTCTGACCGCCCACCTCTCTCATTTCTCTTTTAGGATGAGTCCTGAAAGGAACGAGATTGGCGTGTATCAGTGAATTGATATCTATCAGGCGTTTTCAGATTATCCCTATTTCTGAGATTATACCTATTCTGCGGGGTATGCGTACGCGGAGATTCTCCCCTTTCTTTTTTAGGTGTCTGTTGTTTTTTCTCCCAGCGCTTCTTATTACCCTCAGGTTGCTGTTTAGCATTTTCTTTACTAATTTTTCCTTGAAACTGTGGTTTTTGCGGTCTAGCCCCTAGGCTATCTCGACCGATACTGGAACATGTTTCCGCTATTATTTTTGGCAGTTCCTGCTCCTGATCTAGTTGCGGGACGTCACGAAGACGCATACGCACCGCAAGTGAAACTGCCTCCCCTTTAAGATTACTTAGTATTATTGAAGAAACCGTGGCAAAGTTGCCCATCAGTTGCATTCCTAAATCTAAGGCCGGGACAGCCCCGTATTCATCCTGAATTTGCTTAAGCACTTCCGGTAGGTTGGCCAAGGTCGGTGTACCGTGTGCCGTTGTATAGAGCGCGGCAAACACCGTGCCCCATGTATTACAATGTTCCACTGTGGGAACCATGCCAAATGGTAAACACATAGTTAATATTCTATGTGTGTCCTGAGGTCCCGTATGGGGAAATACCGCCTCCAGCGTATTCATTTTCGGTGCCAGCCAAAATGGAGTCTCCTCCCGTTTTGCTGGAACTTTACCCATAATAGAGTGTACAGTCACCGGGTTTATACCTGGGGTTACTGCCTGTGGTTGTGCTGGAGCAGCATGCGCTCGGTTTGTATTTAGTGTCTGCATCACAAATTGTACTAAGCGTTTATATGTAGCCGTTAAGTCTGTATATAAACGACGAACTTCAGCCACCGGCATATTTGCAACCGCAGGATGTGGTGTATATGTGGCCAATAAAGGCCAGTTCGGACCACCATTACTCAGTGGACCTAACCTTACTGGCAATATTGTATGGGGTACGGCGCCATCAAGCCAATTATTATGTTCTTGATAAGACAGAGGTATCTCTAGGTATGCGTACGCCCTGTACTGGCCAGGCGCGTTCGCAACCGTGTATGTGTGAAATGTATTTGTATTCCAATCAACTGCTGGAAATGTAACCCAAGAGTAAAAAAGTTCCGTTCTATAGGCTGCGTGGGCGGCCACCACAAACGTGACTGGACCACCCTGGATCGTAAGACCATGCGCAAGCAAATGTGCTGTGAGTGGTTGTCTCATGTTAAGAGCTATTTGTGTTGCCTGGGGATTCGCCATTAGAAAAACAGCGAGAGTTCAGAGAAGGCACACCAAGACGGGGTCTTTCCTTTTAAGGTTCAAGCTTGAACAACCATCCGCTATAATTAGGGTTACCTATACCGCGGTGGTGGAAGTCCTCAGTGCCACGGACATCTCCATTAAAGGAACTGAGGGATCATTATAGTATATGAGACCGAGAGAGACCGGTGGACCCGAAAATTATAGCCAGACCAATCGTTGGCGGTGCCATGTTGCGTAGGCTCTCATAATCCTAGATCCTGGATTTTTGGGCGGCAAGATCGTTCACGGTGTGGGGGACTAAGTCAAACCCACAGCGAAGGACCCTTGTCACCCCAAGTCCGGGTTGAACTCTGGCTAACTAGCAGTGCCTTATCTCTCCCAAAAGGAAGAGACAATTGGGCAGTCGAGCGCATGACATCATAGTGCTTCCCAGGGAAGTCGTGGTCACTCAGGTTCCAACCAGTTGTCTCATACACAGTGTGGTCTCATATATAAATGACAAAGGCAGTTTGAGTTTTAAAGATTGGTTTAATAAAACAACTGCATTTTAGATAACAAGGCGTGACCCGCAATAACCAGAACCATACAACACAGTAGGATTGAAATAGTAACGAGGAGAGTGAAACATAAGAATAATGCTATCATAGTGCAACTAGATTATGTTCTCTCTCTATGTTATATTTTGAGCACAACATGTTAACCTCTAAGCCTGCCTTTTAGGTTCCCCCAGGAGGACATCGACCCTCATACCTGAGCAAAGGCCTGTGATCGGGATCAGTATCTGCAACAGGGCAGTCAGCATCTAGTTGTGGGTTCCTGGTCGGAATCTCCCTCTTACGTGTACCAGGACTAGGAAGTGTTTTTATAACTAACACGCCGGTGTTCTAAGAAATGTCCCTACGTAAGAATGTGTACTTTCTACGAACCCTAAAGACTAAACTTCTACCACATCTATCGGCAATGTACCAGGCTGTATCCTTGACTGAAGCACAGAGCGAGCAAGAATGCATTGTTTGAGAACTTCAGTGCTGAAGTAAGCTAAACAGTGTGATAGAAGAAAATAAAACAAGACCGTGAAACTGGTTATTGTAAAATAACAGTGCGAGGCTAAATAAAATGCTTCTAGGGCAAAGTGCACAGAGGCCTAATACTTTAAGCAAACTCGCAGAAAGCTACATTTAAAATGGCTACACTACAATAGAGTGAGGCTTTGATGTGTTTGATACCTCCTTGTGGCAAAAATCTTTCAAATTCATCACTTGCAAATTGTGTCCCATTGTCTGTCACCATGAACAATGGGAACCCCTCCTGTAAAAATACATCTTTTAAAAAATCAATAACATTCTTAGATGTGGGATCCCCCTTGAAACGGACTTCTAGCCATTTAGAGTAGTAATCAATTAAAACCACTTCAAATCTAGGAGATTAGGGCAATGTATTAAAGGACCCATAAGGTCAATTCCCACCTTCTCCCAGGGTTTTGATGGCAACTCAGTGGGCTGTAAAGGTGGATTTCTCATTTTAAGACCCTTTTCACAACTGTTACACATCACACATTCGCCAACAAATTCATCATTGTTTTGATTGTTTGGTCCATACTGGGCCACAAAAATAATTCCCATACCCTGCGTTTGGCAAAGGTTCTGCCTAAATGGCCCTCATGTGCACCAGACATAATTCTTATTCAAAGGCTTTCTGGAGGAACGAATCTTGCACCGCGCATTAGTATTCCATCCTCAACCAACAATTAATTGGACACCTTTACAAATGTTTAAAATTGAAATGTACATTCTTTTCTTTTGGCCAACATGTTCTCACAAAATTCATGACTTATATCAAAGACACATCCATTGACAATTCTTTCCTCCATTCACTTTCATTTACAGCACACATTCCTTCTAAATCAACATGTGCTATGAAACAATTTTCCTGCTCATCTCCTTCACTCTCACTCACGCCCTCTTCTTCAACTGGAAATCTAGATACAAAATCTCTTCTGACATTTTTATTTCCAGGGATATAAATAACTTCATAATTGTATTGTATCAATTTAGTGGACAACCTGGAAATGTGGGGTGTGTGATCCTTGACTCTGTGTGATGGACAAATATGGTGTGAAAACTCCTTCACTGTCTCCTTGCAGATTTTGGACATTGCATGTGCAATCCCTAAACGAGACATGCAACCTTGGTACCAAGCTGTTCAATAGAAAGCCAGCTCTTGCTTTTCTAGGTCATGCATTGAACTCGAGGAATTTCAACTTAATAATGTACTGTTGCTAAGCGTTTCTGTCTAAGAGTAGTTTAGGCACACACTTGACTTATTGCCACAACAGAAATGGGAGGACTGTGATCAGTTCATAAAATAAACGTATTTCCCCAAATGTGAGGATGAAATTTTCTAATGGCCCACCAACAAGCTAAAAGTTCTTTCTCAATGACTGAAAAATTCATTTCAGATCCTCTTAAGACTCTTGAGGTATACCCTAATGAATTTTTTAACACCTTCCTTTTTTTGAGTAAGAACAGCACCTAGACAAAAACTGCTGGCGTCAACTGTGATCATGCACTGCATCTTTGGATCAAATGGCTGCAAGATATTTGATTCCACCAACTTGGACTTGATGCATTAAAATGTTGCCTGGCATTCACTGCTCCACACAAACGTGGTACTCCCCTTAAGCATGTTAGTCAAAGGTTTAATTTTTGAGGTATAGTCAGGTACGAAACATGAGCTAAATTCACACAGACCAATAAAATATTTCAGTCCTTTTTTGTCACAGGGTGGTGAAGCATCAATTATGTTTTTAACAAAACCATGTTTTGGTTCCACAGCCTGTTCAGACACAACATGCACCAAATATTCAGCCTTGTCTCTCAAAAACTGACATTTCCCAATCTTCAACAAAACTCATTTCTCCCGCATGAAAGTCAGAACCTTTTTCAATATGTTTTTGTGTTCTTCTCTAGATGACCCATAAATTAGCACATCATCCTGAAATACAGCCACCCCTTTGACATATTTGAGCATTTGAAACATTATTCTCTGACAAATGGCAGCAGCTGATGCCAAACCAAATGGCATTCTACAAAACTTGAGTGTTCAAATAGTTGGAACAAAAGCTGCCAAATATCTTGAAGAAGAATCAAGAACAACCTGATGGTAAGCTACAACCAAGTCTAGCTTAGAGAAGCATTTTCAACCCCTTATCTTGGCTAGCATTTCTGATATTTTAGGTAGATGATGCAGACCTAACATATCTGCTTGTTCAAGCCATGTAGGTCTACACAAACTCACAAATCATCATTTGTTTTCGTGTCACAACCGAAGGTGACAACCATATGGAAGACTCAATTGGTTCAATGATTTCTTTTTCACACAAATCTGTAAGTTCTTTCTCCCATCTTTCTCTTACACTGAAAGGCACACTTCTCAATTTGTGCTTGACAGGGATCACATCTCCTTTGACTTTAATTTGATGAGTAAACCCTTTTATATTACCCAAGTTTTCAGAAAAAAAAGAAGGAAATTATTTTTCGAGACCTTCTATAAAATCTTCTGAATCAACAACCAAGACTTGTTCCTTAGTGCCTGGTCTTAGTACCATTTGGAACAAGCCTTGATGGAACCATCCTTTAATTGCTACTTAGACCTTGCCAAGTATGTTCCTTCCCTTGAATTCCAGTATATCCTCAAAAAATCCAGCAAGTTCAATCTTGCGACCTTCATGAGACACTGGCGACCTATCCGAGCTTCAAGCGGCCTATCTCCCCACACCTCTTCGAACAACTCTTGTTTTATCATTTTGATCTTGCCCGCTAAGTCAACGAATAACTTGACAACCCTGTCGCCAACACCTATCTCAACATATGGATCCACACATGTGACCAGATCCTCACTTATTACATCATCTTCAGCAACTACCATTACCATGTCTCTGAGATCATTTTGCATTTTATTAACTTCATCCTCCTCAACTTCTGAGACATTAGCTGCACCTGTACCACTAGCATTTATGCATGATTTGCGATGGAAATTACTATTGCATTTGCCACTTTGGCACAATTTAGCAAACTGTCCAAGTTTGTTACATATCTTACATATGACATTTCTTGCTGGGCATTACTTAATGTTTTTGGAATGGTTTTGATTCCCACACCATCATCATATATTAGGTTGTTTGAAAAATGATCTACTGTCACTTTTGTAGATTTTTCTTCTTCAATATTGCTTCTGTCGACTTGTTCTCCAGTTCTTTAACCTTTAGATGTCTCTAAGCTTTTCGCTGTTCTAATTGTCTCCTCCAGTGATGGATTTGCCACTGAAAGTAATTTTTGTTGTATAGACGTGTCTGTGCACTTGGAGATAAACTGATCCCTCACTAACTGATTGGTAAATGCTTCAAACTGGCAGTCAGCTAATAGTTTCCTTAATGCTGATATGTATGTGTCAAGGTCTTCTCTAGTTCTCTTATAAAGTGTCTTAAAACCACCAAACTGGGTTGAGCATCGAATCTGAGTTCCAGTGTCTTTATTGTTTCCAGGTATTCATCTACTTCTTCTCCCTAATTGACTACCAATGGTGGTAAATGTTTGGTTATGGACCCTCCTTCAAAACCCAAAAAATGAAGAAGTAAAAACGTATTCCTTTCAGGGTGAGAATGTGATGCTCCAACTGCTCCTAAGTACATGACAAAAGCAATGTATCAATTTTTCCGAGATCTTGGTGGACTACTGGGCACTTCTAAAAATGGAGGAGGTGGATTAACCAAGTGTATGATGTCACACTGTATTTTCCCAGATTACCTTATGAAAGACTTACAACATTTTTTTTTAGACTTGTGTCCTACTCAGTAATTAATCACTTTGACCATGTGATGAATCTTTTAGTAAGTAACTATGTTTGAGGAGGGTGGCACTTCACCTAAGGCTAGTATAGATGTTGTAGTCTATATAAACAAAATATACTTCTGCTTCTCACTGCACTCTTGATATTTTAAAATACCAAGAATAATGCACACAAACTTCATAAACAATATATATATATACCACTGAGCGTTATACTACAGTTTTTGGTCAAGAATACATTGTGGTGCATGTTACGGTGAGGATAATAGTTAATATCTAGTTTAGTGTGTGAATCACCATAACGCACTGAAGTTTATTCAGGTGTGTGCATCACTGTGAGATTCTTATGTTGTATGTGCGTATCCTGTAATGTTCATTTGTTGATATTTATTTTGGTGTGCGCATCACCGTAACGCTAGGATTTCTTCTGGTAAGCAATTACTCAAACAATAACCTTACGATCTTGCGATGTGAGCTTCCCTGTAAAGTTTGTAAGTTATTTGTAAATAGGTGTGCGAATCACCGTGAGATTGTTTTATTGCTTTGTTGTTTCTTTTACTTCATAGAAAAAATGTGCTGGTGCGCACCAGAGCTAAAACAAGCTAGCACACTAAGGATTGTGGCATGTCACTTTTGACTATGTTGACAATCAACCTATGACTAATGCCAGAATAATGCATTAGCACTGACTAGTGGTAGCTTTAAGTTTCCTTTCGCATGCACACTGACCACTTTGTTCAAACCTGTACTGTGCTCCTTGTGTACATATATGGCCGATACTGTGGAGATCACGGGCAACAGAACTACTTCTTTAACATAAACAGGTACTCTTCTTTATTTCCTTCATTTTTTTCCCCGTTGTGGGTTCTGCGGTCTCTGTTGTTTGTAGCCAATTTCTTTGTGGTAATTATGTTCACAAAGCAGTTTTCTGTTGTAAGAAATAATTTATTTATATACACCACCAGCAACTGCCTCCCCTAATACAAATGATTCACACATTCCACTACAGAATCCTATGACATAAAAAACCCTTACACCCATGGGATATGATGTTCAAACCAGTACAATTTCAATACTCTAACTCCACCAAGTTCTTACAGCAGGGAAGGTGCTATATAGTGGATGGGGGCCTTATTTACTATTGTAGCTCCACCATGTACTTACCTCAGGGAATGTACTGTATAGTGGCTGGGGGCAGATTTACTACTGTAGCTCTGCCAAGTTCTTACCTCAGGGAAGGTGCTGAACAGTGGCTGGGGGCAGATTTAATACTCAAACTCCTCCAAGTTCTTACCACAGGGAAGGTTGCTGGATGGTGGCCAGTGGTCATATTTACTATTCTGACTCTGCCAACTCCTTACTTCAGGGAAGATGCTGGACAGTGGTTGGGGTGCACATTTACTATTGTACCTCCGCCAAGCACTTACCTTGGGAAAGGTGCTGGGCAGCAGCTGGGGGGTGGGGGGGGGAATGTACTATTCTAACTCTGCTAAGTACTCAACTCAGGGAAGGTGGTGGACAGCCGCTGTGGGGCAAATTTACTATTCAAACTCTGCCAAGTACTTACCTCAGGAAAGGAGCTGGACAACAGCTGGGGAACAAATATACTATTCTAACTCAACCAAGTAGTTACCTCAGGGAAGGTGCTTAACAGTGAAAAGAATGCACATTTAACTTTTTTAGAACATAAAAGAAAACAATAAAGCTTTTAACAGGAGAAAATTGTTACAACCCACAGAATCATTGAGCAACACTAAAAGAAAATTACAAAGAGAAATATAAGCAATTTAAAATTTAAGAGCAAACACAAACATTTCAGAGAGACATAAAAAGCAGAAAATATTTTAAAATTTTCTTTCTAGACTTAGATACACAACAAATAAACAAAGACCACAGCATACCTGAAAACCTCAAACAATCCAAGAAAATCATTTAAATAACCCTGACGACAACGGAACAAGGAACCAATCAACTTTTTGACATAATAAATAAATGTACAAAATTAAGAACATTCTTTTTACAGCACAGACAAATGACAAAGATTTAGGCCCTCATTATGACATTGGGGGTCAGCTGACTGCTACCCACGCTCGCGATGATGGTAGTACCGTCGCCGCCAGGCCGGCAGTGAAGACCACCAAATTATGACCCTGGTGGCGATCCCTCCCATAGAGAGCCAATGTACCACCCAAACTCCACTGACCACGGCAGTAGCCCTCTTCAGGCAGATGGAAGACGGAAGACAATGACCCACCCACCATATTATGACATAGCAGACCGCCAGGATTTCTGGGCCAGGATCACTGCCATCAAAAGCCTGGCGGAAACATATCATACAAAAGGAAACTCTCACCTTCAGGGACAAAGCGGAGTCCGTGGCAGCCACGGAACCAGAACTGGAAGTCACCCGATGCTGTACCATGCGGTGGCAGTCCAGGAGCGCCAACGCTGATGAAGATGATGACGGTGAGTATAGCCACCTAGCAGACAAGGTAGGGAGGGGAGAGTGACACACACACAACACACACCATACACACATACCACACACCCAGAACCATCTGCAGAGAAATCCCACACCAACATAATCTAGAAGGAAAAAAAGCCAGGACACATACCTTTGGTCTAACCACGTTGGGTATAGCAAACTCAAGAACATCAAATATCATTATTTACAGATAGGGCCATGGGCCAGTCCAAGTGAAGTGCAATGCCACAGGGCAACGTCCAAGACCCAACTTGACTCCTGGCAACCCAGTCACTCCAATGGGCAGGGGCACCATTTTGTAAATAGGCAGGCACCTCGGGGCAGGGTGGTTTGGGGGGGTTTGTCTTGGAAATGGGATCCTAAGGGCTTGGTTTTGGGATGGGGCACGTCCTTGCCCTTCTGTATTGGGGGCAGAGCAGTGGCCTTGGGACAGGGGGCCGGAGTGCCACTCTTTTTCACCTTAGTGGCAGGAGTACTCTTAGGGGGAGGAACACGAGCTTACATGGAGCTGGAGGTACTGGGCTGGGGGTGGGACTTTTCTCTTATGGGCAGGAATGGGGGTGGGGGCAGGAATAGGTCAAGGCGGGAAATGAAAAGCTTCTTAGGACCAATGGGGCGAGGTGTGGGAGGAGAAATGGGAGTGGGGTAGAGGGAGTGGTTGTAGGAGGAGGAAGTTTGCTGGACATGGGTGCAGGTGCATGGACAGTGCGTGTTTGTGAGGTGGATGGCTGTTGGGTGTCTGAGCGGTAGCGTTTATGTGTCTTTGGGGGGCAGACAGGGTGGGGGAGGACAAACAGGACGTGTGTATGTATGTTGTGGTGGTGGTTGAAAGTGAGGTGGGTGTGCTGCATGAGGTGGTAATGGTGGTGACTGCACATGTGGTATGTGGGGTGCATGTCTGCATTTCTGCTATTGTAGTGACTGTTGGCAAGGCTGTACAGGTGGCAGGATCTGGGACTGATGATGCAGTGCATCTAGGTGTGAGTGCTGATGTGTCTGTGAGGGAGGAAGAGGAGTGGGAGACAGTGGAGGCAGCGGCTGTTGTAGTATGTGCATCTGGGTGTTGGCTGTATGTGTGCTTGTAGAGTGAAGTGTGGTGCCTGTGTTTGTCTGTGCAAGTCCTGTCTATTGTTCTGTGTGCGTGCTTGTCAGATTGGGTGCATGGGATGGAATGGGGGTGAGGGCTATGGGACTCGGAACAGGTAGTTGGAGGGTGGACTGAAGAAACAGGGACACTGACGGCCATCAGAGAGGAAGCCAGAGCCTGAAATGATCTCTGTAGAACAGCCAAGCCACTGTGAATGCCCTTCAGGAAGGCATTGCATTGCTGCATCTGAGATGTCAGCCCCTGGATGCCATTCACTATGGTTGACTACCCTACAGAGATGGATCTCAGGAGGTCAATAGCCTCCTCACTGGGGGCAGCAGGGCCTAAGGTGCCTGAGGCGAAGGAGATGCTTACCCTCCTAGGTGAGTGGGCATGGGCAACTGGGTGGGGGAGGGCTACTGGGAGGGCGGTGCTTTTATGGCGGTGGCGGAAGATGAAGTAGCTGGGGTGGTCCCATAGGGGTCCGCCACCACCAGGGAGCTCCCATCGAAGGAGGAATCTGAGTTTTTAGTGGTTGCTCCAGTCTCCCCCATGGTGCTCCCCTCGCCCTTCAATCCACTGGTCCCCTCAACATCTGTGCTCTCTGCCTCCTGGGTCCTGTGGGCTACAGCTCCCCCACACTCTGGTGCCCCTGCTCCTTCGCCAGATGATCGTAATGCACACAAGGACAGGATGAGAAAAGGAGAGAGGTGGGGGAAAAAAAGGGAGTACAGGGTCAGTCACAGCACCAACAGGACATATGGCATACACATCACAATCACTCACTGGGACTTACTTTGCACAGTATGGACCACAGTGACAAACCATTGCCTAGGTACAACAGCAGTAAGGAACCCAAACACTACCAATTGCACACCTACTGGGACCAACTTAGCCCTGTCAGCCATGGTATGCTAGCTACTTAGCAATACCACAAGTGCATTCCACCCCACATAGCTAAGCAGGACTACACAGGAAGAGCTAAACCGGCATATTGGGGCATCCACTGACAATAACCTTGTACCCAAACCCCAGGGCAGGCAACATATACAAAATATCACACAGTCTGTACTCACCCCCTTGTGGCTGCTGTGCTGCCCTCAAGGGCCCATCCAACTCAGGCTTGGCCACCACCAGTACAGTATGCGGCGTATGGGGGGTCAGGCTCCGATGGGTACCCCTCCCTCATTGGGACACCGAGCCCAGCTGGGCCTCCGAGGTCTTCTGGGCCCAGCATCTCAGGTCCTCCCACCGTTTCCTGCAGTGGGTGCTCCGCCGGCTATGGACCCCAGGGTCCGCACGTCCTTGGCAATGGCACGCCACAACCCATTCTTTTGATGGGCACTGACCTGCAGAGGAAATACAGACAGAAGGACACTTGGAACTTTCCAATCCAGTCTGTCACACAAATGGCTCATATAATGCATTTCCCCTCATAAAGTACACACATGCAGCCAAACCCCCCCAAATGACACAATACCAGTACACACATAGATCTACATGCAGCTATGTTGTATCCAACATACTCATTATGTACTCACCTGTTGGTCTGGCGACCCATACAACTGCCCATACACGGGTAGAACCCCATCCACAAGCTTCTCCAACTCCTCGTATGTGAAGGCTGGGGCCCTTTTCCCTGTAGCACGGGTCACCACGGGTTCCAGAGACAGGTCACAGCAGCACACGTTGTGGAGATGTAGTACTGTGGAAAGTCAGTAAACAAGTGAAATGTTAGAAAGAAAATGACGGGCACATCCGTGGCGGCAAACACCGTCACCGCCGGCATTCATCATCATTGGTTCTTGTACTCCATAGAGCCCCAAGATAGCCAATGAGGATTTGCATGGCGGTACAGACCGCCTTCCGCCATGACGCCTAACGCCAACGGAGTGAGGTCACTTCCACCTGTCCCTGCATACATGACAGGTGGTTGCCATTTCCTACTGCTGGTACTCATGTTGGTAAGATATATGTGCATCATTGGTATAAACTGTTCACACCTAGACAATTCCAGTCTCCAACATAAATACATGCTCTGTGTACTATGATGTAGTGTGTCCATAGGTCCTGTAGTCACACCCATTTTACTTTTGGTTCACTTAGATACCAACCACTGCAGAGGATGAGGATGAAGAGGCAAGCACCCGTGTACAGACCCCTTGTGGACTTTGCTACACTGGAAGACCGGTACATCACACTAATTTATTGTCTGGACAGGACCACCATTGCAGAGTTGTGTGCACAATTGGAGCCTGATCTAATGCCTGCTATCCGTAGCTCTACAGCTATATCCCCTGTAGTACAGGTACTCTCAGTGCTCCACTTTCTGGCAAGTGTTTTTTCCAGGTGACTGTGGGCTTGCCTGCAGGAATGTCACAGCCAATGTTTTCTATTGTGCTTGGAAGGGTTTTGGCTGCCTTGCTCAAACACATGAGCAGCTACAATGTATTCCCCCAGAGTGAAGATTTGCACACTTTGACGGCTGGATTCTACGCCATGGTACATATACCACATGTGATCAGAGCCATTGACGGGACCCATATTGCCTTGGTCCCTCCCAGGGCAAATGAGCAGGTATACAGGAATAGGAAGAGTTTCCACTCAATTAATGTCCAGATGGTGTGCCTTGCAGATCAGTACATCTCCCACCTCACTGCCAAGTATCCTGGATCTGTGCATGATGCCTATGTCTTGAGGAATAGCAGCATCCCAAAGGTGATGGCATGACTACAGAGGCACAAAGTGTGGCTCATAAGTGAGCTTGAGTCTTAGCACAATGTATGTCAGTGTGTGGCAACTGGTGATGTACACCATGCCAATGTAAATGGGTAATGTGTGTCCCTCACTACTTCCAGGTGACTCCGGCTACCCAAACCTGTCCTGGCTGTTGACCCCTGTTAGAAATCTGAGTACAGGGTCTTACAGTCGGTACAATTAGGGACATGGCCTTACCAGAAGGGCTATAGAACGCACATTTGGCTTACCGAAAGCCAGGTTCAGGTGCTTCCATTTGACAGGTGGGTCCCCATGGTACGCCCCTACGATGGTGTGCCAGATTGTGGTACCATGCTACATGCTGCACAATTTGACCCTCAGATGCCATGTGCCCTACCTGCAGGAGGAGGGGGGTGACAATGCACCTGTGGCAGCAGTGGATACTGAGGACAGTGAGGAGGAGGAGGATGTGGACAACAGGACACATATCATACAGCAGTACTTCCAATGACACACAGGTAAGTCTGTAGAGCTGCTAAATTTTCCATTTCTGTGGAGTGCTGTGTGCCAGCTGTGTTAAGCCAATCACTGCATTACCATTTCAATTGACTGTCACGTATGCCTTACCTTTTTGTAGGTAACATCAGTTTGCTGATGTGATGGCTGCAGACTGCTTCACAACATCTGTTTGATGGAATGACATTTTACAGGACATTTGCACAGTATGATACAGTCCATTACATTGCACATTTCTGTCTGATAAAGCTCAACTACACCAGTTGTGTTCAAGGGTGTTTATTGAAGTGACAATAATGAAGGGACAGTACAATAGAGTGGGGTGATGGTTGAGCTAAACCTCAGTGTAGTGGTCCATTTGGTCAGGAACGCAGCTACAATGTCCATGGGGCCATAGGATGAGGAGCAATGGAAACCCAAAGTGAACAAGATGACTCAGTAGTACACAAGGGGGACATTCTGGAGGGAGTAATTTTCTGGCAGTGGTCTTGGCAACAGTTTCTATTGTCTGTCTGGGTCGCAGGGAACGTTTGTGGGGTAATTCTTCTGCTGCAGAGGGAGGGGTGCTGGTGGCCTGTGGGTCCTGTGGCAGGTTCTCCTGTGCACTAGCTTCAGCAGATGTTGATGGCTGCTGAGTGGAGTGGCTAGTGGTAGTGGGCAGCGGTGTACTCTGTTCTCCTGCATGGTGTTAGCCATGTCACCCAGCAACCCCATAATGGAGGCCATCTTGGCATTTCGGCGCTGCAACTGCTGCGTGACCTCCTGGTGGTGTACCCCCTGCAGCAGCTGGTTCTCCTGCATGATGGAGATGACCTGGCCCATCCTGTCCTGGGATTTGTGGTATGCCCCCAAGATAAGTGTGAGTGCCTCCTGGGCAGTCGGTTCCCTGGGCCTGGCCCCCCGGCTCACAGCTGACCTGCAACTGTCCCCCTGGGCCTGTGTCCCCTGAACGGTGTGCTAACTCTCGCTTACACTAGGACCTTCTTCGTCTTGCCTGTGTGGTGTCGACTTGGGTCCCTGTTCAGGTGGACACACTATTGATCGACTTGTCCTGAGGACAGGAGATTGGGGCTGTTGGGTGGCTGCTGTGGTGTTTGAGTCGGAGGGGTTCCCTGTGGTGGACTGACTGTGGGATGTTGTAGCCGACTGACCTGTGGTCCCAGATGGGCCAGGGAGTTCATTCAGCTCGAGACATCCAGAGTTGCTGTCATCATTGGGGACATCTTCTGGTGAGGGACTGGATTGCCGTGGTGCCTGCTCGCTGCTGACATTGGCTGGGGCACCTGTGGGGATGTAAGTGATTTGTTAGGGTCATTGTCTGTCACATTGTCCGCAATTCTACCTTTCCCTATGGGTGTGGTGTTGTCCTCCCACCTTTGGTAGTGTGTGGTTTTGGATTGTAGGATTATTAGTACTACCTGCTGTCCATGCATTGCTGGTGGGGGTGAATGCAGTGCTGGTAGGGGTGTGCCTGCAGTGGGTAGGTCATACAGGGGTGCTGATTTACCTGTGGTTATTGGGGTGGTACACTGTATAGGGTGGAGTGGGGTGAAGGGTGTCAGGGTGAGGGGGTGACAAGCCATGCAGGGATCAGTGGTGGTAGGTAAGTAATGGTGACTTACCCTTGTCTAGCCCTCCAGTGGCTCCAGTGAGGCCCTCAGGATGCAGGATTGCCATGACTTGCTCCTCCCATGCTATCGGTTGTGGGGGAGGTGGTGGGGGTCCACCGCCAGTCCTTCTGATGGAGACCTGGTGCCTTGATGCAATGGAGTGCACCTTCCCCTGTAGGTCATTCCACCTCTTTCGGATGTCATCCCTTGTGCGTGTATATAGTCCCACGGAGTTCACCCTGTCCACGATCCTCCACCAAAGCTCCATGTTCCTGGCAATGGAGATTTGCTGCACCTGTGCACCAAACAGCTGTGGCTCAACACTGGTGATTTCCTCTACCATCACCCGCAACTCCTCATTTGTGAAATGGGGGTGCTTTTGTGGGGGCATGCCTAATGTGTGTTGTGTGTGTTGTGCAGAGGGTGTTCAGTGTTGTGATGGGGTGTGTGGTGTGTGATGCATGACAGATGTATAGATGGATTTGGGGTGTGTGTGCAGTTCTGTAAGGTATAGGGCTAAGGGATTGTGGGTTGTGTGTTTTATAGTGCTATTGGTGGGTGTGTAGGGTGTGGGTTAATGTGTCACGTGTGGGGTATTTGAAATGGCCAATGTTGGCTTGTAGTGGTGATGGGTGCCCAATTCCGGCACAGTGGTGTGCATCGCCAATGGTTGACCGCCGTTGAATGTCCGCTGTGGTGATTCGTGAGTCATAATTTGGAGGGTGGTGTATTGCTGCCATAGCGGTGCTGGCGGTGGGTCTGACAGTTTTTCGCCTTAGGCGGGTGTGGCGGACTTGTTGTTGTGGCAGTTTTCTGTTGGTTCTGTGTTTGTGTGTCATAATCTGGCGGGCAGATTACCGCCTCTGCAGCGGTTTGTTGGCGGCCGTCACCACGGCGGTATTAGCAAAAAATGACCACCTGAATGCCTTCCCTTTTAACAGTGTAATTAATATATCATGTTTCTCAATGGAAGCCATCAGTTAACATTAGGTTTTTTTCTTAGCAGGACCAATTGGAAAGAAGAAAACAAAATGAAACATTGTTACATTAAATTCATATTTTCTCTGTGTTTTTGCAGATCATTTAAAATGGAAAACATGAGACAAGCCAGTTACATCAAATCGAAACTAAGAGAAAATGTGTATAATTAGGCTGACCTGTTTGAAATTTAGTTTGGTCATTTTTTGGTCAATGGATTCTTGTGCTTATATGCAAACTGCAGAATTGCAGTTTTGCCCCTATTGAAACAAAACTCACATCAATGACCATGCATTGTTACTGTATATAGTTCAAACAGCTCCAAGCTCATATGTA
This sequence comes from Pleurodeles waltl, assembly GCF_031143425.1. Taxonomy (NCBI): domain Eukaryota; kingdom Metazoa; phylum Chordata; class Amphibia; order Caudata; family Salamandridae; genus Pleurodeles; species Pleurodeles waltl. The sequence continues at coordinate 1,431,645,983 of NC_090444.1, read as the reverse complement.
TGTGTGAGGCACCACATTGAAGACTCATACTGTAGCATGCAGAGATTTCAAGGTTACCACTGTGATACGTTTTTCAATTTCATGCTGTAGTTTAGTGAGCTAATGCATCCAGACAGTCCAAGTTTAGGAATGTACTCAGGAGAGACCATTTAAATTGCCTAATTGTAATTTACTGTGGCTCATAATTCTACTGTATAACTGTTTAAAATAGTGTACCTTATGAAAGATTGATGTTGGCTTGCCTCACCAGCAAAGCTATCATATCTAGTCTGTGATGTCAAGGCATTGCCGACTAGATGTACAAATAACATGCATTGATCTTAGAAAGATGGATACCAGCCCCTGAAAGTAGGCAGTTTTATTGGATGGGTGGCTGGAGGGATATAGGTAAGGCCAGGATAGGTGTTTATGTGTGTGCAATGATTCAAAACTAATGTGCAGTGATAGCAGATATGCAAGTTGTCTTATTCAGATATTTAGCCGTTAAGATTTTTTTAAACAAACAGCACTTTATTTTCATAATTTTTCAGTGACATGTATACTTCTATTTCAGACCTGCAGAGGGGGTATGATCTGTGGAGGAAGGGAGAAAGGGAGAGAGAGAAAGAGAGAGGTAGAGAGAGCGATATATATATATATATATATATATATATATAGAGAGAGAGAGAGAGAGAGAGAAAGAGAGAGATATTCCATTAGGGCATCACCAACTTGGTCTAGTGAAACTTTTTTACATGTTGTGCATTTTTCTGCTTTCTAATGGAAAATAGTTAAACTTTTTATGAGGGAGTTAACCATAGGCAGAAACACTGAAACACTTCACACTTTAATTATTTCATAGAGCAGGGTCTTACACCCATACAACTTTGCAAGACCCTAGAATCATTTGTTACCTGTAAAAGAAAAATCTTCTTGGCTCATGGTGCATCATTTTAATTCATTTCTCCCACAAGATCCATATGTACTAAGGGGCATATTTCTAAGAGATTTGTGTTGCGTTTGCACCACGCAATGTGGTACATGTACGATGCAAAACTCTAAGACAGATTTATGAACCAAAGTAAAACTACTTTGCATAGCTCTAAGAGACCTCATAAATCTGGAGAAGGGCAATGCAGTGCAAATCGCTGCATTGTGCTACTCTATTCTGGGTAGGCATTCTATGGGCCATGTGGTGGATGTTCTCATGCAACTCCCATGGATTTTGACTCATTCCAAGGACTTGTAAACCCTAGAATGTGCCAAACATTTTTACGCCTTCCCACGGGAGGCGTGACGAGGAGAAACTCCTTTATTTCTCCTTGTTACTTCCTCTTTCTATGTGTGTTCTGCATTATGCAGCACACATAGATAGAGGAATATGCCTCCTGGGATTGTTTTTTTGCAGGGAGGTGCACCTTCCCACACAAAAATAATCTTCCATGCAACACAGGCAGCCTTATACCATGGTGTGATGCAAGGGTGCCTGCGTTTGCGCTAGGCTTCCTAAAGTGCGCCAACGCAAAGGAATAGGCAGGAATGTGCTGTATTGCCATAACCTGTTGTGTGCCCTGGACGAGGTGGTCTCGTCCTGCTATGGGCCCTCGGGGGGAGCGCCGATGGCCAGGCACACCCCTCCCCCAGGCAGGGATGGAAGGGGAATTGCTTCCCCTTCCACCCCTGCCCCCCCGTAACCCCCTTGTGGCGTCTATTTTTATTAGGCCAATCTGCCCCCCAGGGGGTCAGAAACCACTAGACACCAGAGATTTTTTTATTTACTAAATAAGGAGAGCGGCCCCTTGGGCAAGGGCCGCTCTCCAGGGGGGCAATTTGTTTTTTGGCTGTTTTTGCCCCCCCTGGGGGCAGATTGGCCTAAAATTATTAGGGTGGGCAGTAATCCACTAGACACCAGGGAAAATGTTCTTTTTATGTTTTTTGTTTTTTGTATGTTTGGGGAGCGACCCCTTGGGCAAGGGTCGCTCCAGGGGGGGCAAATTATTATTAGGCCATTTCTGTCCCCCCTGGGGGCAGAAACCACAAGACACCAGGTAATATATATTTTTGAGGGCTATTTGAAGTAAGGGGAGCAGCCCCTTGGGCAAGGGCTGCTCCTCGGGGGCAAATTATTTCTAGGCCATTTCTGCCCCCGGGGGGGGGGGGGGGGCAGAAATCCACTAGACACCAGGGAATTTTTTTTTGTGTGGGCTATTTCAAGTAAGGGAAACGGCCCCTTGGGCAAGGGCCGCTCCTCGGGGGGGCAAATTATTTCTAGGCTATTTCTGCCCCCGAGGGGAGCAGAAAACCACTAGCCACCAGGAATATTTTTTTTTTGTTTGCTTTAATTTTTTTGATGTTTGAGGAGCGACCCCTTAGGCATGGGTCGCTCCCGGGGGGGCAAATAATTATTAGGCTATTTCTGCCCCCGGGGGTGCAGAAATCACAAGACACCAGGGATTTTTTTTTTTTTGTACTAACGCATAAGGGGAGCGGCCACTTTGGCAAGGGCCACTCCCCGGGGGGAGGGGCAAAATATTTTTAGGCCTTTTCTGCCCCCCCGGAGGCAGCTCGTCCTAGTATAATTAGGTGGATTTGCCCCCGGGGCAGAAACCTCTAGACACCAGAGATATATATATATTTTTGTATTTACTTTATGTTTTTATGTATGGGGAGCGACCCCTTAGACAACGGTCGCTCCCCTGGGGGGAAAATTGTATTTAGGCCATTTCTGCCCCCCTTTGGGGCAGATCAGCCTATTTTTGTAAGGCCAATCTGCCCCCTTTGAGGCAGAAACCTCTAGACACCATGGATTGGTGTGTGTGTATGTGTGTGTTTTGTTTGGAGGGGGCAGCCCCTTGGGCAAGGGTCTCTCCCCGTGGGGGCACCTTGCTGTTGGCCATAACTGCCCTCCTTGGGGGCAGACTGGCCTATTTTCGAAGGCCCAGAAAGCCCACCAGAGACCAGGGAAGATTTTTTTTTCAAAATAAGAGGTTGGGGGTATGGCCATACCCGCACCCCAAATAAATGGGGCCAAAGTTGTTCTGCCCACCAGTGGGCAGATTGGGCAATTACCCCCGATCCACACCCCGGGGGGACAGAAAATCTACTAGATGCCAGGGAATAAAAAAAATAAAAGAAAATAGTGGGATGGTGGCTACCAACCATTATGGGCCTGGTATGCCCCCACCCGAACTGAAGGGGCTAACAGTCTTTCAGCTCTCCCCCGTACACTAAGGAGGTTATTCCAACTTTGGAGGAAGTGGTAATCCGTCCCAAAAGTGACGGTAAAGTGACGGATATACCACCAGCCGTATTACGAGTCCATTATATCCTATGGAACTCGTAATGCGGCTGGTGGTAAATCCGTCACATTTGGGACGGATTACAACCTCCTCCAAAGTTGGAATAACCCCCTAAAACATCTTATCCCATGGCAAGCAAGAGGATATTTGATTATTTTTGTTTTTTGTTTTACATTTGGGCCATGAGAGCTTGGTAACTCTCAGAATCGTCCCACTTGGAATGGTGACGGCTGCACTTTTTTTTTACTTTGGGACGCTGCCATGTAGAAAAATCCACAAGACCTAGACACATCTGAAAACTAAACATCTAGTTGATTCCAGGGTGGTGTGCTTCACATGCACCCTGCACCATTTCCTTACCCACAATGCCCTGCAAACCTGCAACTTTGCTGGAAAGCACACATTTTTCCCACATTTTTGTGATGGAACCTTCCGGAATCTGCAGTAATCCACAAAATTCCTACCACCCAGCATTGTCTCATCTATACCGATAAAATTTCTGCTGCACTTGCCAGCCTAAAACGTTTTCTTTCAAACTGCCCTTTTGGACCCACTTTGGTTCCCCCTCAATTTCGACGTGGTTTTGGCTCTTCCCTGTCACAAACACTTGGCCCACCTACACAAGTGAGGTACCATTTTTATCGGTAGACTTGGGGAACGCTGGGTGGAAAGAAATTTGTGGCTCCTCTCAGATTCCAGAACTTTCTGTCACCGAAATGTGAGGAAAAAGTGTTTTTTTAGCCACATTTTGAGGTTTGCAAAGGATTCTGGGTAACATAACCTGGTCAGAGTCCCACAAATCACCCCATCTTGGATTCCCCTAGGTCTCTAGTTTTCAGAAATGCACAGGTTTGGTAGGTTTCCCTAGGTGCCGGCTGATCTAGAGGCCAAAATCCATAGGTAGGCACTTTGCAAAAACACCTCTGTTTTCTTTGAGAAAATGTGATGTGTCCACTTTGTGTTTTGGGGCATTTCCTGTCGCGGGCACTAGGCCTACCCACACAAGTGAGGTACCATTTTCATCGGGAGACTTGGGGGAATGCTGGGTGGAAGGGAATTTGTGGCTCCTCTCAGATTCCAGAACTCTCTGTCACCGAAATGTGAGGAAAAAGTGTTTTTTTGGCCATATTTTGAGGTTTGCAAAGGATTCTGGGTAACAGAACCTGGTGAGAGCTCGACAAGTCACCCCATCTTGGATTCCCCTAGGTCTCTAGTTTTAAAAAATGCACAGGTTTGGTAGGTTTCCCTAGGTGGCGGCTGAGCTAGAGGCCAAAATCCACAGGTAGGCACTTTGCAAAAAACACCTCTGTTTTCTGTCAAAAAATGCGATGTGTCCACGTTGTGTTTGGGGGCATTTCCTGTTGCGGGCGCTAGGCCTACCCACACAAGTGAGGTGTCATTTTTATCGGAAGACTTGGGGGAACACTGGGTGGAAGGAAATTTGTGGCTCCTCTCAGATTCCAGAACTTTCTGTCACCGAAATGTGAGGAAAACATGTTTTTTTATCCAAATTTTGAGGTTTGCAAAGGATTGTGGGTAACAGAACCTGGTCAGAGCCCCACAAGTCACCCCATCTTGGATTCCCCCAGGTCTCTAGTTTTCAAAAATGTGTCCACGTTGTGTTTTGGGGCATTTCCTGTCTCAGGCGCTAGGCCTACCGACAAAAGTGAGGTATCATTTTTATCGGGAGACTTGGGGGAACATAGAATAGCAAAACAAGTGTTATTGCCCCTTGTCTTTCTCTACATTTTTTCCTTCCAAATATAAGAGAGTGTGTAAAAAAGTCTATTTGAGAAATGCCCTGTAATTCACATGCTAATATAGGCACCCCGGAATTCAGAGATGTGCAAATAACCACTGCTCCTCAACACCTTATCTTGTGCTCATTTTGGAAATACAACGGTTTTCTTGATAGCTATTTTTCTCTCTTTATATTTCAGCAAATGAATTGCTGTATACCCGGTATAGAATGAAAACCCACTGCAGGGTGCAGCTCATTTATTGGCTCTGGGTGCCTAGGGTTCTTGATGAACCTACAAGCCCTATATATCCCCGCAACCAGAAGAGTCCAGCGGACGTAACGGTATATTGCCTTAAAAAATCTGACATTGCAGGAAGAAGTTACAGAGTAAAACGTAGAGAAAATTTGCTGTTTTTTTACCTCAATTTCAATTAAAAAAAATTCAGTTGTTATTTTCTGTAGGAAACCCTTGTAGGATCTACACAAATTACCCCTTGCTGAGTTCAGAATTTTGTCTACTTTCAGAAATGTTTAGGTTTCTGATATCCAGCATTGGTTTCACGCCCATTTCTGTCACTGACTGGAAGGAGGCTGAAAGCACAACAAATGGTAAAAATGGGATATGTCCCAGTAAAATGCCAAAATTGTGTAGAAAAATTGGGTTTTCTGATTCAAGTCTACCTGTTCCTGAAAGCTGGGAAGCTAGTGATTTTAGCACCACAAGCCCATTGTTGATGCCATTTTCAGGGAAAAAACCACAAGACTTCTTCTGCAGCCCCTTTTTCCCATTTTTTTTTTTAAAAACAAAATTTTCACTGTATTTTGGCTAATTTCTTGGCCTCCTCCAGGGGAACCCACAAAGTCTGGGTACCTATAGAATCCCTAGGATGTTGGAAAAAAAGGACCCAAATTTGGCGTGGGTAGCTTATGTGGACAAAACGTTATGAGGGCCTAAGCGAGAACTATTCCAAAGAGGCAAAATAAAGGCCTGGCACAGGAGGGGTAAAAGGCCTGGCAGTGAAGGGGCTAAATACGGTGCATTCCTGCCCTTTCCCTGTGGTGCAGCGCAGGAAGATAACTTGCGGTGCTGCACCATCGTTTAAAAAATATGCCCCTGAGTGAGTTAGGCAAATATACTTTCAAAACGAAGGGCCAGATGTATGAAAGCATTTTGCATTCGCAAACGGTGCGAATGCCGTTTGCGAATGCAAAATGCCATTTCAGAATGTATGGAATACATTCTGAACGCAATTTTAAGGAATCGCTAAAATAGCGATTCCTTAAAATTGCGACCCTGTTTAGAGAGTCGCAAATTGCGAGTCTCTAAATTAGAAATCGCAAATAAGGATTCCTTATTTGCGATTTCTTAGCACATGTATGAAGCCATTCCTAAATGCGATTTTGGCATTTAGGTATCGCTAATTACCAACAAGTTGAACTTGGTGGTAACCATGTGCAAAATTAAAAAATGCATTTAAAATGCATTTTTAAATTGTACATGTGTGCACCTTACATGTTCCCAAAAAAACTTTTGGGGTGCAGCCTTAGCCCCCCAGCACCATGGGGTTTTGCATTTCCAAAATTGTGATTTCTGGTTCAGAAATTGCAATTTTGGAAATGCAAAAAATTTGCAGATATTGGCCCCGAATGGGGCCGGTATCGCAATTTGCGAATCGGTAATAGCATTTGCGATTTTTAAGAAATCGCTATTACCAATTCGCAAATGTGATACATGGCACTTTGCGAGTCGGAAATAGCGATTTCTTAAAAATTGCTATTTCCGAATCGCAAAGGGCCGTGATGATACATCTGGCTCGAAGTTCGTAAAGGTGGTTGACGAATGTTTAAAAACGAAGCACAATTCAATAAAATATGGGTCCATGTAAAAGAAGCTTTTAAAAAGCAAATAAATTTATCATGATTTCCCTTAATATACATAATTAAGAAACACAACTGACACCACACTTCCACTCGTATTCTCAGAAGAGCGTGTTTTATGGATGCATTTCGGAATAGTCATATTTTACGGTTCTTGGTGAGCCCAAATATTATCCTGTTTAAAATACAAATGATATCTCAATTAAATAATGTAAATCGAATTATGCATATTTTTTTTAATTTTATTTAGAGCAGCAGCCATCTCCATAACTAGCAGAAGCCATTACAAAAATAGATATTTTATTATTTTGATTCATTAACTCTTCTACAGCCCTCAATAATGTCTAAAAGGTACATTTCAGAAAGCTCCCCATGAGGAACAGGGTCAAGACTGATTTGCATATGGCTGTGTCCAAACTGGGGTGGCATGGTGAGCAAAAGAACGATGGATTAAACCCAGATCTGTGACTGGGGGTGAGTGTTTGCATTGTTCAGCACTCCGTCCATCATCCTTTTGTTTTGCTAAAGTTGCCCTAAGTGGGATGGGTATGCCCAGACATGGGTCCCTTGCTCACTGTGCCACTGGATTCAAGCTAGTCTGGCTGATGAAGGGTGAAACTCTGAAACCGGTCCCAGGATGCTTGTTTCTGATCCAGGGAGGACCTGGCTTGGCAGTTCGGGCTGGACTGTTCTCATGAGGAACAGGGTCAAGACTGATTTGCATATGGCTGGGTCCAAACTGGGGTGGCATGGTGAGCAAAAGAACAATGGATTAAACCCAGATCTGTGACTGGGGGTGAGTGTTTGCATTGTTCAGCACTCCGTAAATGATGGTCTCGTTGATTGACCTAATTGGAATCCAGCATGTTTCTTTGGAGTCAGGCATTTTTCTGTACCCCAATTGCTGAGTCACTCCAAAGCAAATTTAGAAAAACATTTTTAACCAAATCCATTAATGATATAACATGGTAGCATGCAGGATCTTTTCAATATCTTTTTCGAAAATTGGTTTCATTATGACAATCTTTCAAGAAGGACTTCATTTCAGGATGATCCATCTATAGCGGTTGAAACTGCCAAACCCACTGTTCCGGGTTTTCCCACAAATGCATGCTGCAATACAATCAAGGCCATTTGTGTAAGCTTGCATTATATAGCGTGTCGCAGGCTCCCGCTGTGTGGGATGTGCGCGGGCCAAGGATAGGGCCCATCTGCACCCATATGAGCCTGGAGGAGGCTGGGCTGGGCCACTCCCCTTATTTTTCAACCTTGAGGTACGCACGGAATATTTTTTGCCACTAAGTAATTTTGTGGGCATAGGGTAGTCGAGGGCTGTGAGTAAAACATAATGGGGAAGAGAAAGTTGGGAGGAGCTCCTGGCGCATCAACTTCTCTCACTATATCTACCTCTATTGATAGGATACTCCAGAGGGCAGTTAAGGTTATAAGTAATTAAACATATCTTATAGAATGAAGATTGTTGCTCAATTCTGTTAGCACGCCTGCCCGTCAAAGTTTTTGGCCGATTCCCCATCTGCAAGTATACCTGATACTTCACCTTTTCTTTCATCCAGATCAATCATGCCCCCCAGGTGCCATTGCAACTCCAAACCCTAGGTATACAGTAGTCCTCATCCTACCACATCACCAAATGACAAATATGAACAGCAAAGTCATGTTTGGTGGAAGTGTCTTTTTAGACGAGTGATCTATGCCTGTGTACTATCCCATCTACTCCTGATAGTTTGTTTGCGGATGAGACAATAGAGTTACGCAACCAGAGTTGGTTGACATTGAGAAGCTGCTAGAGGGCAGTATTGATAAAATAAGGTATTTATTGTGGGCAGAGCTGTCTCCGGTTCTTGGAAGGTTGGCAGCAATTGGGTGCTTCATTGAGAACTTTAAACACCCTATCAAATTGCACGCCTGAATGCCTAGTCCAGCGCTACCTCCAGCTTCTGATAAGGAGAGGGGCTAAAAGTTGTCATTCTGCAAGGTCTGTAAACTGTTCTTGTCCTGTGTATAAAGTCCATCAAAGACCTACAGCTGACATCTTAAGGCAGGAGCATAACTCAGATACCCCACGTCCGAGTTCCAGCAACGTTTCTGACATTCAGCGAAGATATTCTGCAAGGGACCCAGTCACATCCCAATCTGCTCAAAATGTTCAGGGTCCAGGTCCTGAAGAGTTGAAGACTAGCAGCCATTTACTAACTCACCAGTGATCAACCTCCCCCCAGCAGCCTGCCCTTATGTGCTGGTCCTATCTGGAGTTCCACCATTTTGCAAAGATCAGAGGGAGACCCAGAATGACCTCTTTAATAAGACTCTGAATTGGTTGGGCTGCTTTAGGAATTTTCAATTTCATATGGCAGACAATATCTTGTTGACAAGAAGGGTGGGTTGTATTGGCCCCGTCCCGTGGATCATCAAGTTCATTGTATCATTGTTCATTTTAAAACCCCTTTCATGGTTCATCACATACTTACTGGCCACTTTGGAAGTCAACAGCTCTCCAGTGGAATTGTACACTACCACTGAGTTATTTCTATAGAAACCCCCTTCGCTTTGAAAGGTCCTATAATTGGGGTCCCCAAGGGTCCCTCCAGGTCACTGCCCCTGAGGGAGTTGGGTGTGGATCATATTGTCCGGATGGCTGTGACTCAAAGGGTGCAGGACCTCCTTCTTTGTTTAAATACATTTCCTGGAATGTTGCAGGCCTTCAGTCCAAGTTGGTCATCCCTGAGTGGTGTGCATTCATTGACAAATTTGACATTTGTTTATTCTAGGAGACATGGTCCCTTACTCCCATATATCAATTTCAGTTTTCCTCTTATAGCCAAGTGACTATCACTTTGGGCAAAGGCAGACCATCAGGGGTATTATCATTTGGGTTACAGCCACCTTAAATAGTTTTGTATAGGAAATCACTTTCGACTCACTGTATTTGCTTTGCAATAGCTTGACCTTTCCAAACAATGTAACTTGCCATCCCTATAACATTTATTGTAGGCCCACCGCAAATAAAATGGAGTCAGATGTAATTGAATTGTTATCTGCCCATTTAACATCCCATCCTGTCAAGGTTTATAAGATAGTGGGAGAAGATCTAAACTGCCAGTTTGAGTTTTGAAATGCTTACTTTAGGATGCCTTTGCTAGAGGAGGACCAGTTATAGTCCATACCGGGGCTGGCAATTCCACCAGTGAAAAAATGGTCTCCCTTGGCAATTCAACTCAGTGCCCTTACTCTGATTTGGGGCCTCAGGGCCTGTAATGGTAGGTCTAATTCTGATAAGGAGAGTAATCATATGTTTAATAGGCAGCAGAGTACAAGTTTGATAGATTAATTCCTGCTTGATGTTCGGTTGTGGCCCAAATTGATTGATATGGTCGTCAGACCTCACTCAGACAGTGATCATATTGCACCAACTCTTGATAGGAGGGTAGTAGGTCCTGTTACATACCCAATGTGTAATGACCCTTTTGATAGAAGGTTGGCCCTATTTATAAATAAGCATAGGGTTAATTGGAGCATATTATCCCATTCAACACACTCTCTTGGCAAACTATGCAAGCTGGTCGCTGATGTCATAGGGGAAGCTGTGTTTTTATTGGACTAATTTTATTATGAATTACTCACCATTGTTTAAATTCTGAGTGGGTTCTTTTATGAGGAAATAAGTTGCTCAGTCAGTAGACATAGGCCTTATGATAGTGACTATGGGCCAATATTTATGGCAGACCCTCACGTTCTGTAAGAGGATGATCATGATGCCAAATCAAGCTGCTGACCCACGCACACATGGCTCTACACAACCAAGGGGTACATTAACCATCAGCTGAACTTCCACCAGCCATTGAGAAGACTACCCTCTGCCTCTCTTTCACTTACCCATCCTCCCTGCTTCTACCAAAGCAGAACTGGAGGACGCTCCTTCTCTCACAACGCTGCAAAAACCTGAATCAGCCTCCCCACACACCTCCGGACCATCACCTCACTTCTGGAATTCTAAATGGCCCACAAAACCAGGCTATTCTAATAAGCCTCTTGGGCCTGCAGGTGCCTGGATACCCTATTGGTTGATTAGCCATGTTTTAACAATACTGATTGATTGATTGATGATAGTCTAATTCTCAATCCAACCGAGGTCTTCTCAGACTAGGTAAGACAGCCCCCCAAAAGGCCTCTGGCTTAAATAAGGTACCAGGGGATCTTTTCCTGGAAAAGCCCAAGTTGTGCAGTCCCTATCTTGCTCAGACTTCTACTGCCATAATGAGGGGCGATCCTATACCCTGATCTTGGACGGGAGCTGATATCATTCCTGTCCTCAAGAAAGGGGACCGCAATCTCCCATCAAACTACATGCCTATAAGCATTATAGACTGCTCCTAGAAATTGTTTGCACATGTCATACTGTCTAGACTCCAAGAAAGGTTGACCGCCACCCAGATATTAATTCCTTTACAAGCAGGATTCAGAGACTAAATTAGCTCAATAAACCCCGTTGTCCAGCTCCAGGTGTTATAAAGGAAGTTTGTTCTTTTAGGGCATGGGCGTCGTTATGTGGTGTTTGTTCACCTACGGTCAAATAGCAACTTCATATCTTCACCTAAATAGTGGCAGATCTTGTCTGATATTGGGGCCCCACACTATTTCTTGAAGAAAATTATGAGGCTCCACAATAAACATTTTGTTCAAGTTAGATGTCAGCAGAAGGGGGAAATGACTGACCCGGTTCCAGTAAATCAGGGGGTTAGACAGAGGTGTGTCCTGGCACTCACACTTTTCACACTTTTTTTAACAATTTGGTGGCCTATGTGGCAAGATGCCCAGCTCCTTGCAGGCATCAGGGTTCCAGCTCTGGTGTTTGCAGACAATACACAGCTCTTGATGTAGCGTCATGGGTTTGGATATTAATATTGGTAAAACCAAATACATGGTCCTTAACCCCTGCAATTCCACATATTCAAATCCTATGCTTAGAAAAGAAGGTCTCCCCGGAACGTGTCCACACAGTTAAATACCTGAGAGTTACCCTCACCAAACACTTTGACTGGCATCAACATTTGGCAAAGTGCAGACTCAAGTTAGAGCAAACTGCAGGAGGCATAGTTCTGACACAAAAGGGTTCACAGTTTCATCCCATCGCCCCAACATTAGCAGTTTACAAATGTCAGGTGCTTGGCTCTGCCCTTTATGGTGCAGAGTTTTGGGAACATAGGTATTTGTCCATCCTTGTAAAAGCTGAAAATCTCTTTATGGAACAATTAAAGGGGTTACCTAGCAGCACACCATTGATTCCCCTCAGGCTGATATGGGAGTAATAAGTGTGGTGGAAGGCCAATCTTGTGGTAGAAGAGGGTTTGGGCCACCCCTGAGTTGTCATCCTATCAGTTGGGTCTGTCTGAGATCTTACGCCTGCCGGGAGCCAGTGACATGTCTTGGCTGAAGTATGTAGAGGTAACCCTGACTTTTATTGTTTTAGCATGCCTTTGGGATACCCCCAAGGAGGCCTGTATGTACTCAGGACCAAGTTAAGGAAGCCTACTAGCAATATAAGTTGAGTTTACTTTATCGGCAGCTTAACCAGGGCTCTCTGACATTACTGCTACAAAAGGAAGTGTTTGTGCAGGAGTAGTTTTTGGATAAAATAGAGTCAATGCTGGCCAGAAAGCTCTATTATCTTAAGAGATATGAGTCTCTTCCCCTAAATTGTTTTACAGTTCGGTGGGTGCCTGCCCCCAAGCCTAGTGTAGGACTGTGTCCTCTTTGTACTCTACGGAAGAAACTCTATAGCATGTGCTATTTTCTGTCCAGCGTGCGGATGTGCTAGGAAAAAATGAACAGCACCAATGTGTAGTATTATGGGATTCGGTTCACAGAGAAGCATTGACAGTTTTAGAATGTGATACGAGACAATGGTTTTTATGATACCAAACAGTGTGTGGTCTTTGGGGTCTCTCGTTCCTGTTGGTCATGTGGAGGACTACACACAAATCATCTTGGCCAATTCCGCCCCCCACCCTTGAAGCACTTTAGGCCAACTGTGACTTAGCTCTCCTTTTTGTAGGATTTGTTTTATCCTATTATCCATTGTATTTGTTTTAAATGTGTTGCAAAATTGTATTTTATCTTAGCCAGCATTTAACTCTTGTTTATTTATTTATATTTTATGTAATGAACTTTGATGACACAATGGCTGAGTAAAGTTTTCTTGCTTGCTGGATCCTGTAAGCTTAATTGTCCTGGCAATTATTCTCACAGTTAATGACTCTAATAATTCTCCATCTGCACAGTAAGAAAATGCCCATAAATTGATATGAAGATATTTGAACAAAGAGCATTCTGAAATATTACACTTCAGTGAACTGTGGTATGTATAAATAACTGCTGGAAATAACCTACCTGGATTACAGTTACCATGGGAAACATCCTTTACCTCGCAGTCTGAACAACGACCTGCCTTTACAATGCAGCCTCTACCACAGCTGCGACGTTACCACGCATTACTTTACCACACAAGCCGTTCACAGCGACGTTGTAAAGGCATGCAGGTTAAATGCATGCAGGGTTCTGTCATACAACCGTTACCACATGGTTCCGGTTCTTATGATAGAACTAATTTTTGTTCCATTATAATCCTAAAATGCCTCTGCCTCCTTTTTATAGCATATTGTATTGATAGCAGTTGCTGCTACTCTAAGTCAACTCGGAGCCTGTATAACCCTTTTTGTAAATATTTGTATTTGGAAGCAGTCCGCAAACTGCTTAGATATATTTATACAAGTTTCTTTTGTGTATCTGACTTTGAAGCCAGCAGTTCACCTAAATGAGCCAGCCATAGGCCAGCAAAGTAAAGCTTGTCTGCAGGATCCCGAAGTTTGGTACAAGTAAGTGCCGACTGATTTTCAAAGCCTGATAACTACATATCTGTGGAAGAAATCCCTTTAAGAGGGGAAGGTGCAGGAACTATTTTAAAATACATTGTCTATTAAGTAGGTTTAATTTATTGACCTTCTGGCCAGTACTGGAAGTATCCAGATAAATAACTGTATTACCCAAATGTTTAATGATCAATCGAACAGATTGTACACCCAGTTTTAAAAGTTACATACAGTGAAGGTATTTTGGTTGAAAAGTGCGTTAGTGCCTTTGTTCTTGGCCTTTTCTGGCATTTTTCAAATCATTTTCTGATTCTGAAAAAGCCTTGCATCAGGTACCTTATCCAAATTCACATCGTTCTCTTTTCGGGATGATAATAGTCTCAGGCCCCGAATCCTTCCAACATTTTGAAGCAATATTAAGACCATCCTTTGGCTCTTATTAATCAGTCTCTTCCACTTTGAAAACGTCCACTCGTTGAGTTACCCTCACGGATACAGTTTCTCCTATCCCATTTTATCCTTCTAATTATTGTATGAGGATAATATGAGAAAAAAAAGATTTCTTATAAGTTTGTGTTGTCTGGCACACTGCATCACACTGTTGACTGAGCACATTTGAATCACAACTTCTCTTCTCAATGCCGTTGATTAAAAAAAAAGGTTTACACTGTTTAATACAGTTCGAATATCAGTCGATGAAATACTGTCATTCTTTTGTAACTATTTTACTAACAAAAGGGATTCCAGGATACCTTGAAGTAGTGATGAAGCAGAAAATGAAGGTTTTGATTTATTAACGCTTAAACGTAGTGTGAAATAATCATCTGTGACATTAACCAAACTAATAAAGATTGTACGGGGACAAAATGTGCCCTCAGAGTAGTTTGCCAACGTTTATACGCATGCTTTATATAACGTGGTGTATTAGAATTGCACTAATCCGACATAATCATAAACGTGTGCTATGATTTGCTTGTTTGAAATGTTTTAGCTTAGCATTACTTTAGCGGAGGCTTTGGCCTAGTTGCCTGGTCTCACGGTTTAGATGCTCGTATTTTTCCACTGTGCTAATAAACGTGTATTTTTGCTTGAAGCTGTACTTTTCCACAGAAACTGTTCACATGCTTATCTTAAAGTTAGTGCCAGCCTGGCATATTTTCTCTTTAATTCAAGGTCGACTTGCAGGTGCGGACAATGGAGGCTCTGAAAGTGAGCTAATTGGTAGACGATGTTGCAACTTGCGTACCCATCTCCAAGGATAATGTATGCTTAAGTAAAAGCTTGAGAACTGTCGTTTTTGATTGGACAATTTGAAGCTAACCTATGAACCCTCCAATGGAAGACCCTACTGGACTTGAACTGTTGTCTATAAAACCCAGGTGCACGAGAAGAAGGTAGCTATTACACGCTCTGATTGCCATTGAGCCATTACAGCCATTACCAGCTCGATACCCGCCATTTTGCAGACTTCGTAGCTATTATGGCCCTCTTTGCTGCGACGCCATTTGAGAGACTTAGATTTCTTTCTCTAATCGAGAGAAAGAGACTTTAAATGAATTCTTGCCCTAGAGACTTTAACTTTGATTTGTCCCTTTGCATGAAGTAGTAGTTTACTTTGCCGCCGTGAGGCATTTGTCCCGTCCACCCCTGCCCCTTTGTCCCGTCCCATGCTGATCAAGAAACGGTACCCATGATGACCGAAGAACGGTACCTGTGAGACGAAGACTTCCTTGTATGCTGATCGTAATTGGTAAATATGAAAAGAAATTGTAAAATTGCATTGTGTTTCTTTTAGGTAACCAACTGCTGATTTTTGGTAAGATCCCTAGTTAAGAGTTTTTCTAAATTAATGTTGCTAAATTGTTTTTGCATGAAGTCCCACATGCCAATGCTAATTTGAGGTTAGACGAGGATTCCATATGTCGCACGATGCAATTTGAGATCTTGTTATGCTGACTAAATGTATGCCATTAGTTCATTACAGATTATCGTATTAGTGATTTGCATTGCCATTATCGAATGCCTCGTGATTCAAATGCTTCATAGATTGCACTTGTTTCGACGTTATGGACAGCTATTAATGTTCATATATGTTTATCATTTGGTGTTGAGACACATTTATATTGTGCTAGCTTTGTTAATATAGGGAAATAAAATTCACTAACTTTGCAATAAACTTATGTGTGGTTATTCCTGGCTGAGAGGTCAGGTTCGCCGAAATGTATTCTGGACTAATTGTTAAGTGTTATGTTGATCAAGGTGTTGCTTATGTTCGTTATTGATTATTGATTTTGGATGAGACTGATCGATCAAGAGTACAAAGAGTTCCCACTAAGTCAAAAGATTCATCGGCCTAAAGAGCGTCCGAACGCAGGTAAATTATTACTACGGACCGCTCTATCAGTAGATGGTAGCAGAGGACGGTTTCGTCTTTTGGGACCTTGTACTCTTAAAGTACATGGTGTTGAATTAACGGTTACGCATTTTGAGACCCCATTCGAGAAATTGAATTAGATTTTTCTTGGATAAAACGGATTGACAAGATGATGATGGGCTAGGTCCACCGCGACTTTCCCGGGATCTCGGAGCTTGCGAAAGGAGAGAACGGAGGTGTGGAATCAGCGCTGGCGGTACTAGTGATGGTATGAGTGAAGCTAGGGTTTTGCGCTTGCACAGCTTATTGCCGCAGGGTGTGTGAAAAGGTTGCGAGGATTTTTTCTTTTTAAGGATAGCGGAGGTGCGACTCCGAGTGTAGAAGTAGAGAAGTCGTCGAACTTCATAGAGATAGCGGAGGTGCGACTCCGAGTGTGAGAGTAGGGAAGTCGTCGAACTTCATGTGCGTGTGGCGCTTTGTGCATAAAAAGGTCCACGTGGTTGTTGTTGTTGAGACGGGCCCTGCGAGGTCAAGAGACTCCGGAGTATGTTGATCCATGTTGTGGTCTGGGCGGTTTAGTAGGTTGATCGGGCGTGGTAAACAAGTCGGTACGTGTGTTAGGGAGTGAAAGGAACTTCGACTTCGGGCTTTGACAAGATTCTAAGTGCACTAGAACAGATCATTGACAAGTTGAGAGTAGGTCTGCGGGTCAGATTTGCTTGCGAACGTGGGGACTGAGAAAGACGGAATAACTGCTGAGGCTAGTGAAAGGTCCCGAGGCTAGTGAAAGGTCCCTAAGGTCCTGAAGTGACTGTGTTACCCTTCCTATAGTAAACCGACAGATCTGTTTTATTTTTTGGTAGCTCACAATATATGCAAGAAGTTGTTACGAGAGGAGGTGAGTGAAGGAAGACTAGCCGCGAGGCTTTGTCAGCCGCAGTGTGTGTGACGTCACTAAGAGCCGCGCTGGGATAGGTTGGTTGCAGAGAAGGGTCACGCACGGATTGGACGCAGTCCGTGGGACTCGATTGGAAGGGGAAAGGCAGGTGAAGAGTATTCCGGGAATTAAAGTCACCTATTGATTACAATTTTTGTGGAATTAAAGTCACCTATTGATTATAAACTTGGTTAAATAAAAGACGAGAAAAATGAAATTCTTTAAAGCATTCAGGAGCGCGATGAAGGGGGAGTCTTACATTAAAGCGAGCGTAGGAGAGGAGACGCCGCCCGAGGGTACACCAGCTTACATTGTAATGGAAGAGAAGGGGGTAGCTCCGTGTCTTTGGCTAAAGCAATGGCACAAACTGACAGAGAAACATGGGAGCGTAGCGTTCCCAATACATGGGACATTCAATATAAGGATTCTAGAGAATTTGAGATTCACGATGTATGACATGAAGGTGCCTCCAAGGCCAGCCCAGTTTGAGGCTCTAGCGATTTGGGAACTAATGGCCAGACAGCAACAGCAGAAGAAGTTTGAGACCAGGATGAGAAAGGTAGAAAAGACACTAGCGGTTGCTAGGTGGGATAATGCACAGAAGGTGTGGAGGTCAGATGTATTGCAGGGGATAAAATTGTTTCCAGCAATTACTAAGGAAGAAGGGGAGACAGGTAAGAAAGCTACCTGTAAGACGGACAGGAAGTGTTCCAAGGATAGAGAGGACGAGGAAAAGTTGAGAAGAGAAGAGGAGTTAGAGGATGAGGAGCTAATAATGCAATTGCTGAACGACCGTCCACCACCTTATGCGGAGGATGGACAGGGTCCAAGTACCAGTTCTGCCCCTCCGGCATCGGTCCAGGACAGTGAAACCCAGAGTTCAGGAGCGTCATCGGGATCTAAGGACCCGAGTCTGCTGTTCACCCCGCAGATACCGCAGGTTAGGAGAATATATCCAGATGTGCCCGTGTTGAAACCAGCAGAAAATTATCAGCCGCAGATGCCAGGGTACTACAGTAGTGACAACAGTGGAGGAACAATTCTAGAACCGACCGTAAGGGGAGTACAGAATGGTTACAACCAAACAATGGGACAAGCTGAATCAACTCAGTTTATGCTGCCCCAAAAGCAGATGCAGGGAGGAAACGCACATGTTCAGATGACGGGGAGTCAGATGGGCATGCCGGCAATGATGACCCATGGTGTGGGCATGAACATGCCACAGAACATGGGAAATGGACAGAACCCAGACGCGATATCACTACCCATTACTGTAGGTCCACCAGTACCTTTGTATAGTCAGCCTAACTTGGGTCTGAGCGGTCAGGGATCAATGCTGCAGAATGGGACCGAAAGGAGGTGCATAGAAAACACTCCGGGGATAACTCCGATAGCGACTCAGCCAAATGGGTCTGGATCCTTGATGGAGTTTAGTCCCATATGTGCTCAGTCAACACTGGTGAGGTCGAGCCCCCCACTTATAATACCCCTAACATCGAACACTGAAAAGTTGCCTCAACCATCGATGGCAGTCGATGTGAACGCTACCCTGATGGGGGTGAATGCGCAACAGCTGACACAGTGGTTCAACAGTCTGAATTCCACACAAAATTCAGCTAGTGGGAAAGGAGAAGACTATATGAATAGGGTCAGGTTGAACATGGAAGCACAAGAATTGGTGGAAGGGACTATGGGTGTGAACAGGTTAGAGTCCTACACGGAAGAAGAGCTGAGGTATCTATGTCCCAGGATTACGAAGGAAGTGAACAAGGTACATAAGAGTCTGCAAGAAGCAGCTGACAGAAACGGGGTTGACATAGACAAGATGAAACACTTAAGCAGAAGCTACAGGTTAGATTTTGGGACCACAGATTTTGAACACATGAGGTCAGCAGGCATGAAGACACACCTTAAAGAATTGCTGCAGAGTGCACAAGTGTGGAGGTGCTTAGACAAATGGGAAAGCAGGTGGGTAAAGAGGAAGGAAAAGAGGAGGGACAGTGCTACAGAGCACAATGAGAAAAGACCGCAGAGTAGTGATACAGTAACAATGTTACCAATGAGGGAGACAGCAGGGGGAAAATTAGTACATGTACCATGGCACAGAAGCGACATTCAGTCTTTTACGGACGATTTTCCCAAACTGAGAGAGAAACCAATTGAATGGTACCAACAGATTGATAGGTTTGTGAAGCTTGCAAAATGTCTTTGGGAAGACCTGAACACTCTCTTTGAGATTGTGGTTCCGGCAGATTTGTGGGAGGATTGCAAAAGAGCTGTAGGTTGGCCGACAAGTGAACCAGAGAGAGACAGGGAGACAGGTGCACCATCACCTATGGTGATGAGCTTGTACTATAAGGTGATTGAGCATTTGAAGACTAAGGTACCCGCGAAGAATGTGGATTGGCAGAAGATTGATCGAACTGCCCAAGAGGCTAAAGAATCGATTCATAGTTACTATGAGAGGTTGTTGAAGGCGTTCAAGAATTACAGTGGCACGGAAACAATTGAGGCGAAGGACATGCTCCATTTCGTGTTCAGATTTGTGGAAGGGCTGAGACCAGAAATAAGTCAAATGATAAAGTCACATTTGATTTGTTGGCAGTCTAAACCGATTGACGAAGTCTTGACTTATGCAAAATACTGTAGCGACGAAATTGAAGTGAAACAGAAAAGGCTGAAAGAGAAGGTGATGATGATGCAGCTTAAGGCAGCTCAGACAGGTTTGCAAGGTCTGCAAGGTTTGCAAGGGATGCAAGGGTTCCAACAGCAGGTACCGCAACCGCAGCTGCAGTTACAGGGAAACATGGCGTTTCAGCCACAGGCCAGAGGCAGAGGCAGAGGAGGTTTTGTGAATAATGGTCCGGATTTGAACACTGTTGTGACGGGTGTGCAGGCAATGAAGAAGGTGATGCCGTGTCACGTGTGCGGAATCGTAGGTCATTGGAAACGCGAGTGCCCGATGGTGGTGCAGGAAGGTGCAGGTGCAGGTGCAGGTGCAGGTGTTGGTCAGCAAAACAATGATGTCAATGCATTTCAGACAATGAGGGGACCGAAAATGAGAGGTCCAAGCCCAAATTTTCAGACCGTAAATCAATTGCAGGGATTACAACCTATGCAGCCGCAGCAGATGCAGATGCCTCGTATGCAGATGACGCAAATGCAGCCAATGCAACAGCAGTTACCTATGGTACCTAATCAGCAAATGCAAATACCCTTGGCGCCAATGAGTCAGCAGCAAGTGATGGTTCCTCCACAGGTATCGGGTCAGGTAATGAGTACAAATGGAACTGTACAACAGTTCCCATTACATAGTGAGAGTGGAATAAACAACGTATGGGAGAGTGAAAGTTCAGGAGAAGAAGGAGATTGTGTGCTTGCGGCATCCTTGGAAGTTGATCAAATGGGTCTGTACGTAGAGGGAAGAGTAATGGGTCATCGTGTTTCATTCTTGGTTGACACGGGAGCCACACGTTCAAGTGTTAAGAGCAGTGAAGTACCAAATTTGCCACTCTCAGGGAGGACAGTTCAAGTGGTGGGAGTAGCAAACAGACATCTGACGAACTCAATTACAGATCCGGTACCAGTCAGCATCGGTAACTATCAAGGGGTACATCAGTTTGTGGTATGTGACTCAAGCCCAATAGCACTGTTAGGGAGAGATCTATTGTGCAAACTGGGTTGTTCGATAATGTGTTCGAACGAAGGAATAACAATTCAGACGAGCAGTGATGGGGAAGAAGAGGACAGTGTAGAGGGGGATGAGGTGGAAACTGTCGATGAAGAGTACCCTCTGATTTGTCTTTTCCCGATGATAACTGAAGAAGACATCCCAGTTGAATTACGGGAAACAGTCGGAAAGGAAGTGGGATATGACAGGGAAAGAGGTGGGATTGATGAAAGGAGTGGAACCAGTGAAAGTGGCTGTAAAGCCCAATGCAATCTTTCCCCAGACCCCACAATACCACATGCCACAAGATACCCTCATGAAAGTTGCTCAACTTATTGACGAATTTGTAAAACAGGGGGTACTGAAAGAAGTGTTAAGCAGTCCATGTAATTCACCAATAATGGGACTAATAAAGCCGAGTGGGAAGGTCCGACTCGTGCAGGATTTGAGGAAAATAAATGACATCATAGTCAAGTGCTGCCCAGTAGTACCGAATCCAGCTGTGATAATGTTTCAAATTCCTTGCGATGCCGAATGGTTCTCAGTCATCGATTTGTCACAAGCATTCTTTTCTGTGCCTCTTCATGAGGACAGCCAATTCCTCTTTTGTTTCAAATTCCTAGACCGAGTATACAGTTGGTGTCGAATTCCTCAAGGGTTTTCTGAGTCACCGTCAATATTTAATCAGATCCTAAAGAAAGACCTGGAAGCATTAGAATTGCCATTCGAGTCAACCCTAGTACAGTACATCGATGACTTACTGGTTGCATCAAAGACAGAAAGTGGCTGCACAGCCGATACCATTGCTCTGTTGAATCATTTGGGAAGGAATGGACATAAGGTGTCTCCTTCCAAATTGCAGTACTGCCAGAAGAAAGTGAAGTACTTGGGTCACCAAATAGAGAAAGGGTCACGGAGAATAATGAAGGAAAGAATTACAAGCGTACTTCAAATGAGTCCACCAAAGACAAGGAAGGAGGTGAGGAAGTTTTTGGGAATGGTGGGGTACTGTCGCCAGTGGATTCCCAACTTCTCGACTCTAGCAAAGCCTCTACTGAAATTGACCCAGAAGGATGCTTTGGATGAAATTGAGCTGAAGGGAGATGAGATGGATGCTTTTGTTGAATTGAAAGAGTGCATGTGCAGGGCTCCAGCTTTAGGTATGCCTGATTACACGAAGCCTTTCACATTGTTTTGTCATGAACGTGATGCATGTTCTCTGTCTGTCTTGACTCAAGCCCATGGTGGCGTAAACAGACCAGTAGCGTATTTTTCAGCTACTTTGGATCCGGTCGCAGCAGCACTCCCAGGGTGTTTGCGCGCCGTAGCAGCAGTTGGTATCAGCCTCACTTAGAGTGAAGGAATAGTGATGGGACACCCAGTAACAGTCATGGTCCCTCACTCAGTTGAGATACTTTTGACCCGCTCCCGAACGCAACACATGACTGGAGCAAGACTCACAAGGTATGAAACGATAATTCTGGGCTCACCGAATGTGCAGCTGAAAAGGTGCACTACGTTGAATCCAGCAACATTGCTTCCTGGAGAAAATGCCGAAATTGAGAACGCTGAAGACGTCGAGCATGACTGCCGTCAGGTGACTGAATTTTGCACAAAACCTCGACCGGACATCAAGGATACTAAACTTGATGAAAATGACCAAATTCTTTTTGTTGATGGTTCATGTCTAAGAGACGGGATGGGGATTTTGAAAGCAGGATATGCTGTATGTACTGTAACAGGGGTCTTGGAAGTGGGATGGCTTCAAGGAGTCTATTCTGCACAGGTAGCAGAACTTGTAGCCCTTACCAGAGCATGTCAACTGTCTGCATTGATGAAAGTCACCATTTACACTGATAGTCAATACGGGTTTGGGATTGTGCATGACTTTGGACAACTATGGTCACAGAGAGGGTTCCTGACTTCTTCAGGATCCCCAGTGAAGAACGGGGAGAGGATAAGGGAATTGTTACACGCCATTCAAGTACCAGCTGAAGTTGCAGTGGTAAAGTGTAGTGCTCACACGAAAGGACAGGACTATGTGTCTCTGGGAAATGCATATGCGGATCAAGTCGCAAGATTTTGTGCCTTGAACTGTATATTACTGAGAGACGAATGGAACTCAATAAGTGAGCCAGAACTCGAACCAGCTGAAGCATTTGCCTTGAAGGTCATAGATACAATAGATGAACTAAAAGCATTACAAAATAATGTCAGGGAGGATGAAAGAGATTCCTGGATTAAATCACAATGTATAAAGAGACAAGACGAGTTATGGGTTTCACATGAGGGAAAATTTGTTTTGCCAAATAGTCTCTTATCACAGCTTGCGCGGTTCTATCATGGGCAGGCTCACCTAGGGAGAGATGCCATGATAAGATTGTTCAAAACTGATTGGTTTAACCCCAGATTTCGTCAAGCTGCAGAAGCAGTTTGCCATCGATGTGTCACTTGCCAGCAGATGAACCCAGGAAAGGGAACAGTTGTGAACGTGAGTCACATTGGTAGGGCCAGCGGGCCTTTTAGTCGAATGCAGATGGATTTCATTGAAATGCCTGTGCATGGGGGTCTGAAATATGTGTTGGTGATTGTGTGCATTTTTAGTCACTGGATTGAGGCATACCCCACACGTAGAAATGACAGCCTTACAGTTGCGAAGCTACTGTTGAGGGAGTTGATACCACGTTTCGGATTCCCGATCTCTTTAGAATCAGATAGGGGAAGTCACTTCAATAACGAGGTGATAAAGTTACTTTGCGAAGCGCTGAACATTGAGCAAAAGCTGCACTGTAGCTATCGCCCTGAAGCCTCAGGACTGGTGGAGCAGATGAATGGTACGCTGAAATCGAGAATGGCAAAAATATGTGCATCGACAAATTTGAAATGGCCTGACGCATTGCCCTTAGTGCTAATGTCAATGAGAAACACTCCTGATAGAAAGACTGGATTGTCTCCGCATGAAATTCTCATGGGCAGGGCTATGAGACTTCCTGCAGTTCCCGCAAACATGCTTTTGAATATTACAGATGATATGGTGTTAGACTACTGCAAAGGACTGGCTGACGTGGTTCGCTCTTTCTCTCACCAGGTGGAAGCGACCACCTTGCCACCGATCCAAGGTCCAGGACACGCTCTGAAAGCAGGTGACTGGGTCGTGGTAAAGAAGCACGTGAGAAAATCGTGTCTGGAACCCCGTTGGAAAGGCCCTTTCCAAGTGATCCTGACGACAACTACCGCTGTGAAGTGTGCGGGGGTTCCCAACTGGATTCACGCCAGTCACACAAAGAAGGTGTTGTGTCCCACAGATGAGGAAGTTGAAGCGCTGAAACTACCAGTGCCTGACAAAACAGTGCTGAGTGCTGAGACAGAACAAAACCGAACTGAAGGCGAGCAGGCAGAAACGGGAGAGAAGGAGATATTCTCTGACGACGAAGACACCAACTCGCTTGGGGGAGGCCAAGGAGAAAGTTCAGACAGCGACGAAGAAGCTGAGGGTAGCAAAAAGCCTGAAGCAGCTGAGGGTAGCAAAAAGCCTGAAGCAGCTGAGGGTAGCAAAAAGCCTGAAGCAGCTGAAGGTGACAAAGAGCCTGAAGCAGCTGAAAGTGATAAAGAGCCTGAAGAAAGTAACGGTGACAAAGGGCTCGAAAAAGGTGAAAAAGCAGGAGAGCCTGATCAGAGGAGGGCTTTCCCAGAAACAGACGATACAGAAAAAGAAAAGGAGAACGTGATTGATTCCCCAGAAGGAGGGAACGAGGCAGAACGGAACGAAAAGGTTCAAGATTCCACAGAAAAGATCGCAGGTCCATCAAATGGACATGGTGCAAAGAGAAGACTAAGTATCTCACCAATAAAAGAAAAGGGTAAAGAAAGTTTGGGCGACGGAGGAAGGCCAAAAGTGAAAGAGAAAAGAAAGGAAGTGACTGTCGTGGAACAATCGTCAAGTGAGGAAAAGGACTTGACAAAAGAGGAAAGTGCCAGCGAAGCAGAGTCGAAAAGAGATGCAAAATTGAAACGGAAAAGTATACCAAACAGGAGATATTCCGGTCCTGAATGGGCATATGCAGTCAATGATGATTGGACTGACGAGTTTGTATCTCTAAGCATCGAGAACGAAGAAGAAGAAGAGATACCAATAGAAAAGAAAAGTTTCATAGACTCTGTCGATTGAAAGAGTAATAAATGATATTGCTTGCTACAATCTAACGTGAAAGAAACAACCAGCTGAGACATTGTTAAACCGGACGAGACTTGCTAAACTGATAAAGACTGAGTTATTGCCGAATTGAGACAAATGCTGCTAACCGATAAGTGACCGGCCTTTTGAAGAAGACGGTGTGAACTGTGCTCGCTCAGCTTTGTAACTGAATTGCTAAATAGTTTCTTTTATAGGTGCTTCTAGCTCTCTGATTCTATACAGATCATGACTAGGTACGCTACGCAAAATAATAGAAAGAAATATTGTAAATATGTGTGTATAGGCTTGGTAATTACATGTGTAATAATAATAATGGCAATTGTGTTTGGAATGCATGGAAAGGGTGAAAGTGAGAATATCGAGGCTTCTACTATTGCTCCTGTTACTGTCACTGAACTAACACCATTGAAAAGACTAGCATTGGATGAGAGGCTCTTGCACGATAAGAAAGAGCTTTCGTATAACGTTTTCTATCGCTTGCTAACAGAGTATGTTGAAACTATGGATGCGAAAGATTGTTATGTGTGTACACAGATACCGACATCAGTAAAGGAAGGGGTGACTTATCACCACATGCCTCTTACATATGGGATTACATGTAGTATAGTAATGTCTAGGTTTTATGGTCAAACTAACATACAGTATTTTTACTCAAATTATGATGTTACCTTTGCTTATGTTCCTATAATAGCACAGCTAAGCCAGATTGCTAAAGATTGGGATGCTAAAATAATGAGGGAATTTTTCGAGCCAATGCAACCTTTTGAAACGGCTCATGCTCATAGGGAGAACCTTACTTGCTCAGTCTCTGCTCTAGAAATAAGCTTTTTAGATCGCACAGATGATAGAAGGGCACAAATGAAGGCGAAGTTGGAAAAAGAGCTACATAAGAGGACTTCAGTAGATAATTATGATTTTGCTGCTATAAAGACACAAGGGAAAATAGCTTTAGATGCTTGGCATGTAGGGAAATTTTGTATATATCGAGGAGAATCTTATTATTACAACATTTTTGTAGGAGCGAGTGAATGCAAACATACGTTTATTTTTAAGGCCAAATGGACATTCATGATGAACGGACTTGACCCTGTCATTCCAGGTGTATATTACATTTGTGGGCATAATGCCTATTATCGTCTTCCAAAGGGATGGTGGGGGAGATGTTATTTGGGTATAGTGTTCCCAAAGGTTTATCAACTGGATGACGTATCGATGATTCAAAAGACATCTGAATCCCATCGTATCCAGAAAAGAGAGACCGCAGCTGCTGTGGTAGGAGATATATTTGGAGCCATGATTCCTTCATTGGGAGTTGTGTTGAATTCCATTAAGATACGAAAGTTGTCTACTATAGTGGATAACATGTTGACAAAGTTTTCAGGTGCTATAATCCTGATAGATGCTGAACTTGCAGCGGAAAGAGCTATGACTCTTCAAAATAGGCTTGCTTTAGACATTCTTTTAGCAAAGGATGGAGGCGTTTGCAAAATGATTGGTGCCCGACACTGTTGTACCTATATACCCGATAATAGTGTGAAGATTAAAACTATGCTTGCTAATCTAACAAAAGAGAGTGCAGATTTGAAGGAACTGAAAGAACTAGGAGTGTGGGAGAAGGTTGGAAAAGGACTTGCTTCAGTGGGACATTGGATTGGGGGAATTTGGAATGGAATATTATTGAAAATAATAGAAGGAATATTAATAGTAATAATTTGTGTGTTTGGAATTTGGGGAATAAAAAGGGGAATAATAATGATTATGGAAAGAATTAAAAGAAGAAAAGAAGAGAAAATTATGAAAAGAATGGCAGAAGAATACAAAGCGCAAAATAGGGGAACTAAAAGGAAAAGGGAACTGACAGAATTTTAATGGAATAAAATTTGTGGGCATGATTTGTGTGATGGCAAGTAGTCATCAGAGGAGGGATTGATGAAGCAGAAAATGAAGGTTTTGATTTATTAACGCTTAAACGTAGTGTGAAATAATCATGTGTGACATTAACCGAACTAATAAAGATTGTACGGGGACAAAATGTGCCCTCAGAGTAGTTTGCCAACGTTTATACGCGTGCTTTATATAACGTGGTGTATTAGAATTGCACTAATCCGACATAATCATAAACGTGTGCTATGATTTGCTTGTTTGAAATGTTTTAGCTTAGCATTACTTTAGCGGAGGCTTTGGCCTAGTTGCCTGGTCTCACGGTTTAGATGCTCGTATTTTTCCACTGTGCTAATAAACGTGTATTTTTGCTTGAAGCTGTACTTTTCCACAGAAACTGTTCACATGCTTATCTTAAAGTTAGTGCCAGCCTGGCATATTTTCTCTTTAATTCAAGGTCGACTTGCAGGTGCGGACAATGGAGGCTCTGAAAGTGAGATAATTGGTAGACAATGTTGCAACTTGCGTACCCATCTCCAAGGATAATGTATGCTTAAGTAAAAGCTTGAGAACTGTCGTTTTTGATTGGACAATTTGAAGCTAACCTATGAACCCTCCAATGGAAGACCCTACTGGACTTGAACTGTTGTCTATAAAACCCAGGTGCACGAGAAGAAGGTAGCTATTACACGCTCTGATTGCCATTGAGCCATTACAGCCATTACCAGCTCGATACCCGCCATTTTGCAGACTTCGTAGCTATTATGGCCCACTTTGCTGCAACGCCATTTGAGAGACTTAGATTTCTTTCTCTAATCGAGAGAAAGAGACTTTAAATGAATTCTTGCCCTAGAGACTTTAACTTTGATTTGTCCCTTTGCATGAAGTAGTAGTTTACTTTGCCGCCGTGAGGCATTTGTCCCGTCCACCCCTGCCCCTTTGTCCCGTCCCATGCTGATCAAGAAACGGTACCCATGATGACCGAAGAACGGTACCTGTGAGACGAAGACTTCCTTGTATGCTGATCGTAATTGGTAAATATGAAAAGAAATTGTAAAATTGCATTGTGTTTCTTTTAGGTAACCAACTGCTGATTTTTGGTAAGATCCCTAGTTAAGAGTTTTTCTAAATTAATGTTGCTAAATTGTTTTTGCATGAAGTCCCACATGCCGATGCTAATTTGAGGTTAGACGAGGATTCCATATGTCGCACGATGCAATTTGAGATCTTGTTATGCTGACTAAATGTATGCCATTAGTTCATTACAGATTATCGTATTAGTGATTTGCATTGCCATTATCGAATGCCTCGTGATTCAAATGCTTCATAGATTGCACTTGTTTCGACGTTATGGACAGCTATTAATGTTCATATATGTTTATCATTTGGTGTTGAGACACATTTATATTGTGCTAGCTTTGTTAATATAGGGAAATAAAATTCACTAACTTTGCAATAAACTGGTGTGGTTATTCCTGGCTGAGAGGTCAGGTTCGCCGAAATGTATTCTGGACTAATTGTTAAGTGTTATGTTGATCAAGGTGTTGCTTATGTTCGTTATTGATTATTGATTTTGGATGAGACTGATCGATCAAGAGTACAAAGAGTTCCCACTAAGTCAAAAGATTCATCGGCCTAAAGAGCGTCCGAACGCAGGTAAATTATTACTACGGACCGCTCTATCAGTAGTCTGCATCAACATCAATTTAATAAGGAGGTTGTTGTGGTCAGAGTTAGTGTCTCCAGCTCTTCTCCATTATTTTAAAGATTTTACACCATTGTAAGTAAGTATTGGGTCTACTTCATGAGCCTGCCAGAAAACCGAGGAAGGGGTCAGTTTGAGATGCCTTACGAACATGTCACTACTTCTTCAGTGGTAGTCAGGCATTTCCGTGATGCGGGGGAAGAGGAACACCGCCAATAATTATGCTTTACAGAAGTAGGCAAACTGAGACAAAGGCTCCCACTTGCAACCACATCTTCCTCCATTAAAATACCAGTAGAGAGGGTGGACGTTATTCTAAAAGAAAAAGCTTCTTCATGAAGTTGCATAGTGAAAACGCAAGCGGAGGTTTTCAACCCTAGATCCTTCACTCTAGTTTCTAGAGATCTCCTTATTTTGCCCATGCTTACAGACAGGTCATGTTACTTTTTCATTCTCTATTATCTATAGCCAATATAAACCAAAAGACTGCACTAAGAGGTTGCACAGGCAGTCCGTACTCTAGAACAGTCCACACTGCACTGCAGCTTTGCAGTGATTAGCCCAGGGTTGCTGTAAGTGCAGCAAAGTTAGCAAGTCATGGCAAATAACAGTAGGTATCGGTAGGTAAACTGGTAGCAGTAATTAAGTATCCCAAAAAATAACCATTGAATAGTAATGCCATAAGAACAAGAAGCAGAGGCGATTAAAGATTACTGAGACTCACAAAAGCTCTTAAAGGCTCATAGGCATACCAGAGCCAAATCTTAAGTAGCCTGTTTTTGTCAAAACCAGACTACAGAAACTGCCCAGATAACTAAGCTTTCAGCTAACTAACAAAACCGCCACTTCCACCACAAAAAATCTCGGCTGGTGCAACCATACTCAAAATATTTAAAACATACTAACTTTTAAATCCATTGACATTGAAAAAATAATTCCTGTAGCACAATGGGAAAATATATTTTTAATGGCTTAGCACTCAAATGGCATTACTACCAAAAAGATATAGGAGACTCAGGACCTCATTACGAGTTTGGCGGTCTTCGGGCAAGGCCACCATGCGAAATGCCACCACCATACCGCCAATGGTGGCAGTACAGTGCTCGCCGTATTACAAGTCACAAAGAACAAACTGCCCAAATCCAGCCAAAAAAAACAACACCGCCGGGTCAACCAACGGCGAAAGAGTGACTGTCCTACCGCCGGTCCTGCCACACTGACACCATGCCAAACACCCTATTATGAGTCAGTTTTCAGCACAGCAGCACATTCACAGCGGTAAACCATTGGGAGTTCACACCGCGGCGGTACAAAAAGGCACCGCCAATAGTAGCCAACACCACACTGGACAGTTCGAAACCCCCACACCTGAAACACTTACACACACCACACACACCTGCTCACAGTACTATAAAACACCCCTAAACACACACCCACAATCTCTTGTGACTCCCAAGACCAGCCACAGAGACACAAGCCATGAAGCACATCTCATACACTACACTTTAACATTGCACACTTTGCACACACCACTACCACAACCCACCTGCACCCACATTCAAACACCCCCACACCACCAATCCCCCTGCACTGCACCCTACCCACACAGCACCCTCCCAACAGCACGTTATGCCAGAAGCACTCACGGTTCACAGACAATGAGTTGCGGGTCATGGTGGATGAGATTTGTCAGAATAGAGCCACAACTGATGGGGGCCCAGGTCCAGCAAACATCTTTGACCAGGAATACATCGTTATGGCACAGGATCGTCGAAAGGGTCAACTCAGTCGGCACATATCCACACACAAGGGAGTATATCAGGAAGAGGTGGAATGACCTCAGGGGAAAGATCCATTCCATAGTGTCCAGGCACCAGATTACCCCGAACAAGGCTGGTGTTGGGCCCCAACCTCCTCCCCTTGAGTTGACATCGTGGGAGGAGAAGGTCTTGGATACCATGCATCCAGAGGTCCTTACTGGTATCATCGGAGGGCATGTCAACAATACCCCGAGGCACCCACCACTCCTGCCCAGCATGCCTCCCCACCACTCCCAAATCCACCACATCCCGCACTACTGCACGTCCATCCCTACACACTCCTCCCAATGCACGGATAACAATCACAATGTGAAAAACTACAACTGCCACAGTCCATCACTCCTTACACAGCAAACAAATCACAGTCCTACATCACAGTGGAATACCTGCATGTACAACCATACCACAGTCCACAACTACTGGTTGCTACAACAGCGTTCCAACACATGGCAATGACAGCAGTGCCAACCACCATCCACAACCCACCATGGCACGAGGAACCCATGGCACAATCCCCATACCCAAATCAATGTCTGTAGTGCTGCAGCTGTCAATGCCATCACTGGGAAGCAAGTCAAGCCACTGCATGCACCACACCATGGAAATTACAACTACACATCCACATACAAACTCTCCCACTTTCCATCCACAGATAACCCTGCCACCCTGCAGAGGATGCCATGGTCAGACAGCCCTCACCAGGATGAAGGCCCCAGTGGACGTCTGGATGGGGACAACTTGCCTTGGCCATCTGGGGTGACTGGTCAGTCCACTCCCAGCAGCCCAACCCTGGAGACACCGGACACCCCCTCCCATGTGGCTATAACACCTCAGCCAGACCCTCCTCTACAAACCTGTGCCCCAGGGACCTCTCAAACAGAAGTGTGCCCCACAATACAGGGGCCAGAGTCAAGGGCACACACCCCAGACAATGAAGGGCCTGGTGCTACTGGAGTGGGAACACTGTGCCAGGGGCACAGGGGGCTAGGGGTAGTGGGAGGGGAACTGTTGTCCAAAGGGCAGGGCAGCCACAACACCAAACTGGCCAGGAGACCCTCACCCAAGTCCTGGGTGCATACCACTGAACCCAGGACACCATGGCCCAGATCCTTGCCATCGTGCAGGAGACCCAGAGG
Organism: Pleurodeles waltl; assembly: GCF_031143425.1. Lineage (NCBI taxonomy): Eukaryota > Metazoa > Chordata > Amphibia > Caudata > Salamandridae > Pleurodeles > Pleurodeles waltl. The sequence continues at coordinate 1,431,614,481 of NC_090444.1, read as the reverse complement.
CTGCAGAGTGAACACCATCAGGAGGCCATGCAGCAGTGGCAAACCCACAATGCCAACATGGGCTCCAGAGCAAGGGTGCTGAAGGAACTCACCACCATCCTGCGTGAGTCTACATCCCACCAGCAGGCCCCTTTCAAAAGCCCCAACCCATCTGAGCCCTCCACGTCAGTGACAGCTAGTGGCATCGTGGCCCCACCCCAGGACAGGCAGGACACCAGCACCCCTCCCCCTGTAGCTGAGGAGCCCCCACGCAAGCAGAAATGTCCAACCAGACATCCAGCTGGAACTGATGCCAAGACCAAGACCACTGCCAGGAAGTGACCCTCTCATGAGCATTCTCCCTTGTGTGTCACTGAGACACCCTGTTGACTGTCCACTGTCATCTCTCTGTTGTCCCAAGGCAACCATACTGGACTTTGACTACCTACAGCTGGCCTAAGTATTCCGACGATCCCACCCGCCATGACCCCACTCATCATCCCTTGCACTTGTTTCTCCCTTATAAACACCGTTGGCCACAGTTATTGCCTACGTCTTCAATTGTCATGAGCACGAAAGAGACTGCCATTACATGTAAAACAGTCAACCCATTGCTCTGCCAATGTATGTGAGAGTGACAGAAGGGGGAGCAACATGCTGCAACGATTACAGTGGAGCAGGCAGTGGCTGGAGACATGTGTCAAGGGAGGCAACATCACTCCCCATGTCCCTTTCATCGACCACTGGTACAGCTGCCACCTCCTCTGCATCCTTTAGTGGGATGAGACATCTTAGTGCAAGATTGTGTAGCATGCAGCAGGCAACAATGATCTGGCACACTTTCTGTGGTTTGTAGAGTAGGGTACCTCTGGAGATGTGCAGACCCCTAAATCTGTCCTTCAGCAGGCCAACGGACCTCTCAATGACCCTTCTTGTCCTACTGTGGGCCTCATTGAAACTGTTATCAGCAGCTGATGCCTCACGGTTGTCAGTAGCCAAGGAAGGTTGGGATAACCAGAGTCACCTGTGTGGACAGAGGTAAGAGCCATGTCAAGGGGTGATAGGGCAGGTCATGAAGGGTGTTGAGAGCAGAGGGGCACACACATGAAAGGATACATACCGATGAGCCAGGCCCGGTCCCTCTGTAATGGTTTCATCGTGTGTGTGACGGAGCTGTTCCGCAGAATGAAGGAGTCATGCACAGAACCAGGGAACTTGGCAGCGTGATATATTGGCCAGTGAGACACACCACCTGCACATTGGTGGAATAGAGGTTTTTACGGTTCCTATACACTTGTTCCCTCCTCCTAGTTGTCACCAGTAAAATGTGGGTGCCATCAATAGCACCTATCACATGTGGTACATGTGCCAAATCGTAGAAGGAAGCTTTTACAGTGCCCAAATCAGCATTTTTGGGGAACCTGATGTAGCAGGGCACATATTAAGTCCTTCAGGATGTTGCTTAACATGGGCTGTGACATCCCTGCTGCCAAGCCCACTGTAATCTGGAACCACTCTTAGGCAAGGAAGTGGAGGACTGACAGCACCTGTACTGTGAGAGGGATGGCATTGGGATGACGAATGGCAGACAACAGATGTTGCTCCATCTGGGTCTTCAGCTCCATGATGGTCTGACGGTTCAGACAATAGGTCTGAATGACGTGTCGCTCTTCCAGAGTGGCAAGGCAGACTAAGGGCCTGTAAATTGGAAAATTCCTCATCCCCAACCTTCCACCGTACCTGGGAATAGGAGGGAGTAGGAATCATGAAATGCAGCATTGACTGTGTGGATGTAGTTGGGCTGTGCACAGGTCACCAAATGTCACTCATGACGCACCTTCAATGCCCCCTCAATTCACATTGCACATGTAAAATGGCAGCTGGAAGTGAGCCCATGCAACCGTGCAACTCCTCTTTGGTTAACATGATTGCCTATGGGAGGCAGGAGCCAATGGTGATTGCTGCCGGCGGTGAAAGTGATGTCCCCGGTGGCCATGATCGCCATTTCATGTGCTCATGCTCTCTTGACTCCTGACATTTGTGCACAGAAGACCTCCACTCCGTGTGCTGCTGTGTTCTGACTCTGGTAGCCAAGATGCCATATTCTGCAGTAGATAGGGCCCTAGCCTCTACCCAGGAGGAATTGGAAAAGCTTGTTGACAGGGTGCTACTCCTGTATGGGGCACCAGAGCAGCAGGTGAGGCCAATGTCACTGTCCTGTCTGTGAGTGGTGTGTATGGGGACGGGTGCCTTGGGACGAGACAGTGTGACTGGAGAATGGACATGGGTGAGGAGTCTGAGGATACGTGGATTGATGAAATGTACGTGTGGTAGTGAGATGTGTGCTGTCCACTGCTGTCCCTGTGATGCCACGCTACATGATTTTGTCCTTCTGTCTGTGTCACCCATGCAGGTCAGAGCCCATCAGAAGAAGGGGATATGGCGTGCGATCGGCAAGCAAGTGCGACCCTGGGGGTCCATGCCCGGTAGAACACCCACTGCAGAAAGCTGTGGGAGGACCTGAGACGCTAGGCCCGGAAGACCGCAGAGGCCCAGCTGGGGACATCCTCCCAACAAGGGAGGGGTGCCCATTGGACCCTGACCCCCTAATGGCCCGCATTTTCGTGGTGGCATACCCTGAGGTGGAGAAGCACTTGAGGGCAGCACAGCAGCCACAAGAGTGTGAGTACAGTCTCTCACTTACATTATGTGTTGCCATAGTGGCTCTGGATGTGCACTATTGGAAGGCTGTAGCATGGGTACTAGGCAGATTCATGTCCATTATGGGTATTAGACAACTGGGCAGGATTAACATCATAGATGTATGGCCATGCCATGCAGTCAGTGAATTGAGGGGCACTTACCTCCAACGTGGTATCTGTGCTGTCAACTACTACCAAGATGAGCTAGGCTGCTCATGGCAACAGGGTCATTGCATCTGGGGTGTCAGGCTATTGTAATCAGTTATTGCCAACCACTGTGCCACAGGTGAATGCAGAGTCCTCAATCTGCTGGCAGGTACTGTATGTATAGTGAGGTAAGGTCGGTCAAGATGTCACTGTGCAATTTTATACTGACCTAGTTGGCATGCCAACTACTCATGCAGGATTAATTTGGTTCGGTAGTCCATGAACTGTGTGTCTCAACTGGGATGGGAAGTGTTGAGGTACTGGGCAGGTGTGGCGTGTATGCCTCTCATCATGTGCACGATTGCATCTGTGTCACCATCAGTGATGCACATGTGAATTGCTGTGGTTACCCCCATGGTGTTCCATTGTTGTAGCATGTGTAAGTGAGGGCATGGCGTGTCATGGCATCAAAGAATGTTGTAGTTACTCTGTGTGACTGTTATGCTGGCATTGACCGATTGTACCCTGTCTCTCTCTCTCTCTCTCACTCTCCCTCCCTCTCCTCCACTGTCTTCGTGTGCATCAGCATCATCTGGCGAACGAGAAGGGGCACCGGTGAGTGGGAAACTGCAGCGCATGGGACCCAGGAGGCTGATACCAGCGGAGCTGAGGGGACCAGTGGGATGGAGGGCGAAGGTAGTGCCACGGGTGAGACGGGTTCCACCACACCATCTTCAGATTCCTCCTCCCATGGTGGCTCCCTAGCGGTGGTGGACCCATCTAAGCCCATGCCTTTATCATCCTTGTCCACCCCCCCTTACCACCACCTCCCTCCATGTAGCTCCCCACCTAGTTGCCCATGCCCGCTAACCCAGGAGGGTGGACATCTCCTTTGCCGCAGGCACCTCTGCCCCTGCCCAAGTCAGCCCTGTTGCGCTCAGTGAGGAGGCTATTGACCTCCTGAGGTCCATCTCTGTGGGCAGTCAACCATCATGGATGCTATCCAGGGACTGGCATCACAGCTGCAGCAGTTGAATGCCTACCTGGAAGTCATTCACGGTGCCTTGTGTGCCCTGCAGAGATCGTTTCAGGCTCTTGCCTCCTCATTGACGGCAGTCAGTGTTCCTTCTTCTTCTTTCCCCTTCCAACTACCTGTTCCCAACCCCAATGCCTCTCCCCTCACTCATCCCAGGGACACCTTCATGCTAACATGCATCCATATCAACAATCCCAGATCGCAAGGACAAACACAAGCACCACAGAAGACACCACCGCCATGCACACACATAACAGTCACATGCAGACACAACAACATTCACTACCTACACAGACTCCCCCACCGCCTCCCCCCTCAGTCACATCATCACTCACACATGCAGTCATCACCTCATCAGTCCCAGATCCTGCCACATGTGCTCTCACTGCCATTGTCACCACAATTTCACACCCCCATACATGCACCCCATACACCACATGCACATGCACCACAACAATCAACACCCCCACATGCAGCACATCCACCCTACCTGCAGGCACCACCCCAAAATTCACTCACACACACCCCTGCCATTTTCCTGTCTCCTCCCCCTTACTCTCAGTACGCCTAAACATCTGCGCTCACCCACCCAACAGTCACCCAGCACACATATGTCATCCACCCACGCACCTGCACCCAAGGCACCTCCACGTACACACCTCTCAACCATTCCCTCTCCTTCCACTCCCAAATGTACTTCCCATAACCTACCTTCTGCCCCTAAGAAACGTTTCCTGCAAGTGTTTCCCCTGTTCCCCACCACTGGCCCAGTCCCTGTTCTCCCCCAAGCACCCTGCTATCCTTCCCAGACCCCTGCCTTTCACCTCTAGGTCCTCCTCTGGTCCTCGCCATGCCCCTCCCCCACTTAAGACTTCCACCCCTACCAAGTCCATAGCTACCCCTCCCAAGCACAAGGCCAAGCCCACTCCCTCCACTTCTGAGGCCAAGTGCAACACCCCCCCGGCTAACCCACCACTTTCCAAAGGCAAAATTAATGACCCCCCTCCAAATCCACCACCAAGGACACCCCTCCAAGCCAAGACCAAAGGACCTGCCCCTCCAAGCCCAAACTCCCTTCGCACCCACCACCCTTCCTCCCTGAGGTGCCTGCATGCCCCATTGATGCCTCTGTCTGTGGAGGTCAGCACTTTGCAGTCAGGAGTCAAGTTGGGGGCGTCAATCTGTGCCCAGTGTGCTTGGGGCACTGCAAGTATTTTGGACTGGCCCTTGGGCCTCATTGTACCTAGTTTTGCCTCTTTTATTTGTTTGTTTAAACATCTGCACTACCTCAACATTGGTGGCAATGGTAACAACCTTGGCCTGGCTTTCCTTCAACAGGTATGTGTGGTGTAGGAAAGGACCATCTTGCCTGGCATATTACCCCAATATTTCACTGTATATATGTTGTTTTAGTCTATGTGTTACTGAGACCCTGCCAGGCATGGCCCCAGTACTCATAAGTATGTGCCCTGTATGTGTTCCCTGTGTGATGCCTAACTGTCTCACTGAGGCTCTGCTAAACAGAACCTCAGTGGTTATGCTCTCTCTGCTTTCCAAATTTGTCACTAACAGGCTAGTGACAAAATTTACCAATTCACATTGGCATACTGGTACACCCATATAATTCCCTAGTATATGGTACTGAGGTACCCAGGGTATTGGGGTTCCAGCATTTCTTTTGCCACCCATAGGGAGCTCTGACAATTCTTACACAGGCCTGCCAGTGCAGCCTGCGTGAAATAACGTCCACATTATTTCACAGCCATTTACCACTGTACATAAGTAACTTATAAGTCACCTATATGTCTAACCTTCACCTGGTAAAGGTTGGGTGCAAAGTTACTTAGTGTGTGGGCACCCTGGCACTAGCCAAGGTACCCCCACATCGTTCAGGGCAAATTCCCCGGACTTTGTGAGTGCAGGGACACCATTACACGCGTGCGCTATACATAAGTCACTACCTATGTATAGCGTCACAATGGTAACTTCGAACATGGCCATGTAACATGATCCCCCGGGTCTCTAGCACAGAACCCGGGTACTGCCAAACTGCCTTTCCGGGGTCTCGACTGCAGCTGCTGCCAACCCCTCAGACAGGTTTCTGCCCTCCTGGGGTCCAGGCAGCCCTGGCCCAGGAAGGCAGAACAAAGGATTTCCTCTGAGAGAGGGTGTGACCCTCTCCCTTTAGAAATAGGTGTGAAGGGCTGGGGAGGAGCAGCCTCCCCCAGCCTCTGGAAATGCTTTGATGGGCACAGATGGTGCCCATCTCTGCATAAGCCAGTCTACACCGGTTCAGGGATTCCCCAGCCCTGCTCTGGCACGAAACTGGACAAAGGAAAGGGGAGTGACCACTCCCCTGACCAGTACCTCCCAGGGGAGGTGCCCAGAGCTCCTCCAGTGTGTCCCAGACCTCTGCCATCTTGGAAACAGAGGTGTTGGGGGCACACTGGACTGCTCTGAGTGGCCAGTGCCAGCAGGTGACGTCAGAGGCTCCTTCTGATAGGCTCTTACCTCTCTTGGTAGCCAATCCTCCTAACTTGGTAGCCAAACCTCCTTTTCTGGCTATTTAGGGTCTCTGCTTTGGGGAATTCTTCAGATAACGAATGCAAGAGCTCACCAGAGTTCCTCTGCATCTCCCTCTTCACCTTCTACCAAAGGATCGACCGCTGACTGCTCCAGGTCGCTTGCAAAATCGCAACAAAGTAGCAAGCTGACTACCAGCAACATTGTAGCGCCCAATCCTGCCGGCTTTCTCGACTGTTTCCAGGTGGTGCATGCTCTGGGGGTAGCCTGCCTTCACCCTGCACCAGAAGCTCCGAAGAAATCTCCCGTGGGTCAACGGAATCTTCCCCCTGCTAGCGCAGGCACCAAAAGACTGCAACACTGGTCCTCTGGGTCCCCTCTCATCCTGATGAGCGTGGTCCCTGGAACACAGCAACACTGTCCAAGTGACTCCCACAGTCCAGTGACTCTTCAGTCCAAGTTTGGTGGAGGTAAGTCCTTGCCTCCCCACGCTAGACTGCAAAGCTGTGTACCGTGTGACTTGCAGCTGCTCCGGCTCCTGTGCACTCTTCCAGGATTTCCTTTGTGCACAGCCAAGCCTGGGTCCCCAGCACTCTGACCTCCAGTGCACAACCTTCTGAGTTGTCCTCTGGCATCGTGGGACTCCCTTTTATGACTTTGCATGGACTCCGGTTCACTTTTCTTCTAAGTGCCTGTTGGGGTACTTTTGCGGGTGCTGCCTGCTTCTGTGAGGGCTCTCTGAGTTGCTGAGCACCTCCTCTGTATCCTCCTCCAAGTGGCAACATCCTGGTCCCTCCTGCGCCACAGCAGCACCCAAAAACCTCTACCGTGACCCTTGCAGCTAGCAAGGCTTGTTTGTGGTCTTTCTTCGTTGGAATACCTTTGCAAGCTTCATCGCGACGTGGGACACCCATCGTCCAAAGGAGAAGTTCCTAGTCCTCTTCTTTCTTGCAGAATTCCAAGCTTCTTCCAACCAGTGGCAGCTTCCTTGCACCTTCAGCTGGCATTTCCTGGGCTCCTGCCCCCTCACGACACTATCGCGACTATTGGACTTGGTCCCCTTGTCTTACAGGTACTCAGGTCCGGAAATCCGTTGTCAGTGCACTACTGGTGTTTGTTCTTCCTGAAGAATCCCCCTATCACGACTTCTGTGCTCTCTGGGGGTAGTAGGTGCACTTTACTCCTACTTTTCAGGGTCTTGGGGTGGGGTATTTTTCTAACCCTCACTGTTTTCTTACAGTCCCAGTGACCCTCTACAAGCGCACATAGGTTTGGGGTCCATTCGTGGTTCGCATTCCACTTTTTGAGTATATGGTTTGTGTTGCCCCTATACCTATGTGCTCCTATTGCAATCTATTGTAATTCTACACTGTTTGCATTACTTTTCTTGCTATTACTTACTTAATTTTGGTTTGTGTACATATAACTTGTGTATATATCTTATCCTCTTACTGAAGATACTCACTGAGATACTTTTGGCATATTGTCATAAAAATAAAGTACCTTTATTTTTAGTAACTCTGTTTATTGTGTTTTCATATGATATTGTGCATATGATATAAGTGGTATAGTAGGAGCTTCACATGTCTCCTAGTTCAGCCTAAGCTGCTTTGCCATAGCTACCTTCTATCAGCCTAAGCTGCTAAAAACACCTCTTCTACACTAATAAGGGATAACTGGACCTGGCACAAGGTGTAAGTACCTCTGGTACCCACTACAAGCCAGGCCAGTCTCCTACATGTGGTGCATGTGCGATTTTGTGTGTGTTGTGTGTGTGTTTACTAATGTTCTTCCCTCCAGTGTGTGCTAGGCTGGTGTACTTACGGTTGGTGTCTTGGTCGGCGTTGCTGGTCCTGGTGGTCAATGGCCAACAGGAGCATTGGGAAGGCTTTCAATTCATGTGCCATGGCACCTACGACTGTGCCTGTGTTCATGATGGTGAGTGTTCCCTTTTATGTTGTTCATTTCTGCCAGGCTTTTCATGGTGGTGAGACCGCCCTTGAAATCCTCGCGGTGTGCAGCCTTGTAGTATGGTCGGGGGATACAGTATGACTGCCGGCCTGGAGATGCCTATCGCCCGCTGCCGTGGTCCATCCACAGTGGCGGTTCAGATGGAAACTTGGCTGTGTTCTGCAGGCATCTTCCTAGTACTCATAATATGGCGGTCTTCACCGTCGGGGCCACGGCGGTGCAACCAACATCTCCATCACCAGGCTTGTAATAAGGGCCTCAGTTTCTAAAACAAGCAACTCAAGTAGAAAAAATAGTTTGAAAGAATTGTGGAGATGAAAATATTCTTTAATACTAATACTTTTGACAAAAAACGTAATTCATTCATTGTGAAAAAGAACAGCTTCCTTAGTGACAGATGGAGAAAAGTGAACAAGGCATGAATTAACCATATTCATCAGTATTTAATCACTCACCAGAAAGTACAGAGTAGGTGGGAGCTGAGGAATTACAAAACATTCAGTAGCCTTAAGTAACCAGAGGAGAAGAAAAAGGAAGAAAGGATATGGGAGTTCAGTTAACTGGCCATGATCAGGAAAGGTTATTCAACCTCTCACTTACTGCCTGATGACATTATGCTTACCATGCTGTCCTAAAATTGTAATGTGAAAATTTGGGGTATTAGTTAAGGATGAACCACCTTAAGTAAATATTCACACTCCTACTTAGGGTGAATCACTGAAATCATTACATTATCCTGAACTCAACCTGCCAGTAGCTATGGCACACAGCAGACAGGCTTAACTCAGAGGCAATGTGTAAAGTATTTATGAAGCACCAAAACAGTAATAAAGTCAAGACATACCACAAACAAAATCTGAAGCCAATTTAGAAAAATTGAGTAACTTTTCATTAAATAAATTTGCACCAAATTGAGAAAAATCTATTAGGGGAATCCAGAGGTATAACTTTGTAACAATTAAGGGTCAAAATTGCACCAAAATGCTTTAAGAGCCAAATGTACCCATCTTGTTGTGCTTGACCGCTGTTAAAGTCAACCGCGATGGTGCGCAGGTCATATACAGCAGTCATGTTTGACCTGTTCAGAAGTTTTTACCTTCAGATTTAGCCTCTGAAATGGAAGTAAAAAATTCTCAGCAGGCAAAGCATCAGGCTGTGGCTGAAGCGGGATCCACAATTTTGGATAGCCATTGGTGGGAAAGCTCTGAGCATAGAAATTTGCACCAAGAGGAGGTTGAATACTTTTGGCACCTTTGCCTATTGAAGATTTCTGAGTTCTGACTTAGGGGGTCATTACAACATTGGCGGTAAAAGCCGCTTACCGCCGTGCAGAAGACCGCCAACACACTTCCACCGCAGTGGAATTTCGCCACAGCTATTATGACCCACAGCACGGAATCCGCAAAAATTCAGACACCCACACAAGTCCCCCACACCAAAGGTCAGTGATAAACTGGCGAAAACAAAACCTCCACCGTCACACCAACAGAAATACGCCCACACTATCACGACACATGAATCCACGCGGCGGTCTTTCATCCGTGGTATTCCATTGGCGGTACACACCGCCACGCTCAAAATACACACACTCTTACAAAACACATCCACATTGGACAATTACAAATACACACACCTGATACACATACACACACCACTCCCACACACCCACTACAATATAAAACACACACCCACATCACCCACAAACCCTACGACCACAATTACCGAGAGAAGGCCAGAGAGAGACACCACAAACTACTACCAAGCATCCACAGGCACAAAATACCATCACAAACAGAACTTTCACGCACCTCACACAACACACAACTACATATCAGCACACTTATCACCACACACACCACCCCACACATCACCCACACCACCCCATGGCACGGCAAAGACACCCCAGGTTCTCGGAGGAGGAGCTCAGGGTCATGGTGGAAGAAATCATCCGGGTAGAGCCACAGCTATTCGGATCACAGGTGCAGCACACCTCCATAGCTAGGAAGATGGAGCTATGGCGAAGAATAGTGGACAGGGTCAACGCAGTGGGACAGCACCCAAGAAATCGGGATGACATCAGGAAGAGGTAGAACGACCTACGGGGAAGGAGCGTTCCGTGGTCTCAAGACACCACCTTGCGGTTCAGCGGACTGGCGGCGGACCCCACCTCCTCCCCCACAACTAACAACATGGGAGGAGCAGGTCTTGGCGATTCTGCATCCTGAGGGCCTCACAGGATTAGATGGAGGAATGGACTCTGGTAAGTCAAAGCTTCACTATTACATCCCCCACCCTACCTGCATGCCATCACATACCCCCACCCCCACCCTCACCCTCACCCCCATCACTCCAACTCCTCACAAATGTCCCAATATCACAAACCACCCATCCCAATACCAAGCCCTGCATGCAACAAAAAAGCATGGACACCCATCACCAAAGCATGCCCACTGCACATACCCATACACCCCCCTAAACCATCATCACACAAGGTCCCACACAGGAATGCAAGCACTGGGGTACACAGTCACCCACCCATTGCACACCATGCCACACACAGATGTAATAAACATCCTTTTATACCCCTGCAGGACCCCTACCCAACGTCACCGGACAGGAGGGTCCACACATGTCCACAACACCAACAGAAGAGGCCCACAGTGATGACAGCACCTCTGTCCAACTGGATCTAGATGACCAGCCCGGCCCATCGGGGACCTCTGGACAGTCGGTTCCCCTCACCCAGTCACAGGCCACTACAGGGCTTCCTCCCTCTGGAAACACCAGCACAGCACCCACCCAGCGAGCCCATACCTCTGTCCCCAGGACACACCAAGCAGCAGTGTGTCCACCACTACAGGGAACCCAGGCTAACCCACCACCCCAAACACAACAGGGACCTGGGGGCAGTGGTAGTGGGCACACGGTCCAGGGGACGGAGGCCCAGGAACACAGGGGAACTGGGAGGGCTGCTGTGCGACAGGGGGAGGACAGGCCAAGGGAACCCACTCTCCACGAGGCCATCTCCTCCATCATCGGAGCCTACCACCACTCCCAGGAGACGATGGCAACAGTACTGGCCAAGTTTCAGGAGACCCAGCGCCTGCAGGAGTAACAGTATTTGGGCTTCAGGGAGGAACTCATAACCATCAATTCCACCCTGGGCACCATCGTAAGGGTGCTCAAGGAAGTACTCAACACCAGGAGGGACACTGTGGCACAACAAGGTGCCCCTGACACTAGCATGGACGATGAACTGCCCACCACCTCCGCCGGCGCTAGTGGACAGGACGCCCCGCCACAGGACCACCACACCAGCACCCCACCCCCTGCAGAGGGAGAACCACCCCACAAACGGTCCCTGAGATCCAGGACAAAGACAGAGAACGAAGCCAAGACCCCCACTAAGAAATGAGACCACCCTGAATGTCATCTTTCTGTCACTTTGTCACCCTGTCCATCCTCAAACTGCCCCAGCTCCACTTCCTATGCCCATTTGGGCAATGCAGCTGTGAGACTAATAGACTGGACTCTGCCATGGACATTCCTCCACCATCACCCCTCACCATTTCACAACCCCCTCCAATATTGAGCAAGCACAAAACAATCTGGAGTCAGTCTGTGATTTCAAAATGGTGTATTAGCAATTACAGTGACAAAATGCTCTTTTAATTGTAATGTAAACATACCTATGTCACACAGCTCTAGTCCGTGAGGAAACAAAGCAGATGTCACACAGTGGGACCCACATCTGTGAAATCGTAAGGGAAAGTGACAACTCAGTGACCATACACTGGGTGAAAATGACAGACAGTAGAGCGGTAGTAGTGTTAAAGTACATGTAGTACGCAGGTCTGTACTCTTACCTGTGTCTCACTGGAAATATTGCAGGATCACCGAGTTCCTGTTGTCCATGTCCTCTTCTTCTGCTTCCTCATCTTCACAGGCTCCACAGCTGCAACAACACTGCCATCTGGACCATCGTCCTGCAGAAAAGGCACCTGTCGTCGCAAAGCCAAGTTGTGAAGCACACAGCAGGCCACGATGATCTGGCACACCTCCTTTGGTAAGTAGAATAGGGATCCACCTGTCATATGGAGGCACCTGAACCTGGCCTTCAGGAGGCCGAAGGTCCGTTCAATAATCCGCCGAGTTCGCCCTTGGGCCTCATTGTAGCGTTCCTCTGCCCTTGTCCTGGGATTCCTCACTGGGGTTAGTAGCCATGACAGGTTGGGGTAACCAGAGTCACCTGCAAATGGCAAGGGACAACTGTTAGACACACACTAACCTGTAGCGATATCCCCAGGCCCAGACAACCCATCCCACTGTCTTGCTTCCAGGTGCTCACCTACTAGCCACACACGGTGCCTCTGGAGTTGACCCATCACATAAGGGATGCTGCTATTCTGCAGGATGTAGGCGTCATGCACTGAGCCAGGAAACTTGCCATTCACATGGGAGATGTACTGGTCGGCCAAACACACCATCTGCACATTTATGGAATGATAACTCTTCTGGTTTCTGTACACCTGTTCACTCCTGCGGGGGGGGACCAAAGCCACATGTGTCCCATCAATGGCACCTATGATGTTGGGGATATGTCCCAGGGCATAGAAGTCACCTTTCACTGTGGGCAAATCCTCCACCTGAGGGAAAACGATGTAGCTCCGCATGTGTTTCAGCAGGGCAGACAACACTCTGGACAACACAATGGAAAACATAGGCTGGGACATCCCTGATGCTATGGCCACTGTTGTTTGAAATGACCCACTTGCCAGGAAATGGAGTACTGACAGCACTTGCACTTGAGGGGGGATTCCTGTGGGATGGCGGATAGCTGACATCAGGTATGGCTCCAGCTGGGTACACAGTTCATGGATTGTGGCACGGTCAAGCCTGTAGGTGATGATCACATATCTTTCCTCTATTGTCGACAGGTCCACCAGCGTTCTGTACACCGGAGGATGCCGCCATCTCCTCACATGTCCCAGCAGACGGTGCCTATGAATGACAACAGCGAGCACAAAGTCAACCAACTCAGAGGTACATACCCACAGCTTACACAGAATATGAATCCTAATCCGAAAAGTGGCACGTATGTGTGTTGAGGCTAGGCCTAGGTATGTGTGACGCAGTTAAAAATTAAGCCATGTGGGCCCCTGAAATGGCGGCTGCCTGACCTCTAAAGTGGGACAATGGGATGTGAGGTAACTGCGCCGGCGTTGTACACCGTTGCGGTAGGCGGTCGAAGACCGCGGCGCAATGCTGCATTGGTTAACATTGTGCCCTATGGGTACCAGGAGACAATGACGATGTACGCCGGCTGTGACGGTACGCACCGCCGCGGACGTGACCACCATTTTCTATTTGTTCAATCACTCAACACCTGATCTTCGACAGGAGAGGACCTACACTGCAAGTGCTGCTGTGACCTCGGTCTGGAAGAGACAATGGCTCGAGTGTCTGGGGAAAGGGCCCCTGCCTTCACATCGGAGGAGTTGGAGAAACTCGTGGATGGGGTCCTCCCCCAGAACACGCTACTCTACGGTCCTCCAGACAAACAGGTAAGTACACTGGGAGCATGCTGTATGGGCTATGCCTGTGTGGAGTGGGGTGGATGCAAGATGGGGGGGAGAATGAGGTGTGCATGAAACGACGATGAATGCATGTGCCACATGGCAAGGGTAGAGATGGGGGTCAATGACTGTGACGGTGCAGTTGGTAATAACATTTCTCTTCCCCCTGTACAATTCATGTAGGTCAGCGCCCACCAGAAAAAAGATATTTGGCGTGCCATCGCCAAGGACGTCCGGACCCTGGGGGTCTGCCACAGATGGAGCACCCACTGCCGGAAAAGATGGGATGACATTCGCCGCTGGAGCAAGAAGACGGCGGAGGCTCAGCTGGGGATGGCCTCCCAACGTGGGAGGGGTGCCCATCGCACCATGACCCCCCTGATGTTCTGGATCCTGGCGGTGGCGTATCTGGAGTTGGATGGGCACTTGAGGGCATCACAGCAGCCACAAGGGGGTGAGTACACTCTCATCCTGCTGATTTTGCGCGCAGTGGAGGTGTCTGGGTGAGGGAGGTGGGCTGTGGGTTTCACTAGGCCAGGGCGAGTTTAGTAGGCAAGGTCCCACCGTAAGGCAGGCCATGTGGCACCCCACCCCACCTCTGTAGAGTGCCAAGTACACGTAGTCATGCCCCTGTGTCATCCATGTGTGCAGATGTCATCCATAGCCTTGTAGGCCATGTCCCAGGGATTGAACAGTGGAGCCCAAGAGCGCGGCGTAGTGCAGGGGGCTTCAGTGTCTGTTGTGTCCGCCAATGGTAGCGGTATTGCATGCACTCAACATGTCTTTCTTCTGTCGCGCCCCCCCCCCTTTTTTTGGTCTCCCTGTACTTGTGTGCATTAGCATCATCAGGCGGAGGAGCAGTGGTACCGGAGCAGGAGGGAGCTGCATCCCACATGGCCCTGGAGGGCGACACTACGGACTCAGAGTTCACCAGTGGGACGGAGGGTTAGGGGAGCTCCACGGCGGGGACAGGAGCTGAGACCAGTGACACAGACTCGTCCTCTGATGGGAGCTCTCTTGTGGTGACGGCAACATCTGTGCCCCCTGCATCTACAGGTACAGCAGCCACCCCCCCCTACCAGCACTGCCCTCCCAGCAGCCCCTCAGCCTTTGCCCTGTGCCCACTCACCCTGGAGGGTGGGCATCACCTTCGCCCCAGGCACCTCAGTCCCTGTCCCAGTCACCCCTGCTGCCCTCAGTGAGGAGGCCATTGACCTCCTCAGGTCCCTCACTGTTGGGCAGTCTACCATTTTGAATGCCATCCAGGGTGTAGAAAGGCAGTTGCAACAAACAAATGCATTCCTGGAGGGCATTCATTCTGGTCAGGCGGCCCTTCAGTGAGCTTTTCAGACTCTGGCCTCGGCACTGATGGCAGCCATTGTCCCCGTCTCTAGCCTCCCCCCTCCAACTTCCTCCACCCAGACCCAATCCCCTGTACCCCAGCCTATCCCAAGCACACCATCAGACCAGCATGCACACACCTCAACACACAAGGGAAGCTCTGGCAAACATGAGCACCACACATCCCACAGGCACTCATGCAAGCATCACACACATGCAGACACACCAACATGCCCTGCCTCCACTGTGTCCCCCTCCTCCACGTCTCCCTCCTCCCTCCCAGTCTCGTCTCCACTCACACCTGCATGCACTACATCTACAGCCACTACTTCCATCACCAGCACACACATCACCACACCCCGCTAACGTGCAGTCACCACTCCACTACCATTCACACGTCCCCTGTGTCCTCTCCCGGTGTGTCTGTGACGCCACCTCCCAAGATACACAAACGCAGGCACACACCCACCCAACAGCCATCCACCTCACGACAGCCTCCAGCGCATGCACCTTCACCCAAAGTCACCAAACGAACACCTCCTACAACCACAACCTCTTACTTCACTCCCAAACCCCCTCCAGCTACCCGTCCCAGTGTCTCCCAAAAACCTTTCCTGTCCAACCTTGACCTCTTTCCCACACCTCCCCCACCCCGTCCGTCTCCTAGGGCCCGACTCTCCAGGTCTCAACCTAGCACCTCAGCCACAACATCTCCGGGACCAGTGGTGCCTGTAGTCACCGGAATCTGGAGTGCACCTGTCAAACATCAAAAGTTGGCCATTGCCCGGCGGGAGGGGGGAAGACTCAAGCCACCAAATCCACTCCCAGGGGTCCTGGTGGGAGTGTGGAGTCAGCTGCAACACCTTTCAAGGTGGGAAAGGGCCACAAGAAACCCGGCAAGTCTGGGAAGAGCAGCACGGCGGAGAAGACCGCCATCATCCCCGCTGCCCAGGAGGCCACCGCCAGCACCTGCCCTGCTGCCTAAGAGGCCACCGCCAGCACCTGGCCTGCTGCCCAAGAGGCCACTGACAGCACCTGCCCTGCTGCCCAAGAGGCCACCGCCAGCACCTGCCCTGCTGCCCAAGAGGCCACCGCCAGCACCTGCCCTGCTGCCCAAGAGGCCACCGCCAGCACAAGCCCCGCTGGGCTAGAGAGGACCGCCAGGACAAGCCCGGCTGGGCTAGAGAGGACCGCCAGCACAAGCCCCGCTGGGCTAGAGAGGACCGCCAGCAGCTGAGTCACTGCAAAGGAGCCCGCCGCCACAAGCACCGCTGAACAGGGCACCGCCGCCTCAAGCACCGCTGCCAAGTACACCGCCGCTACAAGCACCGCTGAACAGGGCACCGCCGCCTCAAGCACAACTGAACAGGGCACCGCCGCCTCAAGCACTGCTGAACAGGGCACCGCCGCTAAAAGCACCGCTGGACCATGAGCGCCGAGGGCACTGACGCAACTGAGTCCGTCACGAGCAGGATGAAGCACTCTGGGCACCATGCCCACTCCAGAAGCAGTGGAGACTGTCATCCACTACCTCTGTCCTTAGCAGGATGAAGCACTCTGGGCACAATGCCCCCTCCAGAACCAGTGGAGACTGTCATCCACTACCTCTGTCCTTAGCAGGATGAAGCACTCTGGGCACAATGCCCCCTCCAGAACCAGTGGAGACTGTCATCCACTACCTCTGTCCTTAGCAGGATGTAGCACTCTGGGCACAATGCTCCCTCCAGAACCAGTGGAGACTGTTATCCACTTGAGAGACTGTGGCTTTGCACTCCCCAGGATGGAACAGTGGGCAACCCACCCACTGTAGAGACTTGAGAGACTGTGGCTTTGCACCCCCCAGGATGGAACAGTGGGCAACCCACCCACTGTAGAGACTTGAGAGACTGTGGCTTTGCACTCCCCAGGATGGAACAGTGGGCATGTGGCGTTGTGCACTCAACCGGCTGAGGTGCCCACCCTTTCCCTCCCCCTGAGGTGCCTATTTTCTTGCTCTCTGATGTCCCTGCATTGTTCTCTCTGTCATGGTCGGGGATCTTGTGTGGGCCTCGCCCATACCGTGTGGGCCCAGTGTTCCACGGACTTCATTGGAGCACTGCCTGGACTACTAAGCTTTGTGTATATGTTGTTTATAGTGTATATATATATTTTTGCGTACTTGATTTTGATATATTACAATGGTTACACTCATTTCCTTTTGTCTTTGCATTCTTCCGGGGGTGTTGGGGGGTGTAACTGTAATGTATCATGCTGTATTGGTGTGTGTGTTGTAGTGGGTGAGGGTGGGGGTGTTGCGTGTTGCGTGTGTGTGTCCCTGTTTTTTCCTTCCCCCTTCCCCTGTGTCGTAGGTGCAGTACTCACCGTTGTCCTCTCCACCGGCGTTCGTGCTCCTGGTAGAGGAGCAAGAAGTTAAGGACTGGCAGGATCTGCAGCTCTGGTTCCATGGTGTCCTGATTCCTCGTGGGGTGTGTAGAGGTGAGCGTTTTCCCTTCCAAGTCCTGTTTCCGCCGTGTTTTTGTCCGCGGTGAATCCGCCCTGGAAAAGGTGGCAGATTGGTAGGTGGTGATACAGTTGGCAGTACTTTGTCTCCCGCCTGTCTGTTGGCGGTGACCGCCGCGCTGTTTGTTTGTACCGCCGTGGCGGTCGGAGTGTTAAAGTGGCTGTCTTTGTTGGCGGTTTCCGCCATGGTCGTAATTCCAATTTTTTTACCGCCGGCCTGTTGGCGGTCTTACTGCCGCTTTAACACCGTCCGCCAGGGTTGTAATGACCATCTTAGTCTCTTCTTCCAGCTGGGCGAGGCTACACGCTGTAGCTGAAATGGACTCTGCAAGGCTCTGCTGAATCAGATTTGCTGCAGGAAAGCTCTGGGGAGTAGCAGCCTGAATCTTCAGCCCAACGGCAATGCACCTTCATCGGGGCAGATTGGCTTGGCGGATTGCCCCCTATCATCCAGAGGTCTCTGAAGCCAAAATGTTTCTAAAGCCCATGTTTCTCAGGATGGTAGGAGGAGTACACATTGATGCAGCCCAGGGTTCTGGGGCTTCAGGAATAGTAATTGGGAGTCACAACTCACTCCAGAAGAAGCCAACAGTAGGGTCAAGGGCAGGTCCAGTTAGAAATAATCAGCTAGGCAGTTGCAGGAAATTCCGCTTATAGATTGTTGTGTCTCTGTAGGTTGAACGAGAAGTCAGCCTTATAACACTTGGCACGCTCTTACACATGCAGCAAATTTCCCTTGTTTGCACTGGATGCACTTTTCAAAAGGTGCGACCTGCTCAAACAAGAAGAGTGCACCATATTAGAATGGCCTAGGGCAGCCATGAATTCACACTACGCCTGGGTACAGCGTATTCAAGTGAATTACGGAACGGTTTTGAAGCAGCCGCTCCGTGTTTCACTGTGCAGGCGGCACCTTGCAGGTGGGTGCAGTGAGTGACTGTACCCGCCTGCAAGGGGATGTCTAGGGTGTCCATAGCACTCCCTTTACCCCCTCCAGAGAGCTGCTATCAGGTGGCTCACTGAGAGTGCACTACCTTTTTGTGGTGCACTATCAGTGTACCTCCTGATGGATTATTTGCCTCCGCGTCTATAATACAAAGCAGCGTAGAGGCAAATAGATTCCCTTATTTGCATCCGCCCACACCCCCATGCAAATGATGGAGCACCCTCTGATGATAGCACTGGTGTTATATGTGCACCGGCGCTACTATATTACAGAAGGAGCTGCATAAGTGTCTGTGGTCCCTTCTGTAATAGCAAGGTGCCCCGGAGTCGTGCAAAGTTGCTGCAAGTGCCTGTTGTGCCCCAGGTGCACTTTGCGTAATACCGCCCTTGGATTCCACTTCTTTGTTCTCAGTGCAAGAGGGAGAGCAGGTCCAGTTTCTAGGAACCTCTCAGGTTTCAGACAGCTGGTTCAGTCCTCATATAATCTTCCACAAGTAAAGTAATGTTCTGAGGAGGGTATTGTGGGTGCACAGATTTATGCCTCGCACAAGCCAGTGTATGGTGGTGACTCCTGGCCCCTCCCTAATCAGTAGGCAAAAAGTTCCCTTTGGAAACGCTACACACGTTTGCAGCACTTCCTCTATGCCCTGCAGAAAGCAAACCCACAGTTTCCCTCTGCCCAAATCCAAGATGATGAAACTCTTCTCTCCTTGTGCAAGACCTTTGTGCCCAATCCAGAGGCATGGCCAGGTAATTGATCATTCCTTCTCTGTGGTCACTCTACACCAGTTCTGGGGCAGCTCTTCTCCCACTGTGATTGGTGCCTATGTGACTATAGAAAAAAAGGATGGCCCTAGCCAGGTGTCAGCTAACATTTGTCTGTGACATGCTAGGCCTCTTTGAAGATGATCAACTTCCTGGGTACGGTCCAATGGCTATCATGTCAAGGGATCAATACCACTGCCCTATTCCTAAGGCCTTTGTCTTACTCTAGGAGCAGTTTTCAACTTTCTAAAAGCACGTTTTCCTTACTAGTTGTTAAACATTGATTTTACCATAAAATTTGATTTCAAATAGCTGTTAAAATAGTCATATTTCTATCTGTTTTGTAAACATAATTACCATTATTAAATGTGATAATGTAACCCAGTGTTTTCCTATCGGACAGCCAGCCTTGCTATAGTGAAAATAGCTTCCAGGACTTCTTTTACTGTGAGGGCATGTTAAACAATATATTTTAACTTGACCTACGTTTTAATACCATGCAACCATGGGCAATAAGGTCTACATCGAAGTGACTTGTAAGTATTTAAAATAGAGGTTTTAACTTGTTCAAGGGTTTATTTTGACAAGTCAATTTTGCAATTTGAAACTGCTAATGGTAGGCCTACAGTCAGGTTTGCACTGTCACCTTACTGGATAGCACAATGGGTGGTGCAGTCCACTAGTGATATTTAACTTACAGATCCTGGGGACACTTTTATCAAATACATATAGGTAAGTTAAATGAGCCAGTTAGTTGTATGCTAATGTCAACATGTTGAAAGAGGGAGCTCAGAAACTTTATCATTGGTTAGCAGCCATCAAGCTGATGACATCTGACCTAGAAATCACCTCTCACAATTAGAATAGGACCATTCTCAATAACCTCTTGTAGGAAGTTGGCTCTGTATGCACTATTTCAAAGTAAGGAATAGTATGCACAGAGTCCAAGGGTTCCCCTTAGAGGTAAGATAGTGGCAAAAAGAGATAATACTAATGCTCTATTTTGTGGTAGTGTGGTCGAGCAGTAGGCTTATCAAAGGAGTAGTGTTAAGCATTTGTTGTACCTACACACAGGCAATAAATGAGGAACACACACTCAGAGACAAATCCAACCAATAGGTTTTGTTATAGAAAAATATATTTTCTTAGTTTATTTTAAGAACCACAGGTTCAAATTCTACATGTAGTATCTCATTTAAAAGGTATTGCAGGTAAGTACTTTAGGAACTTTGAATAATCACAGTAGCATATATACTTTTTACATAAAACACAATAAGCTGTTTTAAAAGTGGACACAGTGCAATTTTCACAGTTCCTGGGGGAGGTAAAGTATTGTTATTTTTAGCAGGTAAGTAAATCACTTACAGGTCACAGTTTTGGGTCCAAGGTAGCCCACCGTTGGGGGTTCAGAGCAACCCCAAAGTTACAACACCAGCAGCTCAGGGCCGGTCAGGTGCAGAGGTCAAAGAGGTGCCCAAAACACAAAGGCTTCAATGGAGAGAAGGGGGTGCCCCGGTTCCAGTCTGCCAGCAGGTAAGTACCCGCGTCTTCGGAGGGCAGACCAGGGGGGTTTTGTAGGGCACCGGGGGGGACACAAGTCAGCACAAAAAGTACACCCTCAGCAGCGCGGGGGCAGCCGGGTGCAGTGTGCAAACACGCGTCGGGTTTTCAATGGTTTTCAATGAGAGACCAAGGGGTCTCTTCAGCGGTGCAGGCAGGCAAGGGGGGGGGCTCCTCGGGGTAGCCACCACCTGGGCAAGGGAGAGGGCCTCCTGGGGGTCACTCCTGCACAGAAATTCCGTTCCTTCAGGTGCTGGGGGCTGCGGGTGCAGGGTCTTTTCCAGCCGTCGGGACTTTAGGTTCAGGCAATCGCGGTCAGGGAGAGCCTCGGGATTCCCTCTGCAGGCGTCGCTGTGGGGGCTCGGGGGGGACAACTTTGGTTACTCACGGACTCTGAGTCATCGGAGGGTCCTCCCTGAGTTGTTGGTTCTCCACCAGTCGAGTCGGGGTCGCCGGGTGCAGTGTTGCAAGTCTCACGCTTCTTGCGGGGAGTTGCAGGGGTCTTTAAATCTGCTCCTTTGAAACAAAGTTGCAGTTCTTTTGGAGCAGTGCCGCTGTCCTCAGGAGTTTCTTGTCTTTCTTGAAGCAGGGCAGTCCTCTGAGGATTCAGAGGTCGCTGGTCCCTTGGGAAGCGTCGCTGGAGCAGGTTTCTTAGGAAGGCAGGAGACAGGCCGGTAAGTCTGGGGCCAAAGCAGTTGGTGTCTTCTTTTCTTCCTCTGCAGGGGTCTTTCAGCTCAGCAGTCCTCTTCTTCTTGTTAGTTGCAGGAATCTAAATTCTTAGGTTCAGGGAAGCCCTTAAATACTGAATTTAAGGGCGTGTTTAGGTCTGGGGGTTAGTAGCCAATGGCTACTAGCCCTGAGGGTGGGTACACCCTCTTTGTGCCTCCTCCCAAGGGGAGGGGGTCACATCCCTAATCCTATTGGGGAATCCTCCATCTGCAAGATGGAGGATTTCTAAAAGTTAGAGTCACTTCAGCTCAGGACACCTTAGGGCTGTCCTGACTGGCCAGTGACTCCTCCTTGTTATTCTCATTATTTCCCCCGGCCTTGCCGCCAAAAGTGGGGCCGTGGCCGGAGGGGGCGGGCAACTCCACTAGCTGGAGTGCCCTGTGGTGCTGGAACAAAGGGGGTGAGCCTTTGAGGCTCACCACCAGGTGTTACAGCTCCTGCCTGGGGGAGGTGTTAGCATCTCCACCCAGTGCAGGCTTTGTTACTGGCCTCAGAGTGACAAAGGCACTCTCCCCATGGGGCCAGCAACATGTCTCGGTTGTGGCAGGCTGCTGGAACCAGTCAGCCTACACAGATAGTCGGTTAAGGTTTCAGGGGGCACCTCTAAGGTGCCCTCTGGGGTGTATTTTGCAATAAAATGTACACTGGCATCAGTGTGCATTTATTGTGCTGAGAAGTTTGATACCAAACTTCCCAGTTTTCAGTGTAGCCATTATGGTGCTGTGGAGTTCGTGTAAAACAGACTCCCAGACCATATACTCTTATGGCTACCCTGCACTTACAATGTCTAAGGTTTTGTTTAGACACTGTAGGGGCACAGTGCTCATGCACTGGTGCCCTCACATATGGTATAGTGCACCCTGCCTTAGGGCTTTAAGGCCTGCTAGAGGGGTGACTTATCTATACCTGCATAGGCAGTGAGAGGCTGGCATGGCACCCTGAGGGGAGTGCCATGTCGACTTACTCGTTTTGTTCTCACCAGCACACACAAGCTGGCAAGCAGTGTGTCTGTGCTGAGTGAGGGGTCTCCAGGGTGGCATAAGACATGCTGCAGCCCTTAGAGACCTTCCTTGGCATCAGGGCCCTTGGTACCAGGGGTACCATTTACAAGGGACTTATCTGGATGCCAGGGTGTGCCAATTGTGGATACAAAAGTACAGGTTAGGGAAAGAACACTGGTGCTGGGGCCTGGTTAGCAGGCCTCAGCACACTTTCAATTCAAAACATAGCATCAGCAGAGGAAAAAAGTCAGGGGGTAACCATGCCAAGGAGGCATTTCCTTACACCTCTGCATTCCTAGCCACAAAATCATCATCTAAAACAGGGATGGCAAGCAAGGGATTTCTGTAGTTTTAGCTTATGAAAATGAATTGATACATTGGAAACTTCCAACGCAATCCAATCCTCATTTGAGTGTTGCATACTCCAGGGTCCTGGCTTACATGCTTGAAGATGTGGGATGTAGAGCAGCCTGGTGCCATGACCTTAGTTACTGGGTGGTCGCAGAGGTGGTCCTTCATGTCTGTTTTGGCCCACTGTCATGGGCAGAAGGCTGATATAAGGTGACAGGGTTGGGCCACTGGTCTGCTCCCAACCCCTGGATGAGTGGCTGGAGAGCACAGTTCATACCAGAGTGAGGTGCTACTGTGCACAGGGGTGTGGCTCACGTGCCAGTGGTAATCAACTCTTTAAAGGTTTATGCTGGAGTTCTGTGACCTTTTTATGGGTTCTGGATATGCTGCCCTCCTTACTAAAGAACATTTAACTCCTTTATGGTAATCTTTTATAAGTTTATACCAATCTAACATGGCATAACACTTATGGGTTACAACTCCATTTCCTGTCTTATAGACTGTAAAAGTAATTCCGGACTTGGAATGGGTGGAAAGTAAACACATCTGCCTGATCTTTTGTCTGATGAGATCTTAGCTCCTTGAGCTCCTTTTTTGTCCCCTATCTTTCCCTTGTTTTTCTTCAATGGTTGAATGATCTTCAGTCTAGTTATTCATGGTTGTGCCTATAAGTCTATGTTTCTCTTAGCCTACTTGTCCAGCTTCTCACCTCTTTTATAGCCAGGACGTATTTTATGTGTGCTTTCTCCTCCGAGGTGGCAGTTATAGGGGGTCATTCCAAGCTTGGCGGGCGGCGGGAGCCGCCCGCCAAGCGGGAACCGCCAGAAGACCGTACCGCGGTCAAAAGACTGCGGCGGTCATTCTGGGTTTCCCACTGGGCTGGCGGGCGACCGCCAAAAGGCCACCCGCCAGCCCAGCGGGAAACACCCTTCCACGAGGAAGCCGGCTCCGAATGGAGCCGGCGGAGTGGAAGGGGTGCGACGGGTGCAGTAGCACCCGTCGCGAATTTCAGTGTCTGCTAAGCAGACACTGAAATTCTAAGTGGGGCCCTCTTACGGGGGCCCCTGCAGTGCCCATGCCATTGGCATGGGCACTGCAGGGGCCCCCAGGGGCCCCACGACATCCCATACCGCCATCCTGTTCCTGGCGGCCGAAACCGCCAGGAACAGGATGGCGGTATGGGGGTCGGAATCCTCATGGCGGCGCAGCAAGCTGCGCCGCCATGGAGGATTCCCCTGGGCAGCGGAAAGCCGGCGGTACACCGCCGATTTTCCGTTTCTGGTCGCGGCTGTACCGCTGCGGTCAGAATGCCCAAAGGAGCACCGCCAGCCTGTTGGCGGTGCTCCCGTGGACCACGGCCCTGGCGGTTTTTACCGCCAGGGTCAGAATGACCGCCATAGTGTCTTTCCCAGCCTGGGGACCTGCCAATGACTAGACCACACATGGAACTGTGAATCACACTTCTTTATTCCTCTGTATGTACCTGTGAACTCCAACATTCTAAACCAAGCTTTCATTCCATTCCATTCTAGTGATTATGTCACACTTATACTGGGAGTCAGAAAGGTTCCACTCTAAAACATGCAAGACACTCCGGGGGTTATTCCAACTTTGGAGGAAGTGGTAATCCGTCCCAAAAGTGATGGTAAAGTGACGGATATACCACCAGCCGTATTACGAGTCCATTATATCCTATGGAACTCGTAATACGGCTGGTGGTAAATCCGTCACATTTGGGACGGATTACCACCTCCTCCAAAGTTGTAATAACCCCCTCCATCTCCTACTCTGTTTAATGAAAAATTTGACTTTTTTTCTATCTATCTATCTATCTATCTATCTATCTATCTATCTATCTATCTATCTATCTATCTATCTATCTATCTATCCATCTATCTATCTATATAAATATTTTTATATATATATAGATATATATATATATTCATATATATTTGTATACGCTTCTCCACCACCAGCACTTGCGGGCAGGTTCAAGACCATGTGTGGGCAGACTCGTGAACATAAATAAATGCTGCAGTCGAAATAAGAGGTTGGCACTCACGAGAAAGATGCACGTTTGTTTATTCAAACGATTACAACCACAGACGTGTTTCAACAATCACCTTTCTCAATGTCAGCAGCATACAGCATGAGGCTCAAATAAATAAACACTCACTCATTTGTCTAAACTAACAATTAACAAAAAGAAAGGACTACCCGAGCTCACATACCCAGAACAATCCTGAGGTGGTCACCATCTTTAAATGGTCAAATTGTTCATGTGATCTCTGGACAAACATAGAAAGCAATCTCATCATATTTTGCTCACATATTGCGGCATTCTAATAATTATTAAATCCAATGCATAGGTCCATTGACCAAATCAATTAAAAATTGCAGTCATCATATGGGAATAAAATCACTCCCACTATATAGGCCCTCATTACAACCCTGGCGGTCGGTGTTAAAGCGGTGGTAATACTGCCAACAGGCCGGTGGTAAAAAAAATGGGATCATGACCACGGCGGAAACTCCCAACACATACAGCCACTTTAACACTCCGACCACCACGGCGGTAGAAACAAACACCGCGGAGGTCACCGCCAACAGCCAGGCGGAAGACAATGTACTGCCCACCCCATTACAACCCGCCCATCCGCCAGCTTTTCCGGGGCAGTATCAATGCCATCAAAAGCACAGCAGAAACAGTACTTGAAAGGGAAACCATTCACCTCTCGACACTCAACGAAGAACCAGGACGCCATTGAGCCCGAGCTGCACGTTCTGCCCATGCTGATGTATCTTCTCATATATCAGGATCACCAAGGGCGGCGTCGACGACCACGGTGAGTACAGGACCTAGTAGACAGGGGAGGGGGGAGGAAAAGGAGAGTGACACACACACGCAACATCCCCACCCCCACCCTCACCCCCAATACTATACACACAAACACATGCAACAACATTACAAATACACCCCGTAACCATCTGGAAGAACACAAGGACAAAAGGAATTGAGTCAAATTAGTGTAGTATTAGAATTTTAGAGAAATACGTTCATAAATAAATAAACAGTATGTACAATATATACAAAATGAGGGACAATGTCCACACAAAAATAGTCCGTGGCCCACTGGGCCATAACACATAGGCCAAGCCTACACTTGACTCCTGCCTCAAAACGGAGCGAACACTGCAGGGTCATCAGGTAGAAAACACACAGGCACCTCAGGGGGATGGGGAAGGGAGGGGCACCTCAGCCGGAAGATGGTACAACGCCACTGCTCCTGGAGGGGGTTCCATGCTCACAGCGATGTCCTGGGGAGTGCGAGGCCACAGTCTCTCTAGTGGGTGGTTTGCTCACTGCTTGGCCCTGGGGAGTACAAAGCCACAGTCTCTCAAGTGGGTGGTTTGCCCACTGCTTGGTACTGGGGAGTGCAAAGCCTCAGTCTCTCTAGTGGGTGGTTTGCCCACTGCTTGTTCCTGGGGAGTGCAAGGCCAGAGTCTCTCAAGTGGGTGGTTTGCCGACTGCTTGGTCCTGGGGAGTGCAAAGCCACAGTCTGTCTAGTGGGTGATTTGCCCAGTGCTTGGTCCTGGGGAGTCCAAGGCCACAGTCTCTCAAGTGGGGGATCTGCCCACTGCTTGGTCCTGGGGAGTGCAAGGCCACAGTCTCTCAAGTGGATGCCTTTCTGCATTGGTTCTGGAGGGGGCAGTTTGCCCAGTGTGCTTCATCCTGGGAAGGATGCAGTGAGTGGATGCCTTTCTCCATTGGTTCTGGAGGGGGCTTTGTGCCCAGTGTGCTTCATCATGGGAAGGATGCGGTGAGTGGATGCCTTTCTCCACTGGTTCTGGAGGGGGCTTTGTGCCCAGTGATGCAGCATGTGGGGGGTGCCAGGTCACAGTCCCTCACCTGGGTGTCAGACCCACAAGATTTGCAGTGTTCAGGATGCATGATACTCCATGGAGGCAGGGCTACAGTCCACCCGCCGGTGGCTACGGCTGCACAGTGGTGGTAGTGGCGGTGCTGGTGGTGGTGCTGCCAGTGGTGGTGGGAGGGTCCAGCCCTTCCCCTGCAGCCTCGGACGGCTGCCCACTGGGGCTGCTGCTGCTGGCAGTGGTGGCACTTTCAGCAGTGCTTGCGGCGGTGCTGGCCGCGGTGGAGGTGCCGGTGCAGCCAGTGGTGGGGGGAGGCTCCAGCCCTTCTCCTGCAGCCTCGGATGACTGCCCACTGGAGCTGCTGCTGGCAGTGGTGTCAATTTCAGCGGAGCTTGCGGCGGTGCTGGCCGCGGTAGAGGTGGCAGTGCTGGCGGTTGTGCTGGTAGCCACCAGGCCTTCATCTGCAGGCTCGGACGGCTGAAGTGCCTTGCCTGGTGTTTTGTACCCCTTCCTGCCCTTGGCAGATGGTGGTGTCACCTTGGGTCTGGCAGCTGGAGTCTTTGAGGTGGCCTTGCTGGGTGGTTGTGGCTCCTTCCCCTTACTGGATGGTGTCCCCTTCTTCACCTTGCCAGGTGGCGGAATGGTCTTTGCCTTGGCAGGGGTTGGTGGCACAATGGATGGCCTGACGGGTGCCCCCTTTGAGCCTCTGACAGCTGCAGGAACCACAGTGGATGTGGACTTGGTGGCTGAAAAGGTCAGTGTTAGCTAGGAACATCTTCTTAGGGACACTGGGGCGGGAAGAGGGTGAAGGTTTGGGAGTGGAGGAAGAGGGAGTGGTTGTAGGAGGTGTAAGTCTGCTGTGTTTGGGTGCAGGTGCATGAGCTGGATGCTGTTGGGAGGTGGATGGCTGTTGGGTGCGTGTGTGCTTGCGTTTGTGTACTTTGGGAGGAGGGGTCACAGACACAGTGGGAGAGGACACAGGGGACATGAGCATGGATGTGGGGTTGGTGACTGCCAGTGAGAGGTGTGTAGTGATGGGAGTGCTGGTGATGGAGGTAGTGGATGAGGATGTAGTGCATGGAGGTGTGAGTGAAGACGCTACTGGGAGGGAGGTGGACGAGGAGGAGGAGGGGGTCACAGTGGAGGCAGTGGATGTTGGTGTTTCTGCATGGGGAAAGTGCTTGTGTGAGTGCTTGTGAGATGAAGTGTGGTGCTTGTGTTTGCCTGAGCCACTTTTGTGTGTTGATTTGGGTGAATGCTGGTCTGAAGGTGTGCTTGGGATAGGCTGGGGTTGAGGGGATTGGGACTGGGTAGAGGAAGTTGGAGGGGGGAGGCTAGAGACAGGGACAATCACTCCCATCAGTGCAGAGGCCAGAGCCTGAAATGCTCTCTGTTGGGCCGCCACACCAGAGTGAATGCCCTCCAGGTATGCATTTGTTTGTTGCAAATGCCTCTCGACACCCTGGATGGCATTCAGAATGGTTGGCTGCCCAACACTGAGGGATCTCAGGAGGTTAATAGCCTCCTCACTGAGGGCAGCAGGGCTGACTGGGGCAGGGCCTGAGGTGCCTGGGGCAAAGGAGATGCCCACCCTCCAGGGTGAGCGGGCACGGGAAACAAGCTGAGGGGCTGCTCGGAGGGTGGTGCTGGTAGGTGGGGTGGTGGCTGTACCTGTTGTTGGGGTGGGCACAGAGGTGTCTGCCACCGCCAGGAATCTTCCATTGGAGGAGGAGTCGCTGTCGGTAGTGTCCCCTCCTGTCTCCGTCGTGGTGCTCCCCTCGCCCTCCATCCCACTGGTGCCCTTACTCTCGGTGGATTCGGCCTCCAGGCCTATGTGGGATGAAGCTCCCTCCATCGCTGGTGCCTCTGCTCCTCCGCCAAATGATGCTAATGCACACAGGGACAGGGTGACAAAACAAAAAGGGGGGGAGAGAAAGAGGATACACTTGGTCAATGCCAGCAACAACACTACCGTTGGAGTACACAACACACAGGGAGCTGCCCTATGCACTAGGCCATGCACTACCAGATACAATGCTAGTCACCAGCCCATGGGGGGCATGGCATAACGCCATCAGCTGCACACCTGAAACCCACAGGACCCTGCCCAGTAGTAGATGCCCACTAACACCATTGGGTTTTGAGTGCTTCAGAGCCTGCCCAATAAGGGACCTAACCTGTCATGTTCGCGCTGGCCCAGGGGCACCTACAGTCCACATCCCCCAACCAGGGAAAACCTTAACGCGCACCAACTCATGAATCATAAATTGTACTCTCCCCCTTGTGGCTATTAACATCAGCACTTGCAGTGTAGTTCCTCTCCTGTTGAAGGTCAGGTAGCAAGTGAGTGAACAGAAAGAAAATGGCGGTCACGTGGCGTACATCGCCATTGGCTCCTGGAACCCATAGGGCCCAATGATTACCAATGCGAAGTTGCGCGGCGGTCGTCGACTGCCTACCGCAAAGGCACACAATGCCAGCGGAATTACCTCATTTCCACTTGTCGCCATTTTAGGGGGGCACAGGCAATGGCACCTAACTGCATCACAGCAGACATTGGCACATCAACTGACTCTCGGATTCACATACTGGTTCTGTAAATGAAGAGATGCATCATTAGTGCAATTGATGTGTGAATGTGACCCTCTGCTCACCGTTATCCTCCCTAGGCTTCAACCACTGAGGATGATTATGAGATGGAGACATCCTCCAGTGTACAGACCCCTGGTGGACCTTGTGACAATGGAGGACAGACACATTATCCTAACATACAGATTTGATTGGGCCACAATCCAAGAACTGTGTGCCCAATTGGAGCCAGACCTGATTTCAGCTATCTGCCAGCCCACAGGTATCCCCTCTCTAGTGCAGGTCCTGCCAGTGCTCCATTTCCTGGAAAGTGGTTCCTTCCAAACAGCAGTGGCCATGGCATCAGGGATGTCTCAGCCAATGTTCTCCAACGTGTTGACCAGAGTGCTGTCTGCCCTGCTGAAACACATGCACAGCTACATCGTATTCCCCCAGGTGAAGGATTTGGCCACAGTGAAAGCTGGCTTTTATGCCCTGGGACATATCCCCAACATCATTGGTGCCATTGATGGTACACATTTAGCATTTGTCCACCCTCCAACGGAGAAATGAACAGGTATTCAGGAATATAAAAAGCTATCACTCTATGAATGTGCAGATGGTGTGTTTGGCTGACCAGTACATCTCCCATGTGAATGCCAAGTATCCTGGCTCTGTGCATGACGCCTTTATCTTGAGGAATAGCAGCATCCCATATGTGATGGCTCAACTCCAGAGGCACCAGGTGTGGCTAATAGGTGAGCCTGAGGTCCCCACCCAGTATATCTTGGTGTCTGGGTATTGGGTTGTCCCTAAGGGTTAGTGTGTCTCTAACAGTTGTCCCTCGATATTTGCAGGTGACCCTGGTTACCCCAACTTCTCATGGCTACTGACCCCAGTGAGGAATCCCAGGACAAGGGCAGAAGAACGTTACAATGAGGCACATAGGCGAACAAGGAGGATTATTGAGAGAACCTTCATCCTCCTGAATTCCAGGTTCCGGTGCCTCCATCTGCCTGGATCGCAGGGACCGTTGGTGGGGTGGTTCTCCTTCTGCGGGGGGTGGGGTGCTGGTGGCCTGTTGTTCCATTGGCTGGGCCTCCTGTCCACTAGTGCCGGTGGAGGTGGAGGGCTGTTCATCGGTGTGGCTAGTGTCAAGTGCCTGTTGTTGTGCCACTGCCTCCCTCATGGTGTTGGCCACGTCAGCCAGCACCCTGCAAAGGTGACCAGGATGGTGCGGATGTCTTTGAGGTCCTCACTGAACCCCAGGTACTGTCCCTCCTGCAGCCGCTGGGTCTCCTGCAACTTGGCCAATATCTGGCCCATGGTCTCCTGGGAATGGTGGTATGCTCCCAGGATGTTGCTGAGTGCCTCGTGGAGAGTGGGTTTCCTGGGCCTGTCCTCCCCTTGTCGCACATCAGTCCTCCCAGCTGTCCTGTTGTCCTGTGCCTCTGTCCCCTCAACCGTATGCCCACTGCCACTGACCCCAGGTCCCTGATTTTCTTGGGTTTGTGGGGTTACCTGGGGTCCCTGTAGAGGTGGACACACTGCTGATTGACGTGTCCGGGGACAGAGGTATGGGCCCGCTGGGTGGGTTCTGTGCTGGTGTTTCATGAGGGGGGAGGCTCTGTGGTGGTATGGGACTGTGGAGGGTTAACCGACTGTCCAGGGGTCCCTGATGGGCCAGGTTGGTCATCGTGATCCAGGCGTGCAGAGCTGCTGTCATCACTGTGGGCCTCTTCTGTGGGGGGACTGGATGTTAGTGACACCTCCTCTCCGGTGACATTGAGTGGGGGTCCTGTGGGGATTTAAATGCAGTGTTATTGTATCTGCGTGTGCCATCTAGTGCATGGGTGTGTTTCCCTGTATGGTTGTGATAGCCCTGTCAGCTTTGCCTTGTGTGCGTGGTGATTTTGTGGGCTAGGTGATTCTCTCTAATGGGTATGCTTTAGTGATGGGTGTCCATGCAGGTCTGTGATGGGTGTCCATGCATTGGTATTGCATGCAGGGCTTGGAATTGGGATGGGTGGGTTGTGATAGTGGGGTATTTGTGAGTTGGTGGAGTGATGGGGGTGAGAGTAGGGGCTGTTGTTTGTGATGGCATGCAGGTAGTGTGGGGGATATAGTAGTAAAGATTTGACTTACCAGAGTCCAGTCCTCCTGCTACTCCTGTGAGGCCATCAGGATGCATGATTGCCAAGACTTGCTCCTCCCATGTTGTTAGTTGTGGGGGAGGAGGTGGGGGCCCACCGCCAGTCCTCTGTACAGCTACCTGGTGTCTTGCAACCATGGAACGCACCTTCCCCCACAGGTCGTTCCACCTCTTCTTGATGCCATCACTTGTTCTGGGGTGCTGTCCCACGGCGTTCACCCTGTCCACTATTCTCCACCATAGCTCCATCTTCCTTGCAATGGACGTCTGCAACACCTGTGATCCGAATAGCTGTGGCTCTACCAAGAGGATTTCCTCCACCATGACCCTCAGCTCCTCCTCTGAAAACCTGGGGTGTCTTTGGGGTGTCATGGATGTGTTGTGTGTTGTATGTGTGAGGATGTGTGGGGTGATGTGTTGTGTGCTGTGAGGTGCGTGGATGGTGTATGGGTGATGGTGTTCTTTCGCTCAGATTGTGTGGGTGCTTCTGGCTTTTCTCTCTCTCTGTTGGCAATTTTTTTCGTTGAAAGGGTTGTGGGTAATGTGGGTGTGTGTTTTATAGTGGTCTGAGTGTGTGGGTGTGGTGGGTGTATGTGTCAGGTGTGTGTATTTTGAATTGTCCAATGTGGTGTAGTTTTGTTAGTGTGTGTATTTTGAGCGTGGCGGTGCGTACCCCCAATGGTTTACCGCCGTTGAAAGACCACTGCGGTGATTCGTGGGTTCTGATACTGTGGGCGTATTCCTGTTGGCATAACGGTGTGGGTTTTGCTACTGCCATTTTATCACTGACCTTTGGTCTGGCGGACTTGTGTGGGTGTCTGTATAGTGGCGGATTTCTCTGTGTGGGTCATAATACCCGTAGCGGTATACCGCTGCGGTCACAATATGTTGACAGCCATCAGCACGGCTGTAGGTGGCATTTACCGCCAAGGTTGTAATGAGGGCCATAGTGTTGCATTGCCGTTTCACCTGCATATTTACAGCCACCGACCCCGTCCATAAGTAGTTATGCAATTAGATGGGGCAAAGTTTTTCAAGGATACTGTCTGCAGTTTTGCACTTTTAATTTTAAATTACTGTAGGGGCTGCTATTGAACATTACCTAAGGGGTCTTTTTGTCTTACACATTGGACTTTGTGGTATGGCCCCGCAAATATGACCACTTGTAATGCTTGCTGTTGAAATCATGAAAAGTAATTTTTGTCATTGGGCTATAATTGACATTCTTGTAATCCATGCTGTTCTTTAAGGCTTTATCTGCATTTCCGTCATCTGTATGCAACAATGAACAATGTAATATATTATTAATTGTGCTGTTTTAAATATGTATTGATGTTATTTCTTTTATTCTGAATATGTTTTTTTGGTTTATTTTGTTATGGTTTTAAGTAACTATACAATAAATCTAGACATATATTGTGCCACATATAACAACATCAAACCTCAACTGAGCCCTGGATGGGCTAATGCAGAAAGCATCTCAATCACACATCTAAATTATACCCTCAAATCATATTACAAATGAAAACCCTGCTTGGGCTATCGTAAATCAAATATATATCAGAGAAACCTTCCTAAAGGAGCCACCTCATTCTCATTACTTTCTTCTAATAGAAATTCATGTGAAAAGTCATAGTCTTCATTGCTCAAAATCACAAAACCTAAACATCAAAATTAAATGATAAAATTCATCAGTCCAAAGACCATCACACTCCGTTGCTATTCAAGTCAGCAAACAAGTGTCATCAGACTATTAGTAAATAGCACCACGTATGTCACATCTCATTCTGGCCTCCGTGGTTGTCCACATCATAATGAATACCTGGTATGCCAACCTATCCTAGTATGTACTATTAGTTTGTCCTTGCTATTTAAACCAAAGGGTACCTTTGTCTGCAAATCTAAAATGTAGCGAGAATCAATGCATCCTAATTTCATTACTCTATCTCCTCCTCTTTCTCCCTGAGGTATGTGATCTATACAGAAACATTTCTATCACTTCCATGATGGGATTCGAAATACCTCGCTACAGGATAAGTACGATCCCAGTTTGTAGTAGCCCTCATGTGCTCCAAAATGTTTTTTTCCCTCCATGACTCATGGGTTGAGAGAATTGTTACTTATTGCAGGTATATCAATTACATTTTTATAATTTGGAGAATAGGTGTATGAATGGCTGTATGCATAAGTGTGTGGCTGTGTCAGTGACTGTGTGGGAGAGTGAGTGGATGTGTGAGTAGCTGTATTGGTGAGTGAATGGGTGTGTGCATAGGTGACTGAATGCGTATGTGAGTGCCTGCAAGGGTAAATGAGTAGGTATGTGAGTGGTTGTATGGGTGAGTGACTGAGTGTGTCAGTGACTGTATCGGTGAGTGAGTGGCTATATGAGTGAGTGTATGGCTGAGTTTGTGGGTGTGTGAATGTTTGTATGGGTGCATGAGTGGGTGTGCCAGTGGCTGTATGAGTGTATTAGTGGGTATGTGGGTGGTTGTATGGGTGTATGAGTGGGTATGTGAGTAACTGTGTAGGTGTGTGAGTGGGTGTGTGAGTAGCTGTATGAATGTGTGGGTAGCTGAGTTAGGCTGTGTGAGTGGGTACATGTGTGTCATTTGTTTTATGGATCTGTGAATGAGTATGTGAGTAGGTGTGTGTGGATGTACAAGAGTTTGTATGGGGTATGAGTGGGTGTGCGTGGTTCTGTGGATGATGTCATCAGAGATGTCATCAATGATGTAATTTGAGATGTCGTCAGTGATGTCACTGAGCATGTCATGAGTGATGTAATATGTGAGGTCAGAAGCAGTGCATATTGGGGTGCAAAGTATGGTTAGCTAAAGTAACTATAAATTATGAATTTCTATGGTTTTGTAGGTATGAAATGTGAACCCAACTATAAAGTCTCAGTAACATTTTGTTTTTTTCAGTGAATTTCACTGGTTTTTATAATTCTATTTCCTAACTATAACACCCCTGTAACCTTTGTTTTTCAGTCAATTTTAATGTTTTATTTAAATTTTATTTCCTAACTATAACGTCTCTGTACCCTCTGTTTTTTTGACTGAATTTCCATGGTTCTTTTAACATAAAGTAATTTTACTTACTATATGTCAATCCAACCACAAATGCCAGGGTCTGCGGCCAACCCTCCTAACCAACCAATCCCACGTATGGGTGATTGCCTAAGTGTATAAGTGCAACTATGTTAAAGTGAGTAAGTGCATGAGTGGTATATAAGTGACTGAGTGAGTCCATGAGTGGGGTATGGGGGATTGACTAAGTGTATCAGTGAGTATATGAGTGTGTGAATGAGTCCATACGTGGTGTTTTGATGAGTGACTTAGTGGATTAATGGTTTATGGGTGATTGTCTGAGTAAATGAGTGCATCCATAGGGGAGTGAGTGTATAAGTGGTATATGGGTGAGTGAGTGTATGAGAGTGAGTATGGGTAAGTGAGTGAGAGTGTGGGGGTGCATGGGTGACTGAATGAGTATATGAGTGTGTATATAGATAAGTGAATGAGTTATGTGTGCATATATGGGTGATTGAGTGTTTAAGTGCATGAATGAGTTAGTGAGTGAATGTATCAGAGTATGTATGCATGAGAGAGTGAGTGCAAGAGTGGTGTATGGGTGATTGGCTGAGTGCATGAGGGATGAGTTCATGTATGAGTGAATGAGCAAGTGCATAAGTGGTGCATGGGTGATTGACTAAGTGCATGACTGTGTGTATGGGTGTATGAGTGAGTGTATAACTGGTGTATGGGTGCTTGAGTGCATCAGTAGTCCATGAGTGAATGGCTGAGTGCGTGAGTAGTATAGAGAAAAAGTAAGAAAGTAGTAGTGAGGATAAGAGTAAGAATTAGAAAAAGAAAAGAAAAGAAGATAGATAAAACAGTAAGAAAGTTGTAATAATTTAAACATAGGTATATTTACTGTATTATTTATTTTTTAAAGGTTTTTAGGATCTGTGGATCCACTGCGGCGCTCAGCATGCCCCCTGTGTAACTCCTCAGTTGGATCTGCAGATCCAAGCGGGAGAACAACATTTATTTTTAGTATATATTCTAAAATAATGCCACATATAGTTGTGTTTGAATAAACACATTTATTGTCACCTAGACATACCTTTAATCACTTTTTTGCCAGTGGAACTGTAACTACCAAGTCACAGCCTAAGCTTTTTTTATAGCCTTCCCTGCTCATCTAGCTGTGCTACCATGGTAACGTAGTTTGTAACATTCTCTTGCAGCACTAGGTCACAAGTTCATAACAGTTTCTGCAAACACCATCCTTACCTTTAAATGAAAAATAGTAGGTGTGGTTGACCTTTTCCAAAAAAATACATCTCTCACAAACAGCAACACTTTTTCTGCTTTATCAAAAGCCAATCCCTCATCACTTTTCTTTTCTCACAATATCACTACCTACCTTTATGTGCTAACATAGAGAGAAAATACAATATAACCTGTTGTTTTAAGTTTTAATTAGTGCCCTCCATTTTCAACTACATTTCTGCATTTCATTTTAACACTGCCTCATTCAGCTGTCGCCTTGTCTTCTGTGATACTCCCAGGTCCCTCCAGAATGCTCAGAGTATGGATTGTTGGATAAAGCTATGTGTTTTGGGCTAGAGAGAGTGCAAGAAAGAGTGGCATTGACAGGGACCTGGATTTACCTAATGTGCATAGTTCTTGGATTGGCTAGACAGGGTTAAAGTGTCATCAGTTGCTCACTTTGTTTGAAAGCATTATGGATTGCCAACATACAGACCTTATGATTGTGCACTGTGGTGGAAACGACCTGGGCACAGTTACATGGGTAGGCTTAGAAATCTTAATGAAGGATACCTTTAGAAAAATAATGACACTTTTCCCACACACTGCCTTGGTTTTTTCTAACCTTTTCCAAAGGCAGAAATGGAAGTGGTCAAGTGAATTCTGTCCACAAATAGACAAATCCAGGAAATGTGTTAATAAAACTGTTTTTGCATTCCTCAGAGATCATACCATGGGCTCCATGTACCACAATAATTTACGGTTTGAAAAACATGGTATATACAGAAATTATGAAGTTCACCTAATAGACAAAGGCAACAGGGTAATGCAGCAGAACCTGAGAGACTGCATCAGGTTTCATGTGTAGGAATCACCTACACATCATAAACACAGAGGCTCCTTTAAGAGAAAGTCCTATTGCCATACACTTATAAATTTGTGATTATATACTTTTTGTTTTTAAAACTCATCCAGGACCATGAAAACAAATGGACATTCTCTTCTCATTTATTCCTAATGTGTGACATTTATCTCAGCCTGTCTGTTCAGAGAACTCCTACCATGACTCCTTTATATGTTTTACTGCACACATTTATTACCCCAGGACCCTTTCCTGATACAATAAACTGGCACCCACAACTCAGGTCACCACCACCCTACTCTGCGTGAGTATCTCTCTGAGTGAGAGTACCTCTAGGTCTGGGAGTGGGTGTGAGACTTTCTCTATGAGTGTGAGAGTGGGTGTGAGAGTGCCTGTCTGAGTATGTGAGTGTTTGTGTTAGTGCCTGGCTGGGTGTCAGAGTGGGTGTGAGAGTGGCTATCTAAGTGTGGGAGTTGATGTGACAGAGGGGGTCATTCTGACCCCGGCCGGCGGCGGTAGCCACCGGCCTGGCTGGGACCGCCAGAAGACCGTACCGAGGTCAAAAGACCGCGGCGGTCATTCTGGGTTTCCCACTGGGCTGGCGGGCGACCGCCAAAAGGCCGCCCGCCAGCCCAGCGGGAAACACCCTTCCACGATGAAGCCGGCTCCGAATGGAGCCGGCAGAGTGGAAGGTGTGCGACGGGTGCAGTAGCACCCGTCGCAAATTTCAGTGTCTGCTGAGCAGACACTGAAATTCAAAGTGGGGCCCCCAGGGGCCCCACGACACCCCTCACCGCCATCCTGTTCCTGGCGGTCGGAACCGCCAGGAACAGGATGGCGGTGAGGGGGTCGGAATCCCCATGGCGGATTCACATGGGCAGCGGAAAGTCGGCGGTACACCGCCGACTTTCCGTTTCTGGCCGCGGCTGTACCGCCACGGTCAGAATGCCCGGCGGAGCACCGCCAGACTGTTGGCGGTGCTACCGCCGAAGGACCGCCGGGGTCGGAATGACCCCCAGTGTCTTTTTAGGTGTGAGAGTGGGTGTGAAAGTGTCTGTCTTGGTGTGAGAGTGGATGTGGGAGTGTCTGTATGGATCTCAGTCTGGGTTTAACAGTGTCTATCTAGGTGGGGGAGTGGGTCTGAGAGTGTCTCTCTTCAAATGAGAGTGTATGTTTTGGTGTCAGAGAGGGCATGAGAGTGTTTGTGAGAGTGGATTTGAGAGGGTATGTCTTGCTGTGAGAGTGGATGTGAGACTGTCTCTGTTGGTGTGAAAGTGGGTGTGAGAGTGCCTGTCTGTATGTGAAAGTAGGTGTGAGCGTTTCTCACTGCATGTGAGAGTGGGTGTGAGAGGGTACGTCTTGGTATGAGAGTGAGTGTGAGAGGGTCATATTTGAAAGCCAGACTGGGTGTGAAAGGGTGTTACTGGGTGTGAGACTGGGTGTGAAAGTATGTGTCTGGCTCTGAGGCAGGATGTGGGAGTGTGTGTCTGACTGTTACAGTGGGTGTGACAGTGTCTGCAACTCAGTGTGACAGTGTCTGTATGGATGTCTGAGTGTATGTTTTGGTATTAATATTTTTTTATGTTTTTGCAAGATCTGCGGACTTACATGGGGGATCGCGCTGAGTCCCATGGGTGGATTCACGGATCTCAGAAACATAAAAAAAAAAATGTATTTGTGCATTTACTGATAACTGTTTACAATTGTACCACATTCATATAATTCCCACTGGGTCAGAGAACTTGTACCCTGATCCTTTTACCTCATTTCACACACATTTCAGCCCGAAGGCCATTCCCAAGAAAAACAAAATGGTAGGTGCGCAGCTCCCTGGCTCTAAACTGGAGGGAGGTTGCAATGAACCTAAAAAGTACACAAACACAGGCACACACCCACCCAACAGCCATCCACCACACAGCAGCCTCCAGCCCATGCACCTTCACCCAAATTCAGCAGATTTACACCTCCTACAACCACTACCTGTTCCTCCACTCACAAACCCCTTCCATCTTCCCATTCCAGTGTGTCTAAAAACCTTTCCTGGCTAACTTTGACCTCTTCCCTTCACCTCGCCCCGTCCTTCCCCTAGGGCCAGGCTTTCCAGGTCCCAGCCCAGCACGTCAGCCACCAAATCCCCAGGCACAGTGGTGCCAGCAACTGTGGGGTCATCGAGTGCGCCACCCATCAGGGCTGCCAGTGTGCCACATAGCGAGGGCAAGGACATTCCGCCACCTGCAAAGGTGAAAAGGTGCCCACATCCCAGAGGGAGAAGCCGTACCTACCAGCCACCAAGGGCTCAGCAAAAACAAAAGCGGATGGTGCCAAGACAACTGCGGCGCCATCAAAGGTGGGGAAGGGACAAAAGCAGAAGAGCAGGTCAGGACAGGGCACGGTGGCATCAACACCTTCTGTCCACCACCACACCAACCTGTACGGCGGTGAACACTGCAAGCTGCCCCGCCACCACAACCGCCACCTGCCCCGCCACCAGCACCGCCACCTGCACAGCCACCGGCACGTCTGCAACCTCAGCGACAGTCCCCAGCATCTTCCTCAGTGGGCAGCTGTCCGAGACTGCAGGAGAAGTCCTGCTGTGTCCCTCAGCAGGTGCTGACCCATGCACCACCGCCAGAACCGCCGCCACAGACACCGCCGCAAGTACCGCCACCAGCCCCACAACGCGCTCAGACAGTGGCACCACCGCTGACATGGCTACCATCCCCAGTGGTCAGTCGTCCGATGCTGGAGGAGAATTCCTGGACCCTGGCGAGCTTCCATGAGGCATGACTTCCATCACTGTTTGCACCTGCAGCTTGAAGGCGAAGCAGCAGCAGTGTTGGGTATGTCGCTGCCTCCATGGCGTATCATGCTACCTGTACCTCGGCAATCTCGTGGCACACACACCCAGGTGATGGAATTGTACTGGCCACACTGCACGTGGAGCACTCTGGGCACCATGCCCCCTCCAGAACCAGTGGAGAGATAAATCCACTAACTCAGTCCTTGGCAGGATGAAGCACTCTGGGCACCAGGCCCCCTCCAGAACCAGTGGAGAGATACATCCACTACCTCAGTTCTTGGCAGGATGAAGCACTCTGGGCACCATGCCCACTCCAGAACCAGTGGAGAGATACATCCACTACCTCAGTCC
The DNA here is from genome assembly GCF_031143425.1 of Pleurodeles waltl. NCBI lineage: Eukaryota > Metazoa > Chordata > Amphibia > Caudata > Salamandridae > Pleurodeles > Pleurodeles waltl. The sequence continues at coordinate 1,431,574,473 of NC_090444.1, read as the reverse complement.
TTGGCAGGATGAAGCACTCTGGGCAAGATACATCCACTACCTCAGTCCTTGGCAGGATGAAGCACTCTGGGCACCAGGCCCCCACCAGAACCAGTGGAGATTGACATCCACTACCTTGGCAGGATGAAGCACTCTGGAGACCAGGCCCCCTCCAGAACCAGTGGAGAGATACATCCACTTGAGAGACTGTGGCTTTCCACTCCCCAGGATAAAGCAGTGGGCAAACCACCACTGGAAAGACTTGAGAGACTGTGGCTTTGCACTCCCCAGGATACAGCAGTGGGCAATCCACCCACTGGAGAGACTTGAGAGACTGTGGCTTTGCCCTCCCCAGGATAAAGCAGTGGGCAAACCACCCAATGGAGAGACTTGAGAGACTGTGGCTTTGCACTCCCGAGGATAAAGCAGTGGGCAAACCACCCACTGGACAGACTTGAGAGACTGTGGCTTTGCACTCCCCAGGATACAGCAATGGGCATGGAGCCCCCTTGTGCAGCAATGGCGTAGTGCGTTCATCTGGCTGAGGTGCCCCCTCCCCCTGAGGTGCCTGTATATGTTCGATCTGATGCCCCAGCAGTGTTCTCTCCGTTTCCAGTCAGGTATCTTGTGTGGGCTTGCCCATGCATTTTGGGACCAGTAGTCCACGGACAATGATTGGTACACTATCCGAACTTGTGTAGTTGGTGTACATATTTGTATATACTGAATTTTGCTTTTTGACTATCAGATTTTTCATGATTACACTAGTTACAATCATTTCCTTTTGTCCTTGCGTTCTTCCAGGGGGTGATGGGGTGTATATGTAATGTTGCTGCATGTATTTGTGTGTATGTTGTTGTGGGTGAGAGTGGGGGTGGGGGTATTGCGTGTTACGTGTGTGTGTCACTCTCTTTTCCCTCCCCCGCTCCCCTGTGTTGTAGGTGCAGTACTCACCGGGGTCGTCAACGGCATCTGTTCTGCTCCTGATAGAGCAGGAGGAAGAGCAGCATTGGTAACACCTGTAGTTCGGGCTCCATGGCGTCCCTGTTCCTCGTTGGGTGTCGAGCGGTGAGTGTTTTCCCTTCTGTGTACTGTTTCCGCCGTGCTTTTGATAGCGTTGGTTCTGCCCCGGAAAAGGTGGCGGATAGGCCTCTTGTAATACAGTGGGTGGTACTTTGTCCTCCGCCTGTCTGTTGGCAGTTACCGCTGCAGTGTTTGTTTCTACCGCCATGGCGGTCGAAGTGTTAAAGTGGCTGTCTGTGTGGGCGGTTTCCGCCATGGTCGTGATTCCATCTTTTTTTCCGCCGGCCTGTTGGCCGTATTACCGTCGCTTTAACACCAACCGCCAGGGTTTTAATGAGGGCCTAAGTCTTATATATATTGTGAACAGTAACTGGCCACGCCAAGAGAAGACTGTACCATTAAAACATCTTGTGTGGGGTCAGCATTTGAGAAAGCTTGTACTTTTGCAGGATCAGGTGTCATACCCTCATTAGAAAAGATACGCCCAAAGAATTTCAGTTTTGGCTTGTTGAACTCACATTTGTCTGCATTCAAGGTTAAAGCTGCATCACTAAGTAATTGATATACTTGTGTGAGATATGTATCATGCTCCTTCTGTGTAGCTCTGAAAACTAATATATCTTCACCATAATTGATTGCATTCACAGCAGGCTGTTTGATGCATCAAATTATATCTTGGAGAAGTTCTGCAGCCGATGACACACCAAAACTAAGGGGGTCATTATGAACACGGCGGTAAACACTGCTGACCGCCGTGGCGACGGTGAACAGAAGACCGCCATTGGTGGTGAATAGAAACCCGCCATATAATGAACCAAAATCCAGGATCCGCCAAAATTCACCAGTCTGCCAGTCACCCCCACGACCATGTCGGCGGAAATGCTGGACCTCCCACCCTGCCATCGCCAAGCACACCCACATCCCGCCCTCCAAATAATGATGCACAAATCACCTTGGCAGTCAGTGGAAGCCGAATGACCATTGACGGTGCAGACCGCCTCGGGTGGGAAGTGGACCCAACAGCAAGAAGTACACACATTGGATAAGTTAGAAACCCATTTACCTGACACACATCTACAACACAATAAAACACTCACAGACACACCCAACAATCCTTTGCAACGAAAGTAGGCCAACGAAGACAGAGAACACCAGAAGCAGACACCGAACGCCACTATACACGAGACTCACACTGAACCACAGAAGAGCACCCTCACCGCGATTCCACCCCGACACCATTCACCACACTCACCATGTCACCCCACAAACATCCACGCTTCACAGAAAGGGAGCTAAGGACCATGGTGGACGAGATCCTGAAGGTGGAGCCACAACTATTCGGGGCTCAGGTGCAGCACACACCCATCGCCAGGAAGATGGAGCTATGGCAGACCATTGTCAACAGGGTGAATGCAGTGGGTCACCATCCACGCACATCCACAAGAGATGGAACGACTTGCGGGGGAAGGTCAGGGCCATGACATCCAGGCACCACGTAGCAGTCCAGAAAACTGGGGGAGGACCTCCACCAGCACCACCGACAACACCGACTGTGAGGAAAAGGTACTGGCCATCCTGCACCCTGAGGGACTCACTGGACTCACTGGAGGAATGGACTTGGGTAAGTCGTCTACAATTACCACATATCCATCACACCTGGAATGCATGCACCACCCCACCCCTCCAACATCCACCAGCACCACTACCCCACCCAGCCCACATTGACAACATCCAGTCACCCTGCATACCCACAAACCCACTAACAGGCCCACATCCCTCCCCCTGTGCACAGCCACCCTCCCCTGCAAGGAATCACAATGGCACTACATCACCCACAATGCAACTCCACATCCTAAGCAAAATGCAGTACAAACCTCACAAAGGCACCCTGCATGGCCCCAAAGTGTAAAACCTGCACCAAACAACCCTGCCCTGTGCACCCCATCCGATCATGCATTTGTAACAGACATGTCCATTTCCTCCAACAGGCACCACCACCCATGCCACCCTGAGAGACAAGACAAGGAGGGCCAGTGCCACCCAGAGAGACAGAGACACTTCACAGGACACTGGGAATGGAACCCTGGACACTGGTGAGCAGGCTGGCCCCTCACACTGTCCTGGATTGTCAACATCCAGCAGCCCCACCCAGGATACCACTGACACCTGTACCACCCAGGCAAGAAGAACAGCCCAGGGCAACCGTCCACACACCTGTGTATCCAGGCCACAGACTGGTGGAACACAAGTACAGAGGCCACAGTCACCCCCTACCAACAGGCAGGAAGACGATGGCCCCAGTACAAGTGGCACCTCCAGACCTGTGCAGGGTACACAGGCACAGGGGGCTAGGCCCAGTGGGAGGGCATCAGTGGTCCAGGATGGATGCTGCAGCCCAGGACGTGATCTCTGAGGTCCTGGGGGCCTACCAGCATACCCATGACAGATTGGCCCAGATTGTATCCACCCTGGAGCATAGTCAGAGGATGCAGCAGGAACACCACCAAGAGGCCATGGAGCAGTGGAAACTGCACAACGCCACAATGGCCAGCATAGCATGAGCACTGCTGCAGCTTGTACAAACCCAGTTGAGACCCACACAGTACAGCAGGCCCCCACTACAGCACAGGAGACAGACCGGACAATGACAGCATCATCAGCAACATTCCACGAACAACCCTCAGTGGAAACACAAGGAACAACCATGTCATCCCCTATAGGTCAACAGCAGGCGCACAAACGGACCCTCAGGCCAAGATATGGGACTGGAACCCCTGCAAAAAACAAGCCCCCCTCAAAGAAGTGACTGTGCAAAAATCTGTCCACCAACTATCCCACACAATCAACCACCAAACAGTGCTAACAATCATGTTGGTATTGAGGACAACCACCCATGACCATCTGCCATTACTGTAAATTGCACTATACAATCCCTGCACTAAATAAAACACATATCACGCCTGTAACACTGTCCCCTGTCATAATGTGTGAACAAAGTGAAGTATGGATGCAACTGGCTGATAACTACTTTATTTGTACCTGCGTAGCATGAAAGTACACACTCACCTTACATGTTGTTGTGCCTAAATATGTTAACAAAAATTACCACTAATTTGTGTTCTGTCCTAAGCAGACCTGGACACAGTTTCAATTAGTACATTCAAACCCCCCCTAGATGACAAGGCACACTGACAGTATGTTTCACAAACACCAATGTCAGCCCTTAGTCCCACATATTTACTGGAAGTATAGTTGTATCAGTTGGGTCCTGGAATTGACATCTTCCCCTTCCTCATCATCACCATCACTCTCGTCCCACCTCTGAGGAAGCTGGTCAGGCTATACTGCACCATCCACCTCCAAGAGGGGGATAGAATTTCTCACTGCCACATTGTGCAGCATGCAGCAGGCCACCACTATTCTATACACCTTTTCAGGCCCATAGGCCAGGGAACCCACAGAGATATGTAGACAATGAAATCTAACCTTCAGGAGACCTAGTGTGCGCTCTATCACCCTCCTAGTATGCCCATGGGCCTCATTGTAATTCTTCTCTGCATCTGTCCCAGGATTCCTCAATGGTGTCAGGAGCCAACGCAAGTTGGGATAGCCAGACTCACCTAGAAAAAGGTGCAAAACAGAGCAGTCATTGTCAAGCCTCTGAGTCAGACAGCCTGGCTGTCTGCTAGGTGGCAGTTAGTGACAGAAACACCTACCTATGATCCACCCTCTGTCCTCTTGTAGTTGTTCCATTTTGTGTGGCACACTACTGTTCCTCGGCACAAAGGAATCATGGACTGAACCTGGGAACATGGCATTCACATGTGAGATGTACTGGTCTGCAGTACACACCAATTGAATGTTCATGGAGTGAAAGTTCTTACTGTTTCTGTACACATGTTCACTGACTCTTGGGGGTATTATTGGTATGTGGGTGCCATCGATGGCACCTATCACATGGGGTATGTTTGCAAACGCATAGAAGTCCGACTTGATGGCAGGGAGGTCAGTACTTTGGGGAAACCTCACATAGGACTGCAGGTGTCGTACAAATGCATTCAGAAATCTTGTCAGTATCATGCTGAACATTGGCTGTGAAAATCCAGCACCCATGCCCACTGTCACTTGAAATTAGCCCGTGGCCAGGAAATGGAGTGCAGAGACCACCTGCACTTTAGTAGGGATGGCATGGTGATTAAGATTTGCCAGAGTCAGTGCAGAATCCAGTAATGCACAAAGTTCGAGAATAGTTGCACGGGTCAGTCTGTAATTGATTATGATGTGACGTTCTACCATGGTCCGCATATCCACAAGTGGTCTGTACACTGATGGGGCCCTTCCTCGCCACAAGGGTCGGTACCTACGGGGATTTAAAACACGTGTGAGGAACACACATACATAGGCACACATTGTCAGTCATTGAGCACTGCTAACTTGATTGTAGGGGCTCAAATGCTAAATGTTTTTGACAGAAATTCATCTAGACCATAATGATTGCTCAGTGTTTGGCATGTGTGGTATTGTTAATGGTCACATGCATAGGTGTGTCAGGTGAACAATAGGGCCTGCATTGTGCAGAAATCATTATTATTAATGCGTAGTTAAGGCCAAAATGTCTGCCCCCTGTAATCCAGAACTGTTGTAGTGGAAGTTACCTCATACCGCTAGCGGTTGATGTAAAAGCGTAAGGCAGTGTTTACCACCATTCGCACAGTCATTAGTTAACATGGATGCCAATGAGGAGTCCTGGCATATCATGATCGCTGCCGGCGGTGATCGTGCACACCGCCACTTTATGTACGCAAATTCGTCACCCCAACTTCACTTCACTCCCCGATCGCGTGCAAGCAGGTACTCCACTGAGTGGACTGCTGTGTCCTGCCTCTGGTCATGGAAGTGGCTCGTGTTGCAGGGGAAAGGGCCTCAGCCTTCACCCAGGAGGAATTGGAGAGGCTAATGGACAGTGTCCTGCCCCTGTATGCCAAGCTATACGGATGGCCAGAGATCCAGGTGAGTTGGGGGATTGGGGGCAATGGTTGTGTGTAATGGATGGTGTTGGCAGTACATATGTGTGCACCTCTGACCCTGCATGGGCCATGGTTCATGACAAGCTGCGTGCGTATGCCCTGTTAGTATGTTTGTACTGTTCGTCCCATAGTGGACGTATAGCCAGCTGGGAGGACCTGTGGCGCTGGGCGCGAAAAATCTGTGAGGCCCAGCTGGGGAAGTCCTCCCAACGGGGAAGAGGTGCCCGTCGGGCACTGGCCCCCCTCATGCTAAGCATCCTGGCGGTGGCGTACCCAGACCTGGATGGGTGCTTGAAGGCTGCACAACAGTCACAAGGGGGTGAGTAGACATTTCACAATCTTAACCCTTGATGGATGTCTGTGTGTGCATTAGGGTTTATGCTGCTTAGTTGCAGGGACTCTGACTGATGTCCATCTACATGATGGCCCCCGTAGGGTGTAGGGGTGTTTGGGTCAGGTCTCCTACACATTGGGTCCTTAGGTAGTTCAGGGGATGGGTGTAGAGCAGGGTTCTGGACACTAGTCAGGGGCATGACCATGGGCATAGTGGAAGGTGCTGCCTGTTGGAGGGTCTTCTGGGTGGGTGTATGTATGGCCACTATGTCCACTCAGCTATTTACAAGTGTCTCCTGTTTTGTCTCCCCATCCCTGTTCTCTTGTGTTGTTTGTGTACATCAGCATCATCTGGCGAGGGAGCTCAGGCACCGGCGAGTGGGGATGCAGGAGCCCACGGATCCTCGGAGGCAGAGTCATCTGACGCCAAGGGGACCAGTGGGTTGGAGGGCGAGGGGAGTACCACCAGGGAGGCAACTACCACTGGAGATAGTGACTCCGATACCTCCTCCGATGGGGGCTCCTTGGCAGACCCTAGTGGGCACACCCCTACAGTATTATCTTCTGCCACCCGCAATGCCATCACTGCCCTCCCATTTGCTCCCCACCGATTTGCCTGTGTCCACTCACCCAGAAGGGTGGGCGTCTCCTTTGCCCCAGACACCTCCTCCACTCCCCAAATCAGCCCTGCTGCCCTCACGGGGGAGGCTATTGACCTCCTGAGAATCATCTCTATAGGACAGACAACCATCCTCAATGCCATCCAGGGGCTAGCATCAGAGATGCAGCAGACAAATGCCTATCTGGATGCATTCACGGTGCCGTGTCTGGCCTACAGAGTTCTTTCCAGGCTCTGGCCTCCTCTTTGACAGCAGCCAGTTTCCCTGGTCATTCCATCCCCCCTCCAACCTCCTCTACCCCTTCCAGCACCCCACTCCCTTCACCCGTCCAAAGCACACAATCTGACACCTCAACACACAAGAAGCACACTTTTAAATACAAGCACCATACCACCCACCACAAGCATTCACACAGCCAACATACACATGCACACACAGCAACATCCACTTCCCCTAGTGTGCCCACCTCTTCGGCCTCCCTGTCTGTCCCCTCTAAATGCACACCCCCAGGCACTGCACCTTCAGTCACTGTTGCTGAGCCTAGTCCTGCACTCACCACAATAGCAGACATCCAGACATGCACCCCAGACACCACACCTGCACTCACCACAACTACTGTAGTTGACATATGCAGCACCCTCACCAGACGTGTAGACAGCCACACAACATACATCCGCACTGGCAGCCTGTCTTCTCCCACTGTGTCCACCCCCCTCCTCCAAAAAACACACAAACGCACCAAAACACCCACCCATCACACATCCACCACACCTCAGCATACTGTCCAGTCACCTGTACCCACAACACGCACCCATACACCACTTATGTCCACACCCTCTGCCTCCACTCCCACACCCTCCTCCAGATCCAACTCAACTTCTCCTCTCCCGTGCTGACCTCTTCCAACCCACTGGCCCACCCCGCCTTGTCCCTAAACGTGCACACCTCCATGCCCTTTCCACTCTTTCCACTTCACAGCCCGCCCCTGTCTGCCCTTCACATGCCCGTGCTCCTTCCCCAGAGAGGAAGAAGCCCCGTGCAGAGCCAATTCCATCTGGCTCCACCCGGTCAAAGCACACTCCCCCACCTTCCAAGGCCAAACCCAAACCCCCTCCACCTTCCTAACGCAAATCCAAGCCCCACCCCTTTCGTAAATCCCCACCCCCACCACCCCTGCACCTGTTCCGTGAGGTGCCTGGATGCACCATTGATGCCCCATAAGGTGGAGTACCGTAGCACTTTTGGGAGTCAGGTTGGGGCCATTGTAGCCCAAAAACGTCTGGCACTATGGACTGGACATTGGCCTTAATGTGAATAGTTTGCTCAGTGAGCTGCATTAAATGTTTATGTGTGACCTGTGTTTTAGCGGCACACTCTTGAACCCTGGTCTCTGTTTCATTGTTTGAGGGTGTGGGGCATTTGTAGGTACTATGGTCAGGTTGGATTTGCCTTGTGTCTGGTAAGTACCTCTTGCTGTAGGATTTATGGGTTGTGCTGTTGTGAATGGTTGCGGGAGCGTTGCAGGGTGGGTGGAGTGGGTGGGTATGTAACTGTGCCCTTTCCTCCCTTGTTTCGTAGGTTGCGGTACTTACCGTTGTTGTCTTCTTCGATGGTCTCGGTCGTGGAGGTATATGGCACAGAGCAGGATTGGCATGATCTGCAGCTCTCTATCCATGTCTGCTTTGGCGTGTTGTGTGAGCCTCCGGTGAGTGTTTCCTTGTATTTGGTTAGTTTCCGCATGGCCTTGAGCGGCAGTGGTTCTCGCCCCGGAACTGATGGCGGTCAAGTGGTTCATTGTTTGATGGGCAGGTTGGGCCTTTCCGTCGGCCTGTGGGAGGACTCTGCCGTCGTTGTCGGCACTCCTCTACTGGCGGTTGGTGGTTTTCAGGATGCCTGTGTTTCAGTTGGTTCATTATTTGGTGGTCCGGACCGCTCCTCTGTTGGCGGTTTTTGATGCCACCGCCGGCGGAGCGGTGTTTACTGCTGTGTTCATAATGAGGGCCTAGGTCTTTTACATCTAAACAAACCAAAATGTGTAAAAAAAAGTTGTAATGTACTTGTAGCTTTCTTTGAGTTCCAACTGATGATAAACTTTGTTCACATCAATTTGAGAAAATACCTTTGCACCATTCAATTGTGTTATCGTGTCAGCAATGTGGGACCCTGGATGTCGTTCTCATTCAATTGCTTTGTTTGCCTGGAGCATTTCAACACATATGCGCACAGCCCCATCCCTGTCTTTTTTGGGCTCTGCTACTATGGGAGAAACCCATGGCGTTGCACTTAAGAATATCATGCTTGAGTAACAATTCAAGTTCTTTTTCAACAGCTTCTTGTAAATGAAAAGTAACTCATCTATGTCTCTGAGCAACAGGATAGACATCCTCATTAATATGTAGATTTACTTTCATAGACTAACTTTCCTAAAGCATGACACATAGGGAAATTACTTACTGTTTCATGATGAGCATTCATGTTGTAATTGACAAAAATTAGTCTTATGTCTGCAGCCATTTTGAAACTTCCTTGAAGCACATGGACCGGTGCTTGTACCTTAGTTTTCTAATGTTTCAGTGTCGCTTCACTTTTACTCTTCTTGCCAAGTATATACTTTGGTCTTCAACAGCCTAAGCTGCGGTAATAGAAACAGTTAATTTAATTTCTCTTAACTCTAGTTATTGATTCACCACTGTCAATAATAAAAGGTATTGAACATTAATTGTTTTTCAGTGCAATCTTTGGACAGTGTTTGTATGAATTTGTTGCTTTGGCATGCTTACTTTTCTCTGATTGACATTTTTGTTCATATGCAACCAGTCCGACATGTGCATGTTTCTCTGAGGTAAACGTCAACATGGCACAATCACTTTTTTGACTCTCACTTATTAATGAGGCCAAAGATCTGTTTGACAATGATTTAGATGACAATCGATTTCATTTAGTATCTATTTGCCTCAACTAATGTCGCCGATTGGCCTTGTGGGTGTGCTTCGAACATTGCTTCTGGAATATTCTGGATGCCATTTTGTCTTTGCGCAGTGACATACTTACTTTTTCTTTTGCTTTACACATTATCACAAGGTGGTTCTCTTTACCACAACCCTTGTATATCTGTCCAACGGCAGGACATTTTCCTTCATGTGGAAATAAAAATCCACATCTGAAACACAACTTCTTTTTATGTGAAAACATCACTTTGTGGCCTTCAGTCTTTTGTTTCAAATTACTTTTCACACTTATGACTGACTCACACTGGGCAGCTCCATCCTCCATGTTAGCAGCTTGTCCCTGAACTCATTCCTCAGCTCTGGCAGCCATCAACACTCGTTCCAGACCCACAGCCCATATTTATACTTTTTTAGGGTCACATTTGCGCCACTTTTTGATGCAAAAGCGGTGCAAACATGCAAAATACAATCGTATTTTGTAAGTTTGCGCCACTTTTGCATCAAGGAGCGGCACAAATGTGGCCCTAAAAAAGTATAAATATGGGCCTAAGAGTCTGTCTCAGCATTCATTGTCTGAATGGATTGGACAAGCATCTATCGATAACTCTAAGATGCATGGCTTCTTCATCGCTAAATTCCTTGAACTTACAGTGTCTGAAGAGCGTAGCAAGTGTTTCCACAAATGTATTGATTGTTTTACCAAATCTTTAATGTTCTTGACTGAAGACATATCGTTCGTACTCAAGATTTGGTACTGGATTGAACTTGAGATTCAATGCATTCTTAATCTCTTGGTATGTGACTTCCTCATCAGTTCTCTGCATTTTCTTTATGACTTCTTTCACACCATCACTAGCAAGATTTTTGCGATATTTGATAATCTTTCTGTTTTCAGTCTCTTCAAGTGCATCAATGAAATATTCCAGGCAGTCCATCTATCGCCAGTATTTTGCTTTTAGGCAGTATCAAAAAGTGGTGGTGGCATTAGGAAAGTGGCAGCATTGTAAATGTGTATGGGAGTGGCTGACGTTGAGGGTGGAGCTCTGTCAGATGCTGTCGGCTGTCCCTGGAAATATGAATCATCACTGAGGCATGACAATGGCTCAGCCTCTGCATCTAAATGAAGCTTTCATTACATTACATTCATTACATTGATTATGTGACACTGATGTGGAGTCCACTGGGAGCCAGAAAGGTTCTGTTCTAGAGCATGCAAGACACTACAGAGGTTTCATTATGAGAACACTTTTCAGGTAGTGTAACGACTAATCATTACCTAGAATAGTGGCTATGGAAAGGTATGATCCTTACCTCAGGGTCAAGACCTCCAGTGTAAGGAACAGATTTGGCATCCAGTTTTTGTCAGACCTTACATTGATCGCACAGTAGTCTGCTACTCTATAAAGGACTCAACTCATTCTCTGCATTCTCTGCAGCTAATAACACTCTACCCGTAAGGCAAAGCAAACTCATTTCTGATCAGGAAAGATTTAAGGCTTTGGGTTGGCCAGTCAGAATTGAAATCTGTGATGGACCTCCCCAATAAAATGCATCTTGCAACCAGTGACATGAAGTTGGAACAGCAAATTGGTTGAACCTTCTGTTGTCGCCACCACCCTGCAAATTCTAACATACAAACGCATTACCCACTAAAGAAACAATTTCCCTCTAATTGCTACAAGGTACTTGAAGAACTTTAGCGCAGACGAGTTTGAGATCATCTTCAATGCTGCCAACACCATCTAAAAGACTCTTTTACTTTGCTTCCACAAACTCTTAACTGATTTAAACAGCAGCGATCCTGCCATAACAATATGTGGTTCTAGTGAAGCATTTGGTGAGTTGAAATGTACCATGACACCCAGGAATAGGAGAAAGAATAGCAATCACTCAATAGTTTAATTTAGGTACACTGTCATAGGCAAAATAATGCCTAAATGAAGAAGATTGTATGTCTCTTCTTCTGTATTGATAGTTGAATGTGTGTATATTAGTTAAGCAGGTGAATGTTGCGTTTCACTTTCTTTTAGTGTATACTAACAAAACAATGTGGTTTCCCTTGAAGGTTATTTTCTGTCATCATATGTCAATGTGTTACACACTAATAGCATATATATTGTTATATATGTGTTGTTTCTTGTAGTACTTTGTCTGACACTAGGTTTTTCTTTGTTTTCATCAATAGATATGTGGTTGCATGATATCAGTTATTCATTCATATTACATAGATGCGTGTGAATTGGTTGTTTGTTTCCCATCAGTCGTGTGGATGATTTTATATTTTTATTGTACTGTCCTGTGAATATGTCCTATTGATGAAGTGAGTGTTTTTTTTAATGTTGGTTGTTTTACAGTTGTGCCAAGAGAAAGGATGCACACAGCAGGGGTTTTCCACAGAGTGTGCCCTTCATCTGGCCATGTGCCCAACCTGCTGTGGAGAGCCAAACCTTACTACACACAGCCTTTGGCATGTGCTGCAGGCCACTAGGCCTGTCCTCCAGCTAGGTTTTGTGCCCATCTGACCACACAAGGTCAACTCCTATTGACATCAGCTTTTGGTTGTATGCAGCTGAGGTTTTTCACAGCGCCTGGTCTCCAGCCTAGCCCTGCACCAAACTTGCTATGAAAGGCCAACCTCACATTCCTCTGAATATGTAGCCATCAATAATATTGCTTCGTGATTTGCTTATTTTTTTTAAGAATCCTTTTTAGATACATGTTATAATGCATCCTTTTTGCTTTGCTACCTTTTTGCACTCTAGACAGTCTTTAAGCCAACATTTTGTGTATGTATCTTAATTTTTCTTCAGGCTTGAAAACATTTGTATTATGTTTCTTCAAGTGCTGGTTCATCAATGTTAGATGATGTTAGATTATCTGTTTTTTCACCCAAGCAAATTACTTTTCTGCAGGAGGTACAGGATGTTGCAAATATCTGTAGTTGCGGGTCAGACTCACCTCGATTCTGCAGTGACATTTCTGGGGCAACATCTCCCTCTTCCTCTTGCTGCTACTGTCTCCTTCTTTGGACTCCTGAACAGGAGAATTTGTTGTGATTCATCGCACTGAAAAGCCCCGATGTCTCCAATGAGTACTTCTCTGGATGCCCACTTTAGAACACCCGATTACAAAGAGTACAAGTTAATACCCACAAGATATTTTTTTTCCCCTCATGGGAGCCTGAAACATTATTTTTGCAGCTGCTCAGCATGTCTTGCAGTTGTGGGACATCTTCCTCTGCTACTGTATTTAAGCACGTCATCCATCCTGGCAACAAATTGCCACAGGACATCTTCAGCACGAGCAGGATGAGAGTGATGCATGCTCTGAAACTATTGGTTTCTACTGTTTGGTGTGCAGGACGGTGATCCCTGCTGGAGAGCAGAGTGTACTAGGAAAAAATTATGTAAACCTAGCAGACTTGCAAATAATAGATTTTCTTTTATTATCCAAGTTCCAATTTCACTGTTGCAGTTTTATTTTTGTTTCATCTTCCCCCAAAAGTGTAACAGTTCTAAAAAAAACTATTTATAAAAAACGGTAATTTTGAGAACCAAATTGCATGGTTTACAAAAAGATAAAAAATGTATGTTGTTTGTTTTGTAATTCAGTGAGTCTGAATGACTTAGTGGTAATGATGTACACCAGAAAACATGGTTGTGTGAAACAATGTTGGAAAATGAGTGACAGATCTCATCATATAAACTAAGCAAATGAGAGAGCTATTGTACTGCAAGGGTTGCTGGCAGGGTCTGGTCTCTTTCTAGACCCTACATCCAACACACACTGACTGACAATCCTTGATGCACATGGCCCATGCCCGTGCTCAAAGGGTCATGCCCAGCCCAGCACTATGCCTCATGCTCCATGGGTGGTTAACCCCCACTTTACATGCTCGCCGGCTATACGGAACAAACATAACTTACTGCACATGGGCATCCAAGGCACACTGTGGGAAGTTGTGGTCCTGAAATAACGTCCACAAACGTTGTAGAAGTAAAAAGTTTAGATTTATTGTGCGAAAGAAACCCCAGTCACAGCCAGGTGGCTCAGCATAACTGACTTTCACTGTCCCTGCTTCAACTATAAACATTCTGAAGACAACACTCCAAGTAGAATGAACTCCTCATGGCAACTACAGCTTCTCGTGCGAACACATGAGAAGCGAGGAAGCTTAACAATAGAACGTTAACACAAAATACACAATACCACATACCCTTCCCCTTTAACAGACCAAAATCATAAATGTTACCCACAACTTGTCAGGCACTGCAATTATCCTACCGAAATACACATTACCACACACTGCTTTTAGCCGTCGGTAATTCACATTTGTGGTGGGATGCAGAACCTGTCCTCGGGCCAGGCCATGTGCCCCTCCCTCCATGGATGCCTGAGCCCCTTTTTGCACACGGCCATCAGCCATGAGCAGTGGATGGCTCACAGGGCCTGACCCCACATCCCACCCTCCATGGGCTACTGATCCACATTGTACATGGTCTTTGGGTGTGCCCCTCCCCATACTCCACAGGTGTCCGATCTCCACTAGACATGACCGTTGACATGTGCAGTGGGGGTTGGCTGCTGAGCTGAGCCTCCTGCCAAGCTCTCCACATCCCCTCCATGAATTACCAAATCTGTATCGCCGTTGGCTCTGAGCAGAGTGTTGCTGGTGCAACCAAACCCCAACAGGTAGCAACTCACGCTGCTCACATCTTACAGCTTCAGGAGCATCCCTTTCTCCGCAGATGGCATGACCCTACTGAGCAGGGCCTGCAGCCACACACTGTGTTACTCCTGCTGCTGTATTTCTCATTATTACAGTTTTTTCTATGAAAATACTTCACTCAGTTTCTCTTCAATTACTTTCCCTAATTTATTATCTTACTAACTTGTTACTTAAACCCTAAACCTTTAATCTTAGCAATTCATGATATACAGAAAAGTTAATGATAAAAAGTGAATCACATGTACAGAAACTAAGTCATTCTCAAGCTACAGATTCTCTAACCCTTTGTAAAAAGTCTTGGGAATATTTCTTTAAAACCCTTCATTAGTCTCCTCACCCAGTGTGCCAACTGAATTCAGAAGTATTATAGAATGCTACCGCATATCTAGTTAGAGTTCAGATTTGTTTCAATTATTTTTTGCAGACAAAAGCATTCGCTGCATTTTGGCTTAGTCTTATTATTTTTACTCAATCACAAAAAGTCCCTTTTTATGTACATCAGTTTCCAAGGTTACCAGATCACAGCATGTCCCCAGTTTGTAGTAAGGCCAAAAGTTCACCATGCTCAGTATGGTCGTCAGGAGACTACAATTTTAAAATCTTTGCTAATGCTTGATATCACCGTTGGAGTTAAACCAGTTACTCTAAAGACCATGCTTTGCCCTTGCAAAGTTGAGAGGGAGAAAATGACAGCAGTCAATCACAATGTAACTACCTTTAAGCAATGCTTATTTTTACCTCTCAAATCCCTGCATCTTGGTGAAGGCTTTTCATTCTACAACACATTATCTAAGGTTCACATGGACTACAGCAGCATTGTTTATGTTAGGATAACTGATCACTCCTTTGTTCGCTGGACTCAGGAGTATGCTAGATCTTGTGGCATTGACAAGGCTTTTGGATTGCCTAATGTGAACAGTATATGAGCTGGCAGTTCTAGAATGAAATGGTATCAACTTCTGCCTTTGATGGGAAGCATTTCGAGATGTGAGTCACTAGATGTAAGCAATGTGCATTGTGGTGGGAATGTAGATGTAGACATAGTTACTGGTGTGGCTTTATCATTCAAAATGAAAGAAAGAATTTGGAATCTTAATCCATCTTTTCCCCCACTTAGCCTTTATTTGTTCTAATAGCTGTTAAAGAAAATCGTGCAAATGGTCCGACTAGATTTGTCCACAAATAATTAGATTCGGATAACATGTCAGCAACGTGGTGTGTATTTGACAGCAGAAAGAGGATCTTCCTGAGCAACCAAAAGGAATGTATCCAAGTCCTTCTATACATGCACAAAACAAACCATGAACACAAAATCTGTTTTCAGAGATCCTTTCAGTTTTAAAAAAGATTTTGTTTTTTCATAATGTTTTTGTAATTTATGGGAACTGCAGAGCCTTAGCATGTGAATGTAGACTAGGGTTACACTGCAAAAGACTCTAATTACTTACCTATAAGTATAGTTTTGCGACTTTACAGTATGCTTAATTCACATGACATGCCCTCACTTTATTAGTAGTGCACGAATACTTTCATTTGTAAATAGTATATGTAAATAGATTAATATCTAGAAAATCCGAATCACGTCCTCATTTGTCAGTGTTGTTGCAAATTGGGTTACTGGTTGAAGGGGTGAAACCCAACGAAGCAGCAACCATCGTCTCTGTGAGGATGAGAAACAAGCAAGCCCCAAATTAACCTCTGCTCAGCCCTCTGTTAGCTTGGCACAAAAGCAATCAGGCTTAACTTAGGTTGAACACACAACTCAGAAATATAGAGTAAAATGTAATAATTTATTTGAGACCAAAACAACAAATATCAAATCAGTAGAACCAGAGATATAACATTACAAAATTTTAAATAAAAATACTGTCAAGAAGCACAAAGTGCCAAATGTTTTTTTTTAGTTGCGCCGGACTGCGACAAAGATAGACGTTCAGGCTGACCGCAGTGGAGCCAGGGCAGTACATAGGGACTCAGTTAAGTCCACTGAATGAAGTACCTTAAATCCTGGTTTGCTGAGCATCGCAAGATTCCTTTTTGAGGATGCGTCACACAGTGACAGTTCTGAGGAGCTGCAAGGCTGAGATGCTGAGTCCTGTATCATCAACAAGGATGTCATTGATGAGGAACTTGAGATGCAAAGTCCTGCATCGAAGATACATTGTGCACTGGCGGTTCCAAAGAAGATGCAATGCGGAATCCTGCATCATCATCAAGGATGCTGTCAATGAGGGGCTTGCGTTGCAAAGGTCTGCTTTGAAGATGCACCATACAGCGCCAGTTCCAAGGAGACTGTAAGCTGCAGTGCGAGGTCCGGCATTGAGGAAGTGTTGTGCAGCAGCTGTTCTTATGTGGCTGTGAGGAGATGCTTCAAATTGCATCAGTTTTGTTTCACAAGACCACAGCTGGGCTGACAGAGCATCTTCAGGCCTACGTCCAAGGATCTGTGCCTGGGATGGCACCATTTAGTGGGTAGGACGCACAGCAGATGGAGTCCAAGTGCGGGGTTCAAGGTGGTTGGAGCCTTTTCTATCCCTGAGGCTCTGATCAGGAGGCCAGCCAATTAGCCCTTGGAGTCACTAGGTTAATGATGCAGGTTCAGTCCTTTCACGCAGGCAGCAGGGCAGAAGGCAGCAGGGCAACAGAGTAACAGTCATTCTTGCAGAGCAGCACAGCCATCCTTCTGAGTTTTTTACCAGTTCAGATGTGTACTGAAGAGTTAAGTCTGATGGTCCAGTATTTATATCTGGTGCACACCTTGGAGTAAGAGAAGGTTCTGGATGTTTCCACCCCCAGAAGTGTTTGGAATTTCTACCCTCTCTGCCCTCACTTTAGCTTGTCTGGGGTCACAATAAACTGGTGTCAAACCCTGAGTGTGCTCTGGCAGACCCTTTGTGATGTACAAGTATGGTAGGTGACAACTCCTCCCACTTATCAAGTCAGAGGTTGCCCAACCTGGCAACTCCTATACTCCTTTGTCTCACTGTCTTGGGATAAACTCATAAAGACCAACTGCGTACTACACCTAGTCATGTAACCAAGGAAATAGACTGCAGATACCATATGGATGGAACCTCAAACCACCAATTTGCTTTGAGTGGCATTTGTGACTTTAAATCAGACCCTCTATTAAAGAGGGTTTTAAATTTCAATTCTTTGGACGACATTCCTACCTGTTCCCAATTAAAAGTTATCACTTATTAAATGTAACCCAATGTTATCCTACAGGAGAAGCAGCCCTTGTAGTAGTGATGAATGAATTTTCATTATGAGGAGATGTATAACCATCTCTTTAAATACACTGCTCCCTTCCCTACGGGGTGCCTACGGCCTACCCTAGGGGTGACATATTGTTAGACCTGTCATCTCTTGGCATGGTTTCGTCTCTGTTTTGGGCTTCTGACCACATGTTTTTAACCTGTGCTGAATTTAGTTTTTCGCTGGCTTTAGGACTGTGGGCACTTTACCACTGCTGACCAGTGCTAAAGTGTAAGTACTTTCTGTCTAAATTGTATCAGTGATTGGTTTATCCATGATGGGCACATTTGGTTTACTAGTAAGTCCCTAGTATAGTGCACCATGTGTGCCCAGGGCCTGTACATCAAATGCTGCTAGTGGGTCTACAGCGCTGATTGTGCCACCCACATAGGTAGCTCTGTATAGATATCTCAGGCCTACCAATGCAGTGTTTGTGTGTGCACTTTTAAACTGCCATTTCGACCTGGCAAGTGCACCCACTTCCCAGGCCCAAACCTTCCCTTTTGCTACATGTAAGTCACCCCTAAAGTAGACCTAAGACAGCCCCATGGGCAGGGTGCAGTGTATTTAAAAAGTAGCACATGTACTGCTGTGTTTTACATGTCCAGATAGTGAAATACTGCTAAATTTGGTTTTCACTATTGCAAGGCCTATCTCTCTCATATGGTAACAGAGAGTTTTCCTTGAAATATCTTTTAAGTGTAATTTTCCATTGGAAGCAGATAGAGATGTGGAGTTTGGGGTCTCTGTACTCACAATTTAAAAATACATATTTCTGTAAAGTTGGTTTTTGAATTGCAAGTTTGAAAATGTCACTGTAGAAAGTGGGCATTTTAGTGCTTAGCCATTCTGTTCCTCTGCCTGTCTGTGGAATACACGTCTGGGTCAGGATGACATTTGGGCTGTTTGTTAATTCACTCTAGACAATCACACAACAGGAGCTTAGGTGTGCCCTGCATATTCTGATGGGTCTTCCTTGGCTAGAGTAGAGGGGAGCTGACACTTGCACCTGAATAGGGCTGTGCCTGTCCTTACACAAAGCAGTGTTCAACCCCCTGGAGTGTAACTGGGGCCAGGGCAGGAAGGCAGGGTCTTGTACATTACAAAGACTTTTCTTTGAAGTTTGCTTACTTCAAGTACTTATACTAATTTCTCCTGTTAAAAGTCTCAGGGATATCAGACTTAATTTGGCAGTGCCTGGGCTCTTCTGCTGAGAGTACTGACTTACCAAGTGGTGCCACCTCCAGTACCTGGGCCCTTGGAAGTGTAAACTGGTGACCTGAAGAAGAAAATCTACCCACTAACACATTGCAGCAAAGAAATCAATGCAGCGCCTGTCCCAAGGCTGAAGAATCGACGCAGCACCTGTCTCACGGCTGCAGAATCGATGCAGCTCCTGTTTCACTGTTGTTCCATCAACACATGCATCTGGATTTTCCACACATCTTTCCAGGGTGTCAGTTTCACATCGATAAGCATCGCAGTAAGGAACTTAGGTTGCATGTCCAGAAACCAATGCATCGCCTTTCCTGCAAGGAACGAATCTATGCATCACCTCCCCTGCCAGTAAGGAACTGACGCATCGCCTCTCCTGCAAAGAAATAATTGATGCATCACCTCCCCTGCGTAGTAAGGAACTGATGCATTGCCTGCATCACCTTTGGTTCTGACACATTCCAGATACTTTGTGCTACATTAGCCCATGAGTATCCAGACATCATATGCTAATGTACTATAGACCTGCCAACCTGTAAATAAATCCCACTTTGTGAGGATGTGGTGGAGCCTTGGAGGGGCGGGACCTCGTGCCGAGAGTTAGACCTCCCAGTGAATATCGGGTGCTTAAAGCCACAAAAGACAGGCTGGGAATCCACTATATGCAGCGATTTCCATCTTCTTTTGCCTGCCGACATGTGATTTTGGCTCCTCACCAGATGACTGTGTGAAGGGAACCGAAATTGTGTGACGCATGGTGGAACCATGTAAGTTGGTAGGTCTGGTACTATGTCTTCTCACAACCGTTTTACTAATTTCTGTTAGTTACTCTTCACTGGTTGCCTCTTAGGTCGAATTCCAGTGGTTAAATAGCACTTTTTTAGTTGTCAAAACATCTGTAAAATGAAGTGACTTCTGATTCTTGCAAACATTTTCATGCTGGGTGCAGATGTACTATGGCTTTCTATTTGTATATAACCTATTATGTAAAAAGTATAGTCCTTTTCCATGCCCACCAACAAGCCATGTTTTTATCTTACAGGAGCTAATTAATTGTTTTTTTAATTTAAAAATGCTCTATTGAATGATATTGCAATACATTACAGTTAAAAAAATTGTACTAATGTGAGTACATTAAAAGAAGATATGATAAAGTTGAAAAATATAGAAAGCAAGATAGTATAAGACATTTTAACTGTGTTTGAAATACTTTGTACTCTAATCTAACATATGAAGAAGAACAACATATTTTTATATATTTTCTAACAAGTATAGATGAGAAAAAAGGAAGAAGGAGAAAGAAAAAAGGAGTAGATGAAAAGAGGATATAGCCTGCAAAAGAGAAAATCCAGATGAATTGCAAATATTCACGTAATTTGTTCAACATTCATAAATTAAACAGGTAAAATCATGAAGAATGGAACATCACATTTGCCTCATTAAAAGTTGCATATTGCCTAGACAAAAAAGAAGAAAATGTTAACCAAACACAGTTCTGTCTTTTATTAATTGTTGAGTGGAATGTACCTTTGCTCCATCTAAGTGATAAATATGACAAAGTACATTCCACCTTCTCATAAAGGTAGTATTGATAGTATTTTTGGTTTCTTGGGTGGAATGGCAATCTAGGTGTTTGATATTCATAAATGGTATGGAATTATCAGGAATATATCTACTTTCAGCAAATCCTAATTGATCAATGCTAGTTGAATCAGGAATAATGTGGTTAAGGTGCAGAGCTAACATTTTTTCAATCATTTTACAATGAGTGTTGATTAATGATATTGGTCTATAGTTCCCTCACTGAGATAAATCCTTACCCGCCATAGGAAGCAAACAATGCAGCCTTCCTAAAAGGTACCAAGTACCTTGTTTACGGAAAGGCAGTATTGAAAGAGTAACAACAACTTTGGATTTAAAAAAGCAGAAAACTGTGCATAACATTTGACTGAAAAACCATTCAAGTCAGGAGCTTTATCTTAGGGTAGGTATACAGTACAAGTTGCTCAGGAACAAAATAGAGGTAGAAAAGGAATTGCAGGACAAAAATGTTTAGGTTTATTTTAAAAATAATGCAAAAGATCGGAGGCCATCGGCCAATCCAGACGATTGTAATTATTACTGCCAGGGAACCTCCACAGGAAATGGCTTCAAGTGGGCAGGCAGGAACCTCAGAGATCATCCTTGGAGGGGTGAGTTGGATTTCAGGTGGGTGGGTTTAGGTTTGGGAGGTGTGGACTGTTTCTTAAGAGTGTTGGGCTTCTTCTTTGGGGGGGAGCGCTTTTGGTGCTTGCAGTGGGGCAGGTGTAACAGGGGAGGACTTGGATGTGGAAGGGATAGGTTGGGATGTGGGTCGGGTCCTCTTGGATATGGGACATAGGATTGAGGGAATAGGGGAAAAAGCAAGATCAAAAAGGAAACTTTCCTTTGAAATTCAGGGACAGTCATCAGAAGAGGTTGTGGATTTGGAGGTTGAGGGAGTGGTTGTCGGGTGTGTTGGTGCTGAAGTTTTGTATGTGTGAGGTATTCTTATGTTTCGGTGGTGTCTATTGCGTGTGTGAGTGTGGACATTTGCGTGTCTTGGGGCTGGGAGGTGGAGGTGCTGGGTGATGTAGGTGTGTGTGTCTGTTGGGGTGGTGTCTGCAGGTATGCTTGTAGTGGTGGATGTTTGTATATCTATTGGGGTTTGTGTCTACAGGTATGTGGATGTGGTAGATACGTGTGTGTCTGTTGGGGTGGTGTCTGTGGGTATGGTGGGTGTGGTGGATGTGTGTGTGTCTGTTAGGGTGGTGTCTGCGGGTATGATGGGTGTGGTGGGTGTGTCACTGCCTGTTGTTGTGGTACCTCTGGGTATGCTTGATGTGGTGTGTGGGGCAGTAGGGGTGGCGGGGGTGTCTTGGGAAGTAGTGGATGATGTGTGGGTATATGTTGAGTACCTGTGTGCCGATGTGTCTTGTGGTGTTTGTGTTTATGTGTGCTGCTGGTGTGTGTTGAGGTGTGTGCGTGCAAATGTTTCTGTGTGCTTAGGATAGGTAGGGGAAGGGGGGATTTGGATTTGGATTGGGAAGATGGAGGTGGTGGTGGGGCCGAATGTGGGGGTTGACTGGCTGCCATTAGTGACAAGGCTAGAGCCTGAACACATCTCTGTAGGCCAACATGGCACTATAAATGCCTTCCAGGGAAGCATCGGTCTGCTGATGTTGGCTGGCCAACCCCTAGATGGCATTCACAATGACAGTCTGACCCACAACGATACTCCTGAGGAGGTCAATATGTTCCTCTCTCAGGGCAGCAGGGATAACAGGGGCTGGGACAGAGGTGCCTGTGGCAAAGGAGACACCCACCCTCTTGGGTGAATGGGCACAACCTACTGGGTCGGCAACAACAGGAAGGGTGGTGATAGAACTGGGGATGGCAGACAAGGATGATACTGGAGTATGTCCAGATGGGTCTGCCACCACTATGGAGGGGTCACAGGAGAAAGAATCCGATGATGAGGATGTAGTCTCCTTTGTGACATTACCCTCACACAACTGGTTCCATCTGTGTTGGTGGTGTCTTGACCAGAGGTACCATGGCCAGATGCTTCCCCACTCGGCTGTGCCCTGTCACTTTCACTTGCCTGGGCTGATGCTCCAAACACAAAGAGAAATAGAGTCACCACATGTCCCTGATCACACTTGAACAACAGCTCTGAATAGCTAACATTACCAAGATGTTAAGTAGGCCCCAGGAACAAACACCACCTAAGTGTTCCATTCATGTACCATACCATATTCATGCATGCCATCTGAACTGTCAACAGTTCCACACAGGAAAATCAGGATCTCGGACAACTTCAATTGCATGGGTGAAGTTGTGCAATCACAGTAACCATTTAACAAGTAGGAACTCACATCGCCTTCAATGATTTGCCTCATGGAGTATACCTTAGTTACCTGTTGTCATACAACAGTAGGCCAATGCCAACTGCAATCCTACAGATCCCACACAAGGTCACACAGACATTTATTTGTCACATGCACAATAACACAACAACAAACAAGTATTCTCCCAGAACATGCCATGTTGCTGACAACAGAACAGTAGACTAGAGAAGGTAACATGGAAATACTAATGTCACACTGGAAACATATCCACAATGCACACTTCACTATGTGTAATTAGTCCCACTGGAGTCATGGAGGTAGTATCAATGTTGCTCTGAAAGACCACACATTTTACATGGAAATGTACGCTGTAGACATCATGTGCAAATTGTCAGGGAGATATGCCCCTAAAATCCACAACACAATGAATCAGCAAGCCCCAGGGAAACCACCACTAATGTCTATCACCCCTTACAATTACATACCATGATTACATCAATAGAAGCCATTGGGCCTGTGTATGTTGGAGAGACACAGAAAATTGAAGTACCTGTAGAAGGTCCTCCACATATTGCCCAATGGGAAGCTACATCACTGTCTCCATTTTGGTCCTGCAAACCCAGATATCTGTGGATGAATGGCTGTTTCCAACCACATGTGATTTCAACATAACTGCAAGTCATTCCATGAGGCATGCCAAGAGTCAGGTAAAAACCCTTCCCCATTACACATGTACAGGGTACTTTGCTACATGATGCCTGTTAGAAATGGCATCTCTAGTAGGCAATCAGGTTTCACTCTGTCCAAGTAGAGACCCTCACTCTAGCCAGGGTAAGGGAGCCACACTCCTAAGATAACCCCTGCTCATCCCTTTGGTAGCTTGGCATGAGCAGTCAGGCTTATCTCAGAGGCAATGTGTTACGTATTTGTACCCATACACAGTAACACAGTGAAAATACTACAAACAGACACCACTCCAGTTTAGAAAAATAGCCAATATTTATCTACGTAAAAGAAGACCAAAGCACCAAAAATACCACATACACAAGCAAAGATGTCAATTTTGAGAAATTAAGGGCCGGATGTACGAAACGTTTTGCATGGCGCAAACTGCGAAAATGCCAAATGGTTTCATTTTCGCGAGTGTATTGCAACTCGTTTTCCTTTAAGGAAAACGGGCTGCAATACCAAAAAAAAACTGCTCTATTAACAAAGCAGTCACAGACATGGTGGTCTGCTGTCTCCAGCAGGCCACCATCCTTGAGAGTGCAGGGAACCGCAAGGGAGTCGCAAATTGTGACCCACCTCATTAATATTAATGAGGTGGGTCTTTGTGACCCCCTTGCGATTCGCAGATGTTGTCAGGGACACCATTCTGCATATGGGTTTGCGACTCGCAATTTGCGAGTCACAAACACATTTCTTACTACATCTGGCACTAAATCCCAGTAAAAGCACTTAGACGCACAATGGCCCTCATTACAACCTTGGCGGTAAATGCCACCTACCGCCGTGCTGATGGCTGCCAACATACCGTGACCACGGCGGTATACCGCTACGGGTATTATGACCCACACATAGAAATCCGCCACTATGCAGACACCCACACAAGTCTGCCAGACCAAAGGTCAGTGATAAACTGGCGGTACCAAAACCCACACCGTTACGCCAACAGGAATACGGCCACAGTATCAGGACCCACGAATCACCACAGCGGTCTTTCAACCGCAGTAAACCATTAGCAGCACACACTGCCACGCTCAATATACACACACACTAACAAAACTCCAACACATTGGACAATTCAAACTACACACACCTGACACACATACACACACCACACCCACACACTCACACCACTATAAAACACACACCCACATTACCCACAACCCTTTCAACGAAAAAAAAAGATTGCCAACAGAGAGAGAGACAAGACAGGAGCACCCACTCAAACTGAGTCATAGAACACCATCACCCATACACCATCCATGCACCTCACAGGACACATCACAACACATCACCCCACACATAATCCCACACACCTCACACATACCACTCACATCAGATCCATGGCACCCCAAAGACACCTCAGGTTTTCAGAGAAGGAGCTAAGGGTCATGGTGAAGTAAATCACCCGGGTAGAGTCACAGCTATTCGGATCAAAGGTGCAGCAGACGTCCATTGCAAGGAAGATGGAGCTATGGCGAAGAGTCGTGGACAGGGTCAACGCCATGGGACAGTACCCCAGAACAAGGGATGACATCAGGAAGAGGTGGAACGATCAACGAGGTAAGGTGTGTTCCGTGGTTGCAAGACACCAGGTAGCCGTACAGAGGACTGGCGGTGGACCCCCACCTCCTCCCCCACACCTAACAACATGGGAGGAGCAAGAATGCATCCTGAGGGCCTGGCAGGAGTAGCAGGAGGACTGGACTCTGGTAAGTCAAATCTTCACTACTTTACCCCCACCCTACCTGCATGCCATCACAAACAACAACCCCTACCCTCACCCCATCACCCCACCACCTTACACATACCCCACCATCACAACCCACCAATCCCAATACCAAGCCCTGCATGCAATAACAATGCATTGACCCCCATCACAGACCTGCATGGACACCCATCACAACAGCATGCACACTAGTGACAATAACTTAGCCTAACTAATCACAACTCACACAAGCCAAACCTGCCTTGCTAATAACAACCATAGAGGGAAACATATCCATGCACAAGATGGCACACGCAGATACAATACCACTGCATTCATATCCCCACAGGACCCCCACTCAACGTCACAGAAGAGGAGGTGCCAGCCACATCCAGTCCCCCCCCCCCAGAAGAAGCCCACAGTGATAACAGCAGTTCTGCACGCCAGGATCATGACAACCAACCTGGCCCATCAGGGACCTCTGGACAGTCGGTGACCCAGGCACAGTCCCAACCCACCACAGATCCTCCCCCCTCAGGAAACACCACCACAGCACCCACCCAACGGGCCCATCCCTCTGTCCCCCGGACACGTCAATCAGCAGTGTGTCCACCACTACAGGGACCCCAGGCAACCCCACAAACACGGGACGATCAGGGAGCTGGGGTCAGTGGTAGTGGGCACATGGTTCAGGGGACAGAGGCACAGGACAATACGGAAGCTGGGGGGACTGCTGTGTGACATGGGGAGGACAGGGCCAGGGAACTGACTCTCCACATGGCACTCACCAACATCCTGGGAGCAGAACACCATTCCCAGGAGACCATGGGCCAGATACTGGCCAAGTTTCAGGAGACCCAGCGGCTGCAGGAGGGACAGTACCTGGGGATCAGAGAGGACCTGAGGGACATCAACACCACCCTGGTCCCCATTGCAGGGGTGCTGGAAGACATGGCCAACACCATGCTGGAGGCAGTGGCTCACCAACGGGCCCCTGACACTAGCCTCACTGCAGAACAGCCCTCCACCTCCGCCAACGCTAGTGGACAGGAGGCCCTGCCACAGAAACAACAGGCCACCAGCACTCCACCCCCTGCAGAAGGAGAACCACTCTGCAAACGCTCCCCACGATCCAGCCAGAAGCCAGAGCACATTGCCAAGACCCTGCCAGGAAATGAGACTCTCCTGATTGTCACCCTTGTTTCCCACTCTGTCACCCTGTCCACCTTGAACGGCCATTGCTCCCCTTCCTATGCCCCTTGGACAATGCACCTGTGATACAAATAGACTGGACTCTACCCTGGACTTTCCTCCATCAAAATAAACACCCTTGAAACAAAATCAAATATGGAGTCTGTCAATTGTTTGACAACTGTATGAGTTTCACAAACTGTAAACATTGCAATTCAAATGCACTGTAATATTTACATAGGTATGACCTGTAATGGGCAGCAGTAAACACACCAGGAGCCAGAGCGGGGCACAGAGATCTGAAAATAGAAATGCCAAAGGGTACAGTAAGTGGCCATAGAAATAGGGATTTCAGGCTGCCATGTTCAATGTCAAGCACAAAAGTGCAATGGAAGGTGAAGTTACAGTGTCTTATCTGTGTGTCACTGGAAGTACTGTTAAATTAGTGTAGTTCTGTTGTCCACATCTTCTTCCTCTGCTTCCTCTTCGTCACTGTCCACAGGCTCCACCGCTGCCACACAACCATCCCCAGGCCATCCTCCTGTAGAAAAGGCACATGGCGCCTCAAGGCCAGGTTGTGCAACATGCAACATGCAACGATGATCTGGCACACCTTCTTGGGTGAGTAGTACAAGGATCCACCTGTCAGATGGAGGCACCAGAACCTGGCCTTCAGGAGGCCGAAGGTTCTTTCAATAATTCTCCTTGTTCGCCCATGTGCCTCATTGTAACATTCCTCTGCCGTTGTCCTGGGATTCCTCACTGGGGTCAGTAGCCATGAGAGGTTGGGGTAGCCAGAGTCACCTGCAAATATCGAGGGATACCTGTTAGACACACACTCAGCCTTAGGGCCAAACCCACACCCATATACCTACTACCTACATCAACTGGGTGGGGACCATGGGCTCAACTATTAGCCACACCCGGTGCCTCTGGAGTTGAGCCATCACATATGGGATGCTGCTATTCCTCAGGATAAAGGCATCATGCACAGACCCAGGATACTTGGCATTCACATGGGAGATGTACTGGTCCACCAAACACACCATCTGCACATTCAAAGAGTGAAAGCATGTATGGGAGGAAAACGGTGAGCAGAGGGTCATATTCACACATCAATTGCAATAATGATGCATCTCTTCATTTACAGAACCAGTATGTGAATCCGAGAGTCAGTTGATGTGCCAATGTCTGCTGTGAGGCGGTTGGGTGCCATGGCCTGTGCCCCCCTGAAGTGGCAGCTGCCTGACCTGTGAGAAGGGACAAGTGGAAATTAGGTATTTTCGCTGGCATTGTGCGCCGTTGCGTTCAGCGGACGATGACTGCCACACAACACAGCATTGGTTATCATTGGACCCTATGGGTTCCAGGAACCAATGGTGGTGTACGCCGGCGGTGACGGTACTCACAGCCGCGGACGTGACCACCATTTCCTATCTGTTCACTCACTTGCTACCTGACCTTCAACAGGAGAGGACCTACACTGCAAGTGCTGCTGTGACCTGTGTCTGGAAGCGACAATGGCTCGAGTGTCTGGGGAAAGAGCCCCTGCCTTCACTTCAGAGGAGTTGGAGAGACTGGTGGATGGGGTCATACCCCAGTACACCTTACTCTATGGTCCTCCAGACAAACAGGTGTGGACACTGTGAGCATGATGCGTGGGCCATGAATGAATGGATTGTTGTATGGTTAAGCCCCATGTAGGGGGTGGTCTGAGGGGTCCTGGGCAGAGTGCTGCATGTATGGTGGACAATGTAGGTGCGTGAGGGGATGGGGGAATATATTTTGGGCCATGAGTATAACAGTCCGGACGGTTTGACTAATAACTTTTCTGCAGTTTTGTTTCTGCAGGTCAGCGCTGTGAGAAAGTAGCCTCTTTCTAGCCTTGTTACCCCCACTTTTGGCCTGTTTGTGAGTATATGTCAGGGTGTTTTCACTGTCAAACTGGAATCCTGTTAGCCAGGGCCCAGTGCTCATAGTGAAAACCCTATGTTGTAAGTGTGGTTGTTATGTGTCACTGGGATCCTGCTAGCCAGGACCCCAGTGCTCATAAGTTTGTGGCCTATATGTATGTGTTCCCTGTGTGATGCCTAACTGTCTCACTGAGGCTCTGCTAACCAGAACCTCAGTGGTTATGCTCTCTCTGCTTTACAAATTGTCACTAACAGGCTAGTGACCAATTTTACCAATTCACATTGGCATACTGGAACACCCTTATAATTCCCTAGTATATGGTACTGAGGTACCCAGGGTATTGGGGTTCCAGGAGATCCCTATGGGCTGCAGCATTTCTTTTGCCACCCATTGGAAGCTCTGACAATTCTTACACAGGCCTGCCACTGCAGCCTGAGTGAAATAACGTCCATGTTATTTCACAGCTATTTACCACTGCACTTAAGTAACTTATAAGTCACCTATATGTCTAACCTTCACCTGGTGAAGGTTGGGTGCAAAGTTACTTAGTGTGTGGGCACCCTGGCACTAGCCAAGGTGCCCCCACATTGTTCAGGGCAAATTCCCCGGACTTTGTGAGTGCGGGGACACCATTTCACGCGTGCACTATACATAGGTCACTACCTATGTATAGCGTCACAATGGTAACTCCGAACATGGCCATGTAACATGTCTAAAATCATGGAATTGTCACCCCAATGCCATTCTGGCATTGGGGAGACAATTCCATGATCCCCCGAGTCTCTAGCACAGACCCGGGTACTGCCAAACTGCCTTTCCCGGGGTTTCACTGCAGCTGCTGCTGCTGCCAACCCCTCAGACAGGTTTCTGCCCTCCTGGGGTCCAGCCAGGCCTGGCCCAGGAAGGCAGAACAAAGGACTTCCTCAGAGAGAGGGTGTTACACCCTCTCCCTTTGGAAAAAGGTGTCAGGGCTGGGGAGGAGTGGCCTCCCCCAGCCTCTGGAAATGCTTTGATGGGCACAGATGGTGCCCATCTCTGCATAAGCCAGTCTACACCGGTTCAGGGATCCCCCAGCCCTGCTCTGGCATGAAACTGGACAAAGGAAAGGGGAGTGACCACTCCCCTGACCTGCACCTCCCAGGGGAGGTGCCCAGAGCTCCTCCAGCGTGCCCCAGACCTCTGCCATCTTGGATTCAGAGGTGTGCTGGCACACTGGACTGCTCTGAGTGGGCAGTGCCAGCAGGTGACGTCAAAGACTCCTTCTGATAGGCTCTTACCTGTGTTACTAGCCTATCCTCCTTCCTAGGTAGCCAAACCTCCTTTTCTGGCTATTTAGGGTCTCTGCTTTGGGGAATTCTTCAGATACCGAATGCAAGAGCTCATCAGAGTTCCTCTGCATCTCTCTCTTCACCTTCTGCCAAAGGATCGACCGCTGACTGCTCAGGACGCCTGCAAAACCGCAACAAAGTAGCAAAGACGACTACTGCAACCTTGTATCACTTCATCCTGCCGGCTTTCTCAACTGTTTCCTGGTGGTGCATGCTCTGGGGGTAGCCTGCCTCCTTCTTGCACCAGGAGCTCTGAAGAAATCTCCCGTGGGTCGACGGAATCTTCCCCCTGCAACCGCAGGCAACAAAAGACTGCATCACTGGTCCTCTGGGTCCCCTCTCAGCACGACAAGCGTGGTGCCTGGAACTCAGCAACTCTGTCCAAGTGACTCCCATAGTCCAGTGAGTCTTCAGTCCAAGTTTGGTGGAGGTAAGTCCTTGCCTCCCCACGCTAGACTGCATTGCTGGGTACCACGTGATTTGCAGCTGCTCCGGCTCCTGTGCACTCTTCCAGGATTTCCTTTGTGCACAGCCAAGCCTGGGTCCCCGACACTCTAACCTGCAGTGCACAACCTTCTGAGTTGTCCTCCGGCGTCGTGGGACTCCCTTTTGTGTCTTTGGGTGGACTCCGGTTCACTCCTCTTCCAAGTGCCTGTTCTGGTACTTCTGCAGGTGCTGCCTGCTTCTGTGAGGACTCCCTGATTTGCTGGGTGCCCCCTCTGTCTCCTCATCCAAGTGGCGACATCCTGGTCCCTCCTGGGCCGCAGCAGCATCCAAAAACCCTAACTGTGACCCTTGCAGCTAGCAAGGCTTGTTTGCAGTCTTTCTGCATGGGAACACCTCTGCAAGCTTTTACACAACGTGGGACATCCATCCTCCAAAGGGGAAGTTCCTAGTCCTCTTCGTTCTTGCAGAAACCAAAGCTTCTTCCATCGGGTGGCAGCTTCTTTGCACCCTCAGCTGGCATTTTCTGGGCATCTGCCCACTCTCGACATTGTCGCGACTCTTGGACTTGGTCCCCTTGTTTCACAGGTACTCAGGTCTTGAAATCCACTGTTGTTGCTTTGCTGGTGTTGGTCTTCCTTGCAGAAACCCCCTATCACGACTTCTGTGCTCTCTGCGGGTTATAGGTGCACTTTACACCTACTTTTCAGGGTCGTGGGGTGGGCTATTTTTCTAACCCTCACTGTTTTCTTACAGTCCCAGCGACCCTCTACAAGCTCACATAGGTTTGGGGTCCATTCGTGGTTCGCATTCCACTTTTGGAATATATGGTTTGTGTTGCCCCTATACCTCCTATTGCAATCTATTGTAACTTTACACTGCTTGCATTACTTCCTTTGGCTATTACTGCATATTTTTGGTATTGTGTACATATATCTTGTGTATATTTGGCATCCTCATACTGAGGGTACTCACTGAGATACTTTTGGCATATTATCAAAAAAATAAGTACCTTTATTTTTAGTATATCTGTGTATTGTGTTTTCTTATGATATTGTGCATATGACACCAGTGGTATAGTAGGAGCTTTGCATGTCTCCTAGTTCAGCCTAAGCTGCTCTGCTATAGCTACCTTCTATCAGCCTAAGCTGCTAGAAGCACCTCTTCTACACTAATAAGGGATAACTGGACCTGGTACAGAGTGTAAGTACCCCTTGGTACCCACTACAAGCCAGGCCAGCCTCCTACATTGGTTGTGCAGCGGTGGGATAAGTACTTGCAACTACTTACCACTTTGTCATTGTGTACTTTTCATAAGAGAATAATATACAAAACAAGTTCAGTGTATGTACACCTAACCAAAAAGTTTTGCTTTTCTTCTCTTACACTATCTGCTAAGTGCTGAAAAGCACTCCTAAACTTTCAAAAAGTTTGAAAAAGTTTTTTCCTGTTCTTTAAAAAGTCCTGAAACTTTTTCTATCTTTCATCTGTCTCTAAACCTTTTTCTATCATGTCTGGTGTAGGAACTCCTCTTAATTTGGTCAGTACAACATATGACAATCTTAACTTTAAGAGCCTAAGGAGTCTCTGCATTGATAGAGGTTTAATGGTAGGAAAGAACCCTTCTAGAGAGTTACTGTCTCACATGCTCATTGAAAATGACAAGGCCTTAGCTGGCAGTTCAATTGAGAAGTTAGGAGATAGCTCACACTCTGACTCAGGGGAGCTCCTTGAGGGAGTGGTACAGGGTTCCCTTCCTAATCTGCCCCTTAGCAGAACACCTAGCATAACTGGTAGTAATAGAAGCTCTCATCATAGTAGGGATGGTTTTATTCCTGTAGGCCAGGTTGTTAGGGTGCCAACTGTTAGGGACAGGTCTCCCTCTGCTCATTCCAATCTTTCTTCTGTGTCAAAACATTCCCAACCCACCCACCCTGATGACAAAATGTTAGAAAGGGAACTCAATAAGTTGAGAGTGGAAGAGACCAGGCTGAAGCTTAAACAGCAACAGCTGGCTCTAGACAGGGAATCCCTAGACTTAGAAAAAGAGAGACAGAGGTTGGGGTTTGGACCCCATGGTGGCAGCAGCAGTATTCCTGATAGTAATCCTGTTAGAGAGCATGATTCCAGGAATCTGCACAAGATAGTTCCCCCTTACAAGGAGGGGGATGACATTAACAAGTGGTGTGCTGCACTTGAGAGGGCCTGTATGGTACAGGGGGTCCTTCAAAGGCAGTGGGCTGCTATCCTATGGCTATCTTTCAGTGGAAAGGGTAGGGATAGGCTCCTTACTGTTACGGAAAGTGATGCCAATAATTTTACAGTTTTGAAGAATGCACTCTTGGATGGATTTGGCTTAACCACTGAACAATACAGGATTAAGTTCAGAGAAACCAGAAAAGAGTCCTCACAAGACTGGGTAGACTTTGTTGACTATTCAGTGAAGGCTTTGGAGGGGTGGTTACATGGCAGTAAAGTTTCTGACAATGAAAAAGCCTGTACAATCTAATCCTGAGAGAGCATATTCTGAATAACTGTATGTCTAACTTGTTACAGCAATATCTAGTGGACTCAGATCTGACCTCTCCCCAAGAATTGGGAAAGAAGGCAGACAAATGGGTCAGAACAAGAGTGAACAGAAAAGTTCATACAGGGGGTGACAAGGATGGCAAGAAGAAAGATGGTGAGAAATCTCAGGATAAGCATGGGGATAAGGGTAAAACCAAAGATCCTTCTTCAAATCCTAAACACTCTTCAGGGGGTGGGGATAAATCAAATTCTTCCTCTTCTTCACAACATACACACATTAAAAAGCCTTGGTGCTTTGTGTGTAAAAATAAAGGCCATAGGCCAGGGGATAAGTCCTGTCCAGGTAAACCCCCTGAGCCTACCACCACTAATACATCACACTCTAGTGCCCCTAGCAGTAGTGGTAATAGTGGTGGGAATGCTGGCATCAGTCAAACTAAGGGTGTAGTTGGGTTCACTTATGGGTCCATCACAGAAACTGGGGTAGTCAGTCCCAAGACAGTTTCTGTCACACCTAGTGGCATTGGCCTTGCCACACTGGCTGCTTGTCCCCTTACAATGGATAAGTACAGGCAGACAGTTTCAATAAATGGAGTTGAGGCCCAGGCCTATAGGGACACAGGTGCCAGTATCACTTTGGTGACTGAAAACCTAGTGCCTCCTGAACAACACATCATTGGACAACAGTACAAGATTATTGATGTCCATAACTCCACTAAGTTTCTTCCCTTAGCTATAGTTCAGCTTAGTTGGGGTGGAGTTACTGGCCCTAAGCAGGTGGTAGTGTCACCTAGCTTACCTGTAGACTGTCTCTTAGGTAATGACCTAGAGACCTCAGGTTGGGCTGAGGTTGAGTTTTATACCCATGCAGTCATGCTGGGTATCCCTGATGAATTGTTCCCTCTCATTTCTACTGAAATGAAAAAGCAAAAGAGAGAAAAAGGCCTGAAAACTCAGGATCCCTCTCCAACAACAGGTAAAAAGGGTATCACAGTATCCCCTAACCACCCTGCCATTCAGGATACCATTCCTGTGGTGGGAGAAACCTCTCCTGGGGTGGCACCTGTACAAAGCGAATCATCAGCTGGCATAGCTGTACTCCCTGAGGTGGAAGTAACTCTCTGTGGGATAACTAACATTGGTGAGAAAAAGAGCACCATTTTAGTTAACATGGAGCATCCCTCCAACCCTCCCAGAGAAACTTTAGTGCAGAAACCCTGCACTACCTCACAACACTTAGGACAGCAGCCCTGCCCTAGTGTGGAGCTCATAGGACAGCATCCCTGTCCTGCTCCAACTCGAGGGAAACAGCATCCCTGTTCACTCTTACAGCCATATGGACAAAGTTTTTGCCCAGCTATGGCTTTACTGAGACAGCATCCCTGTCTGGCATTCTCATCACTAGAAATAGGTCCAGTGGACAATTCCCACTGCTCTAAACTAAAACTTACTGATAGAAATTCTGAAAATATATCTTCACATTGTTGGTTAGCTAAAAAACTTCAAACAGGGTGGTTTACATCCCCACAGGGAAGTAACCATATAGTGGATGATAAAGGGAGTAACCAGTCTATTGCAGAGCTACTCTCCACTTATCACCACTTAGACAATAAAGTCTCAACTGGCCAAGGTTAGCCTTATTGTCCTTCGTTTGGGGGGGGGGGTTGTGTGAGAAAGTAGCCTCTTTCTAGCCTTGTTACCCCCACTTTTGGCCTGTTTGTGAGTATATGTCAGGGTGTTTTCACTGTCTCACTGGAATCCTGCTAGCCAGGGCCCAGTGCTCATAGTGAAAACCCTATGTTGTAAGTGTGGTTGTTATGTTTCACTGGGATCCTGCTAGCCAGGACCCCAGTGCTCATAAGTTTGTGGCCTATATGTATGTGTTCCCTGTGTGATGCCTAACTGTCTCACTGAGGCTCTGCTAACCAGAACCTCAGTGGTTATGCTCTCTCTGCTTTACAAATTGTCACTAACAGGCTAGTGACCAATTTTACCAATTCACATTGGCATACTGGAACACCCTTATAATTCCCTAGTATATGGTACTGAGGTACCCTGGGTATTGGGGTTCCAGGAGATCCCTATGGGCTGCAGCATTTCTTTTGCCACCCATAGGGAGCTCTGACAATTCTTACACAGGCCTGCCACTGCAGCCTGAGTGAAATAACGTCCATGTTATTTCACAGCCATTTACCACTGCACTTAAGTAACGTATACGTCACCTATATGTCTAACCTTCACCTGGTGAAGGTTGGGTGTAAAGTTACTTAGTGTGTGGGCACCCTGGCACTAGCCAAGGTGCCCCCACATTGTTCAGGGCAAATTCCCCGTACTTTGTGAGTGCAGGGACACCATTTCACGCGTGCACTATACATAGGTCACTACCTATGTATAGCATCACAATGGTAACTCTGAACATGGCCATGTAACATGTCTAAGATCATGGAATTGTCACCCCAATGCCATTCTGGCATTGGGGGGACAATTCCATGATCCCCCGAGTCTCTAGCACAGACCCAGGTACTGCCAAACTGCCTTCCCGGGGTTTCACTGCAGCTGCTGCTGCTGCCAACCCCTCAGACAGGTTTCTGCCCTCCTGGGGTCCAGCCAGGTCTGGCCCAGGAAGGCAGAATAAAGGACTTCCTCAGAGAGAGGGTGTTACACCCTCTCCCTTTGGAAAAAGGTGTCAGGGCTGGGGAGGAGTAGCCTCCCCCAGCCTCTGGAAATGCTTTGATGGGCACAGATGGTGCCCATCTCTGCATAAGCCAGTCTACACCGGTTCAGGGATCCCCCAGCCCTGCTCTGGCGCGAAACTGGACAAAGGAAAGGGGAGTGACCACTCCCCTGACCTGCACCTCCCAGGGGAGGTGCCCAGAGCTCCTCCAGCTTGCCCCAGACCTCTGCCATCTTGGATTCAGAGGTGTGCTGGCACACTGGACTGCTCTGAGTGGCCAGGGCCAGCAGGTGACGTCAGAGACTCCTTCTGATAGGCTCTTACCTGTGTTACTAGCCTATCCTCCTTCCTAGGTAGCCAAACCTCCTTTTCTGGCTATTTAGGGTCTCTGCTTTGGGGAATTCTTCAGATACCAAATGCAAGAGCTCATCAGAGTTCCTCTGCATCTCTCTCTTCACCTTCTGCCAAAGGATCGACCGCTGACTGCTCAGGACGCCTGCAAAACCGCAACAAAGTAGCAAAGACGACTACTGCAACCTTGTATCGCTTCATCCTGCCGGCTTTCTCAACTGTTTCCTGGTGGTGCATGCTCTGGGGGTAGCCTGCCTCCTTCTTGCACCAGGAGCTCTGAAGAAATCTCCCGTGGGTCGACGGAATCTTCCCCCTGCAACCGCAGGCAACAAAAGACTGCATCACCGGTCCTCTGGGTCCCCTCTCAGCACAACAAGCGTGGTGCCTGGAACTCAGCAACTCTGTCCAAGTGACTCCCACAGTCCAGTGACTCTTCAGTCCAAGTTTGGTGGAGGTAAGTCCTTGCATCCCCACGCTAGACTGCATTGCTGGGTACCACGTGATTTGCAGCTGCTCCGGCTCCTGTGCACTCTTCCAGGATTTCCTTTGTGCACAGCCAAGCCTGGGTCCCCGACACTCTAACCTGCAGTGCACAACCTTCTGAGTTGTCTTCCGGCGTCGTGGGACTCCCTTTTGTGTCTTTGGGTGGACTCCGGTTCACTCCTCTTCCAAGTGCCTGTTGCGGTACTTCTGCAGGTGCTGCCTGCTTCTGTGAGGGCTCCCTGATTTGCTGGGCGCCCCCTCTGTCTCCTCATCCAAGTGGCGACATCCTGGTCCCTCCTGGGCTGCAGCAGCATCCAAAAACCCTTACCGTGACCCTTGCAGCTAGCAAGGCTTGTTTGCAGTCTTTCTGCATGGGAACACCTCTGCAAGCTTTTTCACAACGTGGGACATCCATCCTCCAAAGGGGAAGTTCCTAGTCCTCTTCGTTCTTGCAGAAACCAAAGCTTCTTCCATCTGGTGGCAGCTTCTTTGCACCCTCAGCTGGCATTTTCTGGGCATCTGCCCACTCTCGACATTGTCGCGACTCTTGGACTTGGTCCCCTTGTTTCACAGGTACTCAGGTCTGGAAATCCACTGTTGTTGCTTTGCTGGTGTTGGTCTTCCTTGCAGAAACCCCCTATCACGACTTCTGTGCTCTCTGGGGGTTATAGGTGCACTTTACACCTACTTTTCAGGGTCGTGGGGTGGGCTATTTTTCTAACCCTCACTGTTTTCTTACAGTCCCAGCGACCCTCTACAAGCTCACATAGGTTTGGGGTCCATTCGTGGTTCGCATTCCACTTTTGGAGTATATGGTTTGTGTTGCCCCTATACCTCCTGTTGCAATCTATTGTAACTTTACACTGCTTGCATTACTTCCTTTTGCTATTACTGCATATTTTTGGTATTGTGTACATATATCTTGTGTATATTTGGCATCCTCATACTGAGGGTACTCACTGAGATACTTTTGGCATATTATCAAAAAAATAAAGTACCTTTATTTTTAGTATATCTGTGTATTGTGTTTTCTTATGATATTGTGCATATGACACCAGTGGTATAGTAGGAGCTTTGCATGTCTCCTAGTTCAGCCTAAGCTGCTCTGCTATAGCTACCTTCTATCAGCCTAAGCTGCTAGAAGCACCTCTTCTACACTAATAAGGGATAACTGGACCTGGTACAGAGTGTAAGTACCCCTTGGTACCCACTACAAGCCAGGCCAGCCTCCTACATTGGTTGTGCAGCGGTGGGATAAGTACTTGCAACTACTTACCACTTTGTCATTGTGTACTTTTCATAAGAGAATAATATACAAAACAAGTTCAGTGTATGTACACCTAACCAAAAAGTTTTGCTTTTCTTCTCTTACACTATCTGCTAAGTGCTGAAAAGCACTCCTAAACTTTCAAAAAGTTTGAAAAAGTTTTTTCCTGTTCTTTAAAAAGTCCTGAAACTTTTTCTATCTTTCATCTGTCTCTAAACCTTTTTCTATCATGTCTGGTGTAGGAACTCCTCTTAATTTGGTCAGTACAACATATGACAATCTTAACTTTAAGAGGCTAAGGAGTCTCTGCATTGATAGAGGTTTAATGGTAGGAAAGAACCCTTCTAGAGAGTTACTGTCTAACATGCTCATTGAAAATGACAAGGCCTTAGCTGGCAGTTCAATTGAGAAGTTAGGAGATAGCTCACACTCTGACTCAGGGGAGCCCCTTGAGGGAGTGGTACAGGGTTCCCTTCCTAATCTGCCCCTTAGCAGAACACCTAGCATAACTGGTAGTAATAGAAGCTCTCATCATAGTAGGGATGGTTTTATTCCTGTAGGCCAGGTTGTTAGGGTGCCAACTGTTAGGGACAGGTCTCCCTCTGCTCATTCCAATCTTTCTTCTGTGTCAAAACATTCCCAACCCACCCACCCTGATGACAAAATGTTAGAAAGGGAACTCAATAAGTTGAGAGTGGAAGAGACCAGGCTGAAGCTTAAACAGCAACAGCTGGCTCTAGACAGGGAATCCCTAGACTTAGAAAAAGAGAGACAGAGGTTGGGGTTTGGACCCCATGGTGGCAGCAGCAGTATTCCTGATAGTAATCCTGTTAGAGAGCATGATTCCAGGAATCTGCACAAGATAGTTCCCCCTTACAAGGAGGGGGATGAAATTAACAAGTGGTGTGCTGCACTTGAGAGGGCCTGTATGGTACAGGGGGTCCTTCAAAGGCAGTGGGCTGCTATCCTATGGCTATCTTTCAGTGGAAAGGGTAGGGATAGGCTCCTTACTGTTACGGAAAGTGATGCCAATAATTTTACAGTTTTGAAGAATGCACTCTTGGATGGATTTGGCTTAACCACTGAACAATACAGGATTAAGTTCAGAGAAACCAGAAAAGAGTCCTCACAAGACTGGGTAGACTTTGTTGACTATTCAGTGAAGGCTTTGGAGGGGTGGTTACATGGCAGTAAAGTTTCTGACAATGAAAGCCTGTACAATCTAATCCTGAGAGAGCATATTCTGAATAACTGTGTGTCTAACTTGTTACAGCAATATCTAGTGGACTCAGATCTGACCTCTCCCCAAGAATTAGGAAAGAAGGCAGACAAATGGGTCAGAACAAGAGTGAACAGAAAAGTTCATACAGGGGGTGACAAGGATGGCAAGAAGAAAGATGGTGAGAAATCTCAGGATAAGCATGGGGATAAGGGTAAAACCAAAGATCCTTCTTCAAATCCTAAACACTCTTCAGGGGGTGGGGATAAATCAAATTCTTCCTCTTCTTCACAACATACACACATTAAAAAGCCTTGGTGCTTTGTGTGTAAAAATAAAGGCCATAGGCCAGGGGATAAGTCCTGTCCAGGTAAACCCCCTGAGCCTACCACCACTAATACATCACACTCTAGTGCCCCTAGCAGTAGTGGTAATAGTGGTGGGAATGCTGGCAACAGTCAAACTAAGGGTGTAGTTGGGTTCACGTATGGGTCCATCACAGAAACTGGGGTAGTCAGTCCCAAGACAGTTTCTGTCACACCTAGTGGCATTGGCCTTGCCACACTGGCTGCTTGTCCCCTTACAATGGATAAGTACAGGCAGACAGTTTCAATAAATTGAGTTGAGGCCCAGGCCTATAGGGACACAGGTGCCAGTATCACTTTGGTGACTGAAAACCTAGTGCCTCCTGAACAACACATCATTGGACAACAGTACAAGATTATTGATGTCCATAACTCCACTAAGTTTCTTCCCTTAGCTATAGTTCAGCTTAGTTGGGGTGGAGTTACTGGCCCTAAGCAGGTGGTAGTGTCACCTAGCTTACCTGTAGACTGTCTCTTAGGTAATGACCTAGAGACCTCAGGTTGGGCTGAGGTTGAGTTTTATACCCATGCAGCCATGCTGGGTATCCCTGATGAATTGTTCCCTCTCATTTCTACTGAAATGAAAAAGCAAAAGAGAGAAAAAGGCCTGAAAACTCAGGATCCCTCTCCAACAACAGGTAAAAAGGGTATCACAGTATCCCCTAACCACCCTGCCATTCAGGATACCATTCCTGTGGTGGGAGAAACCTCTCCTGGGGTGGCACCTGTACAAAGCGAATCATCAGCTGGCATAGCTGTACTCCCTGAGGTGGAAGTACCTCTCTGTGGGATAACTAACATTGGTGAGAAAAAGAGCACCATTTTAGTTAACATGGAGCATCCCTCCAACCCTCCCAGAGAAACTTTAGTGCAGAAACCCTGCACTACCTCACAACACTTAGGACAGCAGCCCTGCCCTAGTGTGGAGCTCATAGGACAGCATCCCTGTCCTGCTCCAACTCGAGGGAAACAGCATCCCTGTTCACTCTTACAGCCATATGGACAAAGTTTTTGCCCAGCTATGGCTTTACTGAGACAGCATCCCTGTCTGGCATTCTCATCACTAGAAATAGGTCCAGTGGACAATTCCCACTGCTCTAAACTAAAACTTACTGATAGAAACTCTGAAAATATATCTTCACATTGTTGGTTAGCTAAAAAACTTCAAACAGGGTGGTTTACATCCCCACAGGGAAGTAACCATATAGTGGATGATAAAGGGAGTAACCAGTCTATTGCAGAGCTACTCTCCACTTATCACCACTTAGACAATAAAGTCTCAACTGGCCAAGGTTAGCCTTATTGTCCTTCGTTTGGGGGGGGGGTTGTGTGAGAAAGTAGCCTCTTTCTAGCCTTGTTACCCCCACTTTTGGCCTGTTTGTGAGTATATGTCAGGGTGTTTTTACTGTCTCACTGGAATCCTGCTAGCCAGGGCCCAGTGCTCATAGTGAAAACCCTATGTTGTAAGTGTGGTTGTTATGTGTCACTGGGATCCTGCTAGCCAGGACCCCAGTGCTCATAAGTTTGTGGCCTATATGTATGTGTTCCCTGTGTGATGCCTAACTGTCTCACTGAGGCTCTGCTAACCAGAACCTCAGTGGTTATGCTCTCTCTGCTTTACAAATTGTCACTAACAGGCTAGTGACCAATTTTACCAATTCACATTGGCATACTGGAACACCCTTATAATTCCCTAGTATATGGTACTGAGGTACCCTGGGTATTGGGGTTCCAGGAGATCCCTATGGGCTGCAGCATTTCTTTTGCCACCCATAGGGAGCTCTGACAATTCTTACACAGGCCTGCCACTGCAGCCTGAGTGAAATAACGTCCATGTTATTTCACAGCCATTTACCACTGCACTTAAGTCTAACCTATATGTCTAACCTTCACCTGGTGAAGGTTGGGTGTAAAGTTACTTAGTGTGTGGGCACCCTGGCACTAGCCAAGGTGCCCCCACATTGTTCAGGGCAAATTCCCCGTACTTTGTGAGTGCAGGGACACCATTTCACGCGTGCACTATACATAGGTCACTACCTATGTATAGCATCACAATGGTAACTCTGAACATGGCCATGTAACATGTCTAAGATCATGGAATTGTCACCCCAATGCCATTCTGGCATTGGGGGGACAATTCCATGATCCCCCGAGTCTCTAGCACAGACCCAGGTACTGCCAAACTGCCTTCCCGGGGTTTCACTGCAGCTGCTGCTGCTGCCAACCCCTCAGACAGGTTTCTGCCCTCCTGGGGTCCAGCCAGGTCTGGCCCAGGAAGGCAGAATAAAGGACTTCCTCAGAGAGAGGGTGTTACACCCTCTCCCTTTGGAAAAAGGTGTCAGGGCTGGGGAGGAGTAGCCTCCCCCAGCCTCTGGAAATGCTTTGATGGGCACAGATGGTGCCCATCTCTGCATAAGCCAGTCTACACCGGTTCAGGGATCCCCCAGCCCTGCTCTGGCACGAAACTGGACAAAGGAAAGGGGAGTGACCACTCCCCTGACCTGCACCTCCCAGGGGAGGTGCCCAGAGCTCCTCCAGCTTGCCCCAGACCTCTGCCATCTTGGATTCAGAGGTGTGCTGGCACACTGGACTGCTCTGAGTGGCCAGGGCCAGCAGGTGACGTCAGAGACTCCTTCTGATAGGCTCTTACCTGTGTTACTAGCCTATCCTCCTTCCTAGGTAGCCAAACCTCCTTTTCTGGCTATTTAGGGTCTCTGCTTTGGGGAATTCTTCAGATACCAAATGCAAGAGCTCATCAGAGTTCCTCTGCATCTCTCTCTTCACCTTCTGCCAAAGGATCGACCGCTGACTGCTCAGGACGCCTGCAAAACCACAACAAAGTAGCAAAGACGACTACTGCAACCTTGTATCGCTTCATCCTGACGGCTTTCTCAACTGTTTCCTGGTGGTGCATGCTCTGGGGGTAGCCTGCCTCCTTCTTGCACCAGGAGCTCTGAAGAAATCTCCTGTGGGTCGACGGAATCTTCCCCCTGCAACCGCAGGCAACAAAAGACTGCATCACCGGTCCTCTGGGTCCCCTCTCAGCACAATGAGCGTGGTCCCTGGAACT
This sequence comes from Pleurodeles waltl, assembly GCF_031143425.1. Lineage (NCBI taxonomy): Eukaryota > Metazoa > Chordata > Amphibia > Caudata > Salamandridae > Pleurodeles > Pleurodeles waltl. The sequence continues at coordinate 1,431,532,203 of NC_090444.1, read as the reverse complement.
CAGCAACTCTGTCCAAGTGACTCCCACAGTCCAGTGACTCTTCAGTCCAAGTTTGGTGGAGGTAAGTCCTTGCATCCCCTCGCTAGACTGCATTGCTGGGTACCGCGTGATTTGCAGCTGCTCCGGCTCCTGTGCACTCTTCCAGGATTTCCTTCGTGCACAGCCAAGCCTGGGTCCCCGACACTCTAACCTGCAGTGCACAACTTTCTGAGTTGTCTTCCGGCGTCGTGGGACTCCCTTTTGTGTCTTCGGGTGAAGTCCGGTTCACTCCTCTTCCAAGTTCCTGTTCCGGTACTTCTGCGGGTGCTGCCTGCTTCTGTGAGGGCTTCCTGACTTGCTGGGCACCCCTTCTGTCTCCTCATCCAAGTGGCGACATCCTGGTCCCTCCTGGGCCGCAGCAGCATCCAAAAACCCTAACTGCGACCCTTGCAGCTAGCAAGGCTTGTTTGCGGTCTTTCTGCGTGGGAACACCTCTGCAAGCTTCTTCACGACGTGGGACATCCATCCTCTAAAGGGGAAGTTCCTAGTCCTCTTCGTTCTTGCAGAAACCAAAGCTTCTTCCATCCAGTGGCAGCTTCTTTGCACCCTCAGCTGGCATTTCCTGGGCATCTGCCCACTCTCGACATTGTTGCAACTCTTGGGCTTGGTCCCCTTGTTTCACAGGTTCTCAGGTCTGGAAATCCACTGTTGTTGCTTTGCTGGTGTTGGTCTTCCTTGCAGAAACCCCCTATCACGACTTCTGTGCTCTCTGGGGGTTATAGGTGCACTTTACACCTACTTTTCAGGGTCTTGGGGTGGGCTATTATTTTAACCCTCAATGTTTTCTTACAGTCCCAGAGACTCTCTACAAGCTCACATAGGTTTGGGGTCCATTCGTGGTTCGCATTCCACTTTTGGAGTATATGGTTTGTGTTGCCCCTATACCTATGTGCTCCTATTGCAATCTATTGTAACTTTACACTGCTTGCATTACTTCCTTTTGCTATTAATGCATATTTTTGGTATTGTGTACATATATCTTGTGTATATTTGGCATCCTCATACTGAGGGTACTCACTGAGATACTTTTGGCATATTGTCATAAAAATAAAGTACCTTTATTTTTAGTATATCTGTGTATTGTGTTTTCTTATGATATTGTGCATATGACACCAGTGGCTTAGTAGGAGCTTTGCATGTCTCCTAGTTCAGCCTAAGCTGCTCTGCTATAGCTACCTTCTATCAGCCTAAGCTGCTAGAAGCACCTCTTCTACACTAATAAGAGATAACTGGACCTGGTACAGAGTGTAAGTACCCCTTCGTACCCACTACAAGCCAGGCCAGCCTCCTACAAGCGCCCATCAGAAAAAGGGTATTTGGCGTGCCATCTCCAAGGAGGTGCGGACCCTGGGGGGTTTTGACAGGCAGAGCACCCACTGCCGTAAATGGTGGGAAGACCTGCGCCGTTGGGTAAGGAAGACGGCAGAGGCCCAGCTGGGGCTCGCCTCCCAACAAGGAAGGGGTGCCCATCGTACCCTGACCCCCACATGATGTTCCGCATCCTGGCGGTGGCCTATCCGGAGTTCGATGGGCGCTTGAAGCCATCACAGAAGTCACAAGGGGGTGAGTACAGATTCTGAATCATGACTTTACGCGCATTAAGGTATTACCTGGGTGGGGGATGTGGGGTGTGGGTGCCCCTAGGCCAGGGCGAACATGGCAGGGTATGTTCAATGATGGGCAACCTCAGATGCACTCCAACCCCAATAATGTTAGTGGGCATCTACTACTGGGCAGGGTCCTGTGGGTTTCAGTTGTGCAGCTAATGGCGTTAGGCATTGTACCCCATTGCCTGGTGACTAGCATTGTAGCTGGTAGTGCATGGCCTAGTGCATAGGGCTGTTCCCTGTGAGTTGTGTACACTAACTGTAGTGTTGTTTGGTGGCATTGACCTAGTGTGTCCTCTGTCTCCCTCCCTTTTTGTTTTGTCACCCTGTCCTTGTGTGCATTAGCATCATCTGGCAGAGGGGCAGAGGCACCAGTGACGGAGGGAGCTGCATCCCACATGGGCCTGGAGGCCGAATCCACTGACGGTGAGGGCATCAGTGGAACGGAGGGCGAGAGGAGCACCACGACAGAGACAAAAGGCGACACTACCGACAGCGACACCTTCTCCGATGGCAGCTCCCTGGCGGTGGCGGTCACCTCAGTGGCCACCCCAACTACAGGTACATCTGCCACCCCCATTCCAACACCGCCCTCCCAGCAGCCCCTCAGCGAGTTTCCCGTGCCCACTCACCCAGGAAGGTGGGCATCTCCTTCACCCCAGGAACCTCAGGCCCTGCCCAGTCAGCCCTGCTGCCCTCAGTGAGGAGGCTATTGACCTCCTGAGATCCCTCTCTGTTGGACAGTCAACCATACTGAATGCTATCCAGGGTGTGGCAGGGCATTTGCAACAAATAAATGCATACCTGGAGGTCATTCACTCTGGCGTGGTGGCCCAACAGAGAGCATTTCAGGCTCTGGCCAACACACTGATGGCAGCCATTGTCCCTGTCTCCAGCCTCCCCCCTCCAACTTCCTCTACCCAGTCCCAATCCCCTCAACCCCAGTCTTTCCCAAGCACACCTTCAGACCAGCAATCACCCAAATCAAAACACAGAAGTGGCTCAGGCAAACACAAGCACCACACTTCATCTCACAAGCACCATACACAAGCAGACACACCAACATCCACTGCCTCCACTGCGTCCCCCTCCTCCTCATCGTCCACTTCCCTCCCAGTAGCATCTCCATGCACCTGCATCCACTACATACTCATCCACTACCTCCATCACCAGCAAGCCTATCACTACACGCCCCTTACTGGCAGTCACCACCCCCACATCCATGCACACGTCTCCTGTGTCCTCTCCTACTGTGTCTGTGACCCCTCCTCCAAAAGTACACAAACGCAAGCACACAGACACCCAACAGCCATCCACCTCAGAACAGCATCCAGCTCATGGTACCTGCACCAAAACACAGCAGACTGACACCTCCTACAACCAATCCCTCTTCATCCACTCCCAAACCTTCACCCTCTTTCCACCTCAGTGTCCCTAAGAAGCTTTTCCTCGCCACCCTTGACCTATTCCCTACCCCTACCCCCGTCCTTCATTTCGGGCCAGGGTGTCCAGAACCCAGCCCAGCACCTCAGCCACCCAGTCCACAGCCACTGTGGTTTCTGCAGCTACTGCAGGTGTGAGAGGCTCCAAGGAGGCACCCGTCAGCCCAGCCAGTGTGCCAGCACCACCTGTCAAGGCCAAGAAGGGTCCGCCACGAAGCAAGGGCAAAAAGTGTACACCAGCCAGCAAGAGGAAGGAGGCACCACCAACCAGCAAGGGAAAGAAAAAGACACCACCTGGCAGAAGCAAGGAGGCACCACCATCTGCCAAGGGCAGGAAGGGCACACAACACCAGCCATGGCACTTCAGCCGTCTGAGGCTGCAGGTGAAGGCCTGGAGGCTACCACCACCACTGGCAGCACCACCACCTGCACCATGTCCAGCACCGCCACATGCATCGCCACCAGCAGCACCACTGCCAGCAGCAGCATCTCCAGTGGGCAGCCATCCGAGGCTGCAGGTGAAGGCCTGGAGGCTACCATCACCGCTGCCAGCAGCACAACTGGCATCCACTGAGCAGCCGTCACCGCCGGCGAGCAGTGTGTAGTGGTGACTACATGGGCTGCAATGCATCCTGGACCCTGCAACAACTTTCACCGTGATACACAGGTGAGAGACTGTGACCTTGCCGCATCCAGGATGAAGCACGCTTGGCACAAGGCCCCCTCCAGAACCAGGTGAAGAAGGCATCCACTCAGCCCCTCCTTGCTGGGATGAAGCACACTGGGCACAAGGTCCCCTCCAGAACCAGTGGAAGAAGGCATCCACTCAGCCCATCCTTGGCAGGATGAAGCACACTTGGCACAAGGCCCCCTCCAGAACCAGTGGAAGAAGGCATCCACTCAGCCCCTCCTTGCCAGGTTGAAGCACACTGGGCACAAGCCCCCCTCCAGAATCAGTGGAAGAAGGCATCTACTCAGCCCCTCCTTGGCAGGATGAAGCACACTGGGCACAAGCCCCCTCCAGAACCAGTGGAAGAAGGCATCCACTCACCCCCTCCTTGGCATGATGAAGCACACTGGGCACAAGGCCCCCTCCAGAACCAGTGGAAGAAAACATCCACTAGAGAGACGGTGGCTTTGCACTCCCCAGGACCAAGCAGTGGGCAACCCACCCACTTGAGAGACTGTGGCTTTGCACTCCCCAGGACCAAGCAGTGGGTAACCCACCCACTTGAGAGGCTGTGGCTTTGCACTCCGCAGGACCAAGTAGTGGGCAAACCGCCCACTTGAGAGACTGTGGCTTTGCACTCCCCAGGACCAAGCAGTGGGTAACCCACCCACTTGAGAGACTGCGGCGTTGCACTCCCCAGGACCAAGCAGTGGGCATGGTGCCCCCTCCAGGCCAGTGGCGTTGTACCATCTTCCGGCTTAGGTGCTCCCCCATCCCCCTGAGGTGCCTGTGTGTTTTCGACCTGATGCCCCTGCAGTGTTCTCTCCATATTGAGGCAGGAGTCAAGTGTGGCCTTGGCACATATGTTTTGGCCCAGTGGGCTACGGACATTTTGGAGTGGGCATTGTCCCTCCTTTTGTATATATTGTACATACTGTTTATTGCTTTAAGAACTTATTTTTCTCAATTTATAATATTACACTCAATTTAATCAATTCCTTTTGTCCTTGCGTTATTCCTGTGGGTTACAGGGTGTATATGTAATGTTGTTGTATCTGTTTGAGTGTATGGTGTTGGGGGTGGGGGTGTTGCATGTTGCATGTGTATGTCACTCTCTTTTTCCTCCCCCCGCCCTTGTGTGCTAGGTGCACTACTCACCGTGGTCGTCTTCACCGGCGTTCGTATTCCTGGTATATGAGAAGGTACACCAGCATTGGGAAAAAGTCCAGCTCGGGCTCCATGGCGTTGTGGTTCTTCCTTGAGTGTCGAAGGTGAGTCGTTTCCCTTCAGAGTACTGTTTCCGCCGTGCTTTTGATGGCGTTGGTACCGCCCCGGGAGAGCTGGTGGATAGGCATTTTGTAATGCAGTGGGCGGTACATTGTCTGCCGCCTGACTGTTGGCGGTTATTGCCACGGTGTTTGTTGCTACCACGGTGGGGGTCTGTGTTAAAGTGGCTGTTTGTGTTGGCAGTTTTCGCCGTTGTCACGATTCCAATTTTTTTACCACCAGCCTGTTGGTGGTGTTACCGCTGCTTTATCACCGACTGCCAGGGTTGTAATGAGGGCCTAACGCCATGGAGCCCGAACTACAGGTGTTACCCATGCTGGTGTATCTTCTCATCTCCCAGGAGTACCAATGCTGACGACGACAACTACCGTGAGTTCTGCACCTAGTACACAGGGGAGAGGAGGAGGAAAAAGAGAGTGACACACACACGCAACACACAACGCCCCCACCCTCACCCCCAACACCATACACACAAACACATGCAACAACATTACATATACATTCCGTAGCCCTCTGGAATAACGCAAGGACAAAAGGAATGGAGGCAAACGAGTGTAATATTATAAATTTAGAGAAAAACGTTCACAAGTAAACAAACAGTATGTACAATATATACTCTATATACAAAATGAGGGACAATGTCCACAAAAAAATAGTCTGTGGCCCACCGGCCTATAACACATAGGCCAAGCCCACACTTGACTCCTGCCTCAAAACGGAGAGAACACTGCGGGGCATCAGGTCGAAAACACACAGGCACCTCAGGGGGAAGGGGAAGGTGGGGCACCTCAGTCGGAAGATGTTACTACGCCACTGCTCCTGGAGGGGGCTCCATGCCCACTGTTTGGTCCTGAGGAGTGCAAGCCACAGTCTCTCAAGTCTCTCAAGTGGGTGGTTTGCTCAGTGTGCTTCATCCTGCCAAGGATAGGGTGAGTGGATGCGTTTCTCCACTGGTTCTGGAGGGGGCTTGGTGCCCAGTGTGCTTCATCCTGCTAAGTATAGGGTGAGTGGATGCCTTTCTTCACTGGTTCCGGAGGGGGCTTGGTGCCCAGTGTGCTTCATCCTGCCAAGGATAGGGTGAGTGGATGCCTTTTTCCACTGGTTCTGGAGGTGGCTTGGTGCCCAGTGTGCTTCATCCTGCCAAAGATAGGGTGAGTGGATGCCGTTCTTCACTGGTTCAGGAGGGGGCTTGGTGCCCAGTGATGCAGCACATAGGGGGTGCCAAGTCACAGTCCCTCACCTGGGTGTCAGAGCCACGAGGTTTGCAGTGGCCAGGGTGCATGATAGTCCGTGGAGGGAGGGCTACAGTCCATCCGCCGGCGGCTATGGCTGCACAGTGTTGGTAGTGCCAGTGCTAGTGGTGGTGCTGCCAGTGGTGGGGGGAGGTTCCAGCCCTTCTCCTGCAGCCTCGGATGGCTGCCCACTGGGGCTGCTGCTGCTGGCAGTGGTCCTACTGTCAGCGGTGCAGGTGGCGGTGCTCGTGGCGGTGCTTGCGGCAGTGCAGGTGGCGGTGCTGGCCGCGGTGTAGGTGCCAGTGATGCCAGTGGTAAGGGGATGCTCCAGCCCTTCTCCTGCAGCCTCGGACGGCTGCCCACTGGGGCTGCTGCTGACAGTAGTGGTGCTTCACCTTGCCAGGTGGCGAAATGTTTTTGCCCTTGGCAGAGGTTGGTGGCACACTGGCTGGGCTGACGGGTGCCCCCTTTGAGCCTCTGACAGCTGCCTACACCACAGCGGATGTGGATTTGGTGGCTGAGGTTCTGGGCTGGGTTTTTGCCACCCTGGCCCAAGGTGAAGGATGGGGGGTAGGGGTAGGGAAGAGGTCAATGTTTGCTAGGAAGAGCTTCTTAAGGACATTGAGGCGGGAAGAGTGTGAGTGGAGGAAGAGGGAGTGGTTGTAGGAGGTGTCAGTCTGCTGTTTTTGGGTGCAGGTGCATGAGCTGGATGCTGTTGGGAGGTGGATGGCTGTTGGGTCACTGTGTGCTTGCGTTTGTGTACTCTGGGAGGAGGGGTCACAGACACATTGGGAGAGGACACAGGGGACGTGTGCATGGATGTGGGGGTGGTGACTGCCAGTGAGGGGTGTGTAGTGATGGGCGTGCTGGTGATGGAGGTAGTTGATGAGGATGTAGTGCATGCAGGTGTGAGTGGAGGAGGAGGAGGGGGACACAGTGGAGGCAGTGGATGTTGGTGCTTGTGTTTGCCTGAGCGACTTCTGTGTGCTGATTTGGGTGAATGCTGGTCTGAAGGTGTGCTTGGGATAGGCTGGGGTTGAGGGGATTGGGACTGGGTAGAGGAAGTTGGAGGGGGAGGCTGATACAGGGACCATGGCTGCAATCAGTGCAGAGGCCAGAGCCTGAAATGCTCTCTGTTAAGCCGCCACACCAGAGTGAATGTCCTTCAGGTATGCATTTGTTTGTTGCAAATGCCTCTCGACACCCCTGATGGCATTCAGCATGGTTGACTGTCCAACAGTGAGGGATCTCAGGAAGTCAATGGCCTCCTCACTGAGGGCAGAAGGGCTGACTGGGGCAGGGCCTGAGGTGCCTGGGGCAAAGGAGAGGCCCAACCTCCTGAGTGAGTGGGCACGGAAACACGCTGAGGGGCTGCTGGGAGAGCGGTGCTGGTGGATGGGTGGCGGATGTACCTGTAGTTGGGGTGGGCACAGAGGTGTCTGCCACCACCAGGGAGCTTCCATCGGAGGAGGAGTCGCTGTCGGTAGTGTCCCCTCCTGTCTCTGTTGTGGTGCTCCCCTGGCCCTCCGTCCCACTGGTGCCCTCACTCTCTGTAGATTCCGCCTCCAGGCCCTTTGGGATGCAGCTCCCTCTGTCGCCGGTGCCTCTGCTCCTCCGCCAGATGATGCTAATGCACACAAAGACAGGGTGACAAAAGAAAAAGGGGGGGAGAGACAGAGGATACACTTGGTCAATGCCAGCAACAACACTACCATTGGCATACACAAAACACAGGGAGCAGCCCTATGCACTGGGCCATGCACTACCAGTTACAAAGATAGTCACCAGCCCATGGGCTACCTAGCATAACGCCATCAGCTGCACACCTGAAACAAACAGGGCCCTGACCAGTAGGAGATGCCCACTAACACCATTGGGGTTGGAGTGCTTCAGAGCCTGCCCAAAAAGGGACCTACCCTGCCATGTTCGCCCTGGCCTAGGGGCACCCACAGTCCACATCCCCACCCAGGTAAAACCTTAACACGTGCAAAGTCATGATTCTGAATATGTACTCACCCCCTTGTGGCTGCAGTGATGGCTTCAAGCACCCATTCAACTCCAGATAGGCTACCGCCAGGATGTGGAACATCAGTGGGGTCAGGGTACGATGGGCACCCCTTCCTCGTTGGGAGGCCAGCCATAGCTGGGCCTCTGCTGTCTTTTTACCCAGCAGCGCAGGTCCTCCCACTGTTTGTGGCAGTGGGTGCTCCGCCTTTCAAAGACCCCCAGGGTCCGCACCTCCTTAGTGATGGCACGCCAAATACCCTTTTTATTCATTCCGTCTGGACTGTCATACTCATGGCCCACCATATCCCTCCCATTCCCTTACGCACAAACATTGACCACCATACATGCAGCACTCTGCCCAGGACACCTCAGCCCTCCCATATATGTGGGTTACACACACAGCACTCAATACATTCATAGCCCACTCATCATGCTCATAGTGTACTCACCTGTTTGTCTGGAGGACCATAGAGTAAAGTGTACCTGGGTAGGACCCCATCCATCAGTCTCTCCAACTCCTCCGAAGTGAAGGCAGCGGCCCTTTATCCAGACACATGAGCCACTGTTGCTTCCAGACACAGGTCACAGCAGCACTTGCAGTGTAGGTCCTCTCCTGTTGAAGATCAGGTAGTAAGTGAGTGAACAGATAGAAAATGGCGGTCACGTCCGCGGCGGTGAGTACCTTCATCACTGGCGTACATCTCCATTGGCTCCTGGAACCCATAGGGCCTAATGTTAACCAATGCAAAGTTGTGCGGCGGTCATCGACCGCCAATCTCAATGGCGCACAACGCCAGCGGAATTACCTCATTTCCACTTGTCCCTCCTCACAGGTCAGGCAGCCGCCATTTCAGGGGGGCACAGGCCACGGCACCTAACTGCGTCACAGCAGACATTGGCACTTCAACTGACTCTCGGATTCACATACTGGTTCTGTAAATTCAGATATGCATCATTATTACAATAGATGTGTGAATATGACCCTCTGCTCACCGTTTTCTTTCCTAGACTTCAATCACTGAGGATGAATATGAGATGGAGACATCCTCCAGTGTACTGACCCCTGGTGGACCTGGCGACAATGGAGGACAGACACATTATCCTAACCTACAGACTTCATCGGGCCACAATCCAAGAACAGTGTGTCCAATAGGAGCCAGGCCTAATTTCAGCTATCTGCCAGCCCACATGTATCCCTCCTCTAGTGCAGGTCCTGTCAGTGCTCCATTCCCTGGCAAGTGGTTCCTTCCAAACAACAGTGGCCATGGCATCAGGGATGTCTCAGCCAATGTTCTCCAACGTGTTGACCAGAGTGTTGTCTGCCCTGCTGAAACACATGTGCAGCTACATCGTATTCCCCCAGGTGGAGGATTTGGCCACAGTGAAGGCTGACTTTTATGCCCTGGGACATATCCCCAACATCATTGGTGCCATTGATGGTACCCATGTAGCATTTGTCCCCCCTCCGGAGAAATGAACAAGTGTTCAGGAATAGAGAAAGCTATCACTCTCTGAATGTGCAGATGGTGTGTTTGGCGGACCAGTATATCTCCCATGTGAATGCCAAGTATCCTGGCTCTGTGCATGGCGCCTTTACCTTGAGGAATAGCAGCATCCCATATATGATGGCTCAACTCCAGAGGCACCGGGTGTGGCTAATAGGTGAGCCCAAGGTCCCCACCCGCTATATATTGGTTTATGGGTATGGGGTTGTCCCTAAGGGTGAGTGTGTGGCTCACAGGTATCCCTCAATATTTGCAGGTGACTCCAGTTACCCCAACCTCTCATGGCTACTGACCCCAGTGAGGATTGCCAGGACAAGGGCAGAGGAACATTACAATGTGGCACTTGGGCGAACAAGGCGTATAATTGAAAGAACCTTCGGCCTCTTGAAGGCCAGGTTCAGGTGCCTCAATCTGACTGGTGGATCCCTGTACTACTCACCCAAGAAGGTGTGCCAGATCATCGATGCATGATGCATGTTGCACAACCTTGCCTTGAGATGCCAGGTGCCTTTTCTGCAGGAGGATGAGCCTGGAAATGGTCTTGTGGAAGCGGTAGAGCCTGCGGACAGTGAGGAAGAAGAAGCAGAGGATGAAGATGTGGACAACAGACGTTCTCTCATACAGCAGTACTTCCAGTGACACACAGGTAAGACACTGTAACTTCACTTTACATTGCAGTTTTGTGTTGGACATTGGACATGGCTGCATGATTTCCCTCTGTCTATGGCCACTTACTGTATCATTTGGCATCTCTATTTTCAGATCTCTGTGCCCCACTCTAGCTCCTGGTGTGTTTACTGCTGCCCACTACAGGTCATACCAATGTATATATAACTGCACATATGAATTGCAATGTTTACAGATTGTTGAACTAATACATTTTTCAATCAATTGCCAGACTCCAGACTTGTAATTGTTCCAAGGGTGTTTATTTAAGTGCTAAGAGGTTGAGGGGGATGTGTAATGGGCTTGGGTGATGGTGGAGGAATGTCCAGTTAGAGTCCAGTCTCTTTGAATCACAGATGCATTGTCCAATAGGGCATAGGAAGGGGAGCAATGGCAGTTCAAGGTGAACAGAGTAACAGAGTGGGACACAAGGGTGACAATCAGGAGAGTCTTATTTCCGGGGGTCTTGGCGATGTTCTCTGGCTTCTGCCTGGATCTCAGGGACCATTTGCGGGGTGTTTCTCCTTCTGCTGGGGATGGGGTGCTGGTGGCCTGTTGTTCCAGTGGCGGGGCCTCCTCTCCCCTAGCGCCGGCAGAGGTGGAGGGCTTTTCTCTTCGGTGTGGCTAGTGTCAGGGGCCCATTGGTGTGACACTGCCTCCCTCATGGTGTTGGCCATGTCAGTCACCATCCGTGCAATGGTGACCAGGATGGTGTGGATGTGTTTGAGGTTCTCCCTGATCCCCAGGTACTGTCCCTCCTGCAGCCGCTGGGTCTCCTGCAACTTGGCCAGTATCTGGCCCATGGTCTCCTGGAAATGGTGGCATGCTCCCAGGATCCCTGCAAGTGCCTTGTGGAGAGTGGGTTCCCTGGGCCTGTACTCCCCCTGTTGCACAGCAGTCCTCCCAGCTTCCCTGTTGTCCTGTGCCTCTGTCCCCTGAACCGTGTGCCCACTGCCACTGACCCCAGGTCCCTGACTGTCTTGGGTTTGTGGGGAATGCCTGGGGTCCCTGTAGTGGTGGACACACTGCTGACTGATGTGTCCTGGGGACAATGGTATGGGCCCGCTGGGTGGATGCTGTGCTTGTGTTTCCTGAGGGGGGAGGGTCTGTGGTGGTATGGGTCTGTGCCTGGGTACCCGACTGTCCAGAGGTCCCTGATGGGCCAGGTTTGTCATGGTGATCCAGGCGTGCAGAGCTGCTGTCATCACTGTGGGCCTCTTCTGTGGGGGGACTGGATGTTGGTGGCACCTCCTCTCCGGTGACATTGACTGGGGGTCCTGTGGGGATGTAAATGCAGTGTTATTGTATCTGCGTGTGCCATCTTGTGCATGGGTGTTTTTCCCTGTATGGCTGTGATTGCCCTGTCAGCTCTGCCTTGTGTGTGTGGTGATTTTGTGGGCTAGGTGATTCTCTCTAATGGGCATGCTTTAGTGGTGGGTGTCCATGCAGGTCTGTGATGGGTGTCCATGCAGAGGTGTTGCATGCAGGGCCTGGTATTGGGATGGGTGGGTTGTGATAGTGGGGTATTTGTGAGATGGTAGAGTGATGGGGGTGAGGGTAGGGGTAGGTGTTTGTGATGGCATGCAGGTAGGGTGGGGGATACAGTAGTAAAGATTTGACTTACCAGAGTCCAGTCCTCCTGCCACTCCTGCAAGGCCCTCAGGATGCATTATTGCCAAGACTTGCTCCTCCCATGTTGTTAATTGTGGGGGAGGAGGTAGGCCTCCACCGCCAGTCCTCTGTCTGGCTACCTGGTGCCTTGCAACCACAGAATGCACCTTCCCCGTAGGTCGTTCTACCTCTTCCTGATGTCATCCCTTGTTCTGGGGTGCTGTCCCACGATGTTGACCATGTCCACGACTCTCCGCCGTAGCTCCATCTTTATTGAAATGGACGTCTGCTGCACCTGTGATCCAAATAGCTGTGGCTCTACACGGATGATTTCCTCCACCATGACCCTTAGCTCCTCCTCTGAAAACCTGGGTTATCTTTGGGATGCCATGGATGTGGTGTGAGTGGTATGTGTGAGGATGTGTGGGGTGATGTGTTGTGGTGTGTGCTGCTGTGAGGTGCGTGGATGGTGTATGGGTGATGGTGTTCTGTGGCTCAGATTGAGTAGGTGCTCCTGGCTTCTCTCTCTCTCTGTTAGCTATCTTTTTTTTCATTGAAAGGGTTCTGGGTAATGTGGGTGTGTATTTTATAGTGGTGTGGGTGTGTGGGTGTGGTGTGTGTATGTGTGTCAGGTGTGTGTAGTTTGAATTGTCCAATGTGGTGGAGTTTTATAAATGTGTGTGCATTATGAGCGCAGCAGTGTGTACCTCCAATGGTTTACCGTGGTTGAAAGACCGCCGCTGTGATTTGTGGGTCCTGATACTGTGGGCGTATTCCTTTTGGCGTAACAGTGTGGGTTTTGGTACCACCAGTTTATCACTGACCTTTGGTCTGGCAGACTTGTGTGGGTGTCTGTATAGTGGCGGATTTCTCTGTGTGGGTCATAATACCCGTAGCAGTATACCACGGCGGTCACGGTATGTTGGCGGCCGTCAGCACGGTGGTAGGCAGCATTTACCGCCAATGTTGTAATGAGTGCCTAAATCTTTAGGAATGTGCACTCTCCTCTCTCTGCACTGGAAGTATGCTGACACCATTCATGCTGGGTTCTGCTTGTTTGGCCTTGAGATCCAGCTCCCTCATACTCAAATTGTGAGTCAAAAGCAACTTAATTTCCTCCAGAGCACAGGCCATTTCCCACTCTTGTTGCGCATTGTCCATGGTGACATAGGAAGGGGAGCTATGGCAGGTGGACAAGGTGACAGAGTGGGACACAAGGGTGGCAATCAGGAGAGTCTCATTTACTGGCGGTGGCAAGTGTCTCTGGCTTCTGTCTGGTTCACAGGGAACGTTAGCGGGGTGGTGCACCTTCTGCAGGGGGAGGGGTGCTAGTGGCCTGTTGGTCCTGTGGCAGGGCCTACTGGCCACTAGTGACAGAGGAGTAGAGGGCTGTTCAGATGACTGGCTAGTGGTAGGGGCCTGCTGGAGTGACACTGCCTCCCTCGTAATGGTTGCCATGTCTGCCAGCACCTCTGCTATGGAGATCAGGGTGTTGTTGCTGGCCTGCAAATCCTCTCTGATCCCCTGATACTGTCCCTCCTGCAGCCGCCTGTTCTCCTGCACGTTGTCTAGGATCTGGCCTATCCTGTCCTGGGAATGTTGGTAGGCTCCCAGGATCTTGGCGAGTGCTTCCTGGAGAGTCCTGTCCTCCCTCTAGCACACAGCAGCCCTTCCAGTTTCCCTGTTGGCCTGTGCCTCTGTACCCTGAACGGTGTGCCCACTGCCACTGACCTCAGGTCCCTAATTGTCTTGTGTATGAGGTGTGGCCAGGGGCCTCTGCATAGGTGGGCACACTGCTGATTGACGTGTCCTGGTGACAGCGGTGTGGGTATGCTGGGTGGGAGCTGTGGTGTTGGTTCCTGATGGGGGAGGCTCTGTGGTGGTCTGTGACTGGGTTTGGGCAACTGACTGTCCAGTGGTCCCTGATGGACCAGGTAGATCGTCCAGATCCTTCAGTCCAGAGTCACTGTCATCACTGTGGGTTTCTTCTGTTGGGGGACTGGATAGTGGTGGCACCTCCTCTCCAGTGACATTGGCTGGGGTACCTGTGGTGATGTAAATGATGTATTGTGCTCCAGGTGTCTGACATTTGTACTTCTATGGTTTCCCCTCTTTGGTTGTTGTTCCCTTGCCAGCTTTTGCTCGTGTACGCTGGTGTATAGTGGTTATGTTGGTATCCCTATGCTGTGCGTGCTTTGGTGATGAGTGTCCATGCAGGGATGGGAGGGGTGTCCATGCATTGGTACAACATGCAGGGCTTGGCATTGGGATTAGTGTGATGTGATGGTGGAGTGTGTGGGATGGAGTGGAGTGATGGGAGTGCAGGGGAGGGTGTGTGATGGCATGCAAGTATGGGTGGTGTTAATTGTTAAAAGTTTGACTTACCAGTGTCCAGTCCTCCTCCTACTCCAGTCAGTCACTCAGGATGCAGTATTGCCAGTACCTGCTCCTCCCATGCTGTGAGTTGTGGGGGAGGAGGTGGGGGTCCACCGCCAGTCCTCTAGATAGCGAGCTGGTGTCTTGCTGGAATGGAATGTACCTTCCCCCGTAGGTCGTTCCACCTCTTCCTGATGTCATCCCTTGTTCTTGGGTGCTGTCCCACGGCATTGACCCTGTCCACGATTCTCCGCCATAGCTTCCTCTTCCTTGCTATTGATATCTGCTGCACCTGTGCTCCACATAGCTGTGGCTCTACCCTGACGATTTCCTCCACCATGACCCTTAACTCCATGCCTTTGTGGTGCCATGGGTGTAATGTGATGTAGGTTCAGGGAAAGTGAAAAGTAAGCACAGAAGTCACTATACTACTTCTATAATTTTCAACATGTTTCAAATAATGTCAAAGAAGATCGGTGCGATTCGTCAGGACCAAAACGTACCTAATCTACATGTTATAACCCAATTAGGAACCTAAGGACTGCTGACTCTCCCTTATGTTTTGTTTTTTGAGGGTGGATTAGACATCATTTCTAATTATTACCCACACTTGGTTTTTAATCATGACAGAGGTCGATGTTTAATTAAAAATAATCTCTCTAGACCTCTAGCCATTTTTATCCTCACACACATACCAATCCCATATTCCGATATTCACCAACCAGCATTTCTATATTCAAAAGATCTCCGGCAAAGAGCCCCCACGAGGGGCCCGTCAGGCATTGCAGTGCCGGCCTGACGAGGAGCAAAAGCCCGATGATGAAGCATGTCACCATTTGGTGAGTGAGGGCTCTTGTTCTAAATCAAATTGATTCTTTGGATCCATCGTTTACTTTTTGAAACTCTACAGAACCCATTGTTTGGAACTGTGTACCTTTGTCTTTTTTGTAGTTGTGGCAGTGGTCTTGGTGTCTGGTGGCAATGATTTGTATTCTGAAGGGGTTGTGGGTAATGTGGGTGTGTGTTTTATAGTGGTGTGGGTGTGTGGTTGTGGTATGTGTATGGGTGTCAGGTGTGTGTTGTTTGAATTGGCCAATGTTGTGTTTTTTTGTGTGTGGGTGTCCATTGTTAGCGTGGCGATATGTACCGCCATTGAATGTCCGCCGTGGTGATTCGTGGGTCATAATGTGATGGGCGTTGTTCTGTTGCATAACGGTGTCGGTTTTGGTACTGCCACTTTAGCACTGATCTTTAGTCTGGCGGATTTGTGTGTGTGGCTGTATTCTGTCAGATTGGTGTGTGTGTGTCATAATATGGTGAACAGATATTTGCCAGCTCAGCGGTAAGTTGGCTGCCATCAGCATGGCAGTATGTGGCATTTACCGCCAATGTCATAATGAGGAACATAATTTGTGAATAGCTCCAAGGGTTGTCTAAAAACAGAAAAAGATCAAAAAGCAGTATGTGGCTGCATAATGTTCTGCACTATGCAGAAGTGTAGACCAATTACTGTATGTCAGATACAAGCACAGGTCCTATCCTCACCGCTGATCATCAATGGGAGAAATGGGGTCTCTAGTTGGCAGTCAGTTTGCATTCTGTCCAAGTAGGGACCCTCACTCTAGTCAGGGTAAAGGAACCACAATCCTAAGATAACACCTGCTCACCCGCTTGGTAGAGTGGCATGAGCAGTCAGGCTTATCTCAGAGGCAATGTGTTAGGTATTTGTACCCACCCACACACCAATACAGTGAACACACTAAAAATGGACACCACACCAACTTAGAAAAATGGGCAATATTTCTCTAAGTACAACAAGACCAAATGAACAAAAGTTTAAATCCAAATTCAAGCACTTAGAAACACAATAGCTCCAACTGGTGCTATCACGGCGTGATGACATAATCGTTCCCACCAGCCCACTGCCACTCAAGTGTACAGTACCTTAAAAAGAAGGCAGAGCCAAAGATGTGTCAAGGAGTTGGGGAGATGAGGTGTTGTTGGAGCTGGTGCGCTGTCAGTTCCATACTGCTGCACAGGAGGTGAGGCACCATTTCCTTACAGAGGCAACAGAGGTGAGACGATGTTGGTGGTGAGGCGTTGGCTCCTTACGATTTGGTGAAGTTCATGAGTCCAGCAGGTCAAGACATGATGAGGTGACTTAGCAGTGTAACAGGCACACCACAGGGCCACAGGCACCACAGTGGAGACTGGTGTCATGGACATCTGTGACATGGCACTAGGGACTTAGGATGTTGTGGGACTTCAAAGGTGATGCAGCATCATGGGGCCTGTGGTATCAGTTGTGGTTGTCGGACTTCAGCGAGGACCATTGCTTTGGGTGCAGGCAGCAGCACAGAGTCGGGCAGGGATGCTGGATCTGGAGTTGTCAGGAGTTGGTGTGCCTGGTTCTTCTTGTTTTTCTGCCAGACTTCACTCCCAAGAGCCCAGGAACTGGAGCAGGCACCTCTTGGCAAGTCAGGGTCCTCAGCAAGAGAACTCAGGGGCTGCCAGGTGAAGTCTTTGTTGTCCATGAGACTGCTTAACAGTAGGTAAGCTCAATCCAAGCCCTTGGAGAAACTTCACAAGCAGGATCCACAGCAAATTCCAGTCTTGTCCTCTCCGAAGCAGTAGCAGCAACTGCAGGCCAACCCAGCAAAGTGGACACAGGAAAGGGATAGTACTCCTCCTCACAGCTCTTCAGCTCTTCTCCTTGGCTCTTCAGCACTTCTCTTGATTCAGAAGTGTTGTAAATGTTTGGGGTTTTGGGTCCAATACTTATACTCATTTCTGCCTTTGATTAGGCAAACCTCAAAGGAAATTCTTTGTAATGCACAAGACCCTGCCTTTCCTGCCGTGGTCCCAGCCACACTGTAGGGTGCTAGAGACTGCATTCTGTAAGGACAGACACAGCCCTATTCAGGTGCAAGTGTCAGCTGCTCCCACCACTGTAGTCCAGGAAGAACTATCAGGTTATGCAGGGCACATCTCAGATCCCTTTGTGTGACTGTCTAGAGTAAATTCACAACCAGCGCAACTGTCATCCTGACCCAAAAGTGTATTGCACAGCCAGGCAGAGGCACAGAATGGTTAAGCAAGAAAATGCCGACCTACTAAAAGTGACATTTTCTAACACACAACTTAAAAACAACCTTCACTAAAAGATGTATTTTTAAATTGTGAGTTCAGAGACCCCAACTTAATATCGCTATCTGTTCTCACTGAGAAATTACACTACTCAAAATATATTTCAAGGCAATCCCCATGTTAACCAAGGGGAGAGATACGTCTTGCAATAATAAAAAATGAATTTGGCAGTATTTCACTATCAGGAAATGTAAAACACACCAGTACATGTCCTACCTTTTAAATACACTGCACCCTGCCCATAGGGCTACCTTGGGCCTACCTTATGGGTGCCTTACATGTACTAAAAGAGACGGTTTGGGCCTGGGAAGTGGGAGCACTTGCCAAGTCGAAATGGCAGTTTAAAAGTGCACACACAGACACTGCAGTGGCAGGCCTGAGATATGTTTACTGAGCTACTTATGGTGGGTGGCACAATCAGCGCTGCAGGTTCACTAGTAGCATTTGACTTACAGGCCCTAGGCACACATAGTGCACTATACTAGGGACTTACTACTAGATCAATTATGACAATCATGGATAGCCAATCATAATCACAATTTACACAATGAATACTTCCACTTAAGTACTGATCAGCAGTGGTAAAGTGCCCAAAGTACCAAAACCAGCAAAATGAAATTCGACACATAGTCAAAAATACTGGGGGCAGCATAAAAAAAACAGGGGGGATAACTCTGCAAAAGGGCCATTTCCAACAATGCCACATCAATTGTCTGGAAATGCACATTGTGGTTAAAATATCTAGTCATACACTTCTTGTCCCTCATTACTACTGCAGTGGTACATATCAAATGGCATGCATTGACGGCTGAGGGTATGTGAGAGCCAAGAATCAATGGTGACACACTCCTGTCAGTTTCACCACATGAAATGTACTCCTATTGCAAATGTCCTGTTCTACACACAGTTTGACATGCACATATATGTGAGAGAATTCAGGAATCACCCCATGAATAGAGGTAGACCATGCATGAAACAGCAGGGTACACATGTTATCAAAAGAGAAGGGGGCACATGCTAACATGTAGGCACAAGGAATGCTGGCAACAGTGATGACACAAATTATGTCCATGGGCATTCCACACTTACCAAGGGAAAATATTGATATGTAGCTGCACCTAAAGAACAATGTATGCACTGTTATATGTATATTGGCCAAACTCTCATTGCAGACAGTAGTGAGGCACCAGTACCTGTCACCCACTGAAGACAAGTAGCCTCTGGGGGGCACATATCAATATACTCATTTAATCAGACACATGGCTGAGAACAGTGATTCATCACTTCCTTTCCTTTTGCCTTAACACTGATATACTGCAAGTGCAAAGCACACAAGCCCATAAGTACAGGGACATGACTACAGACATATATATCCATCTGCAGACTTACCACATCCCTGCTCAGGGCCTACAATGACTAAGCAGGCCTACTGACATCAGGTAGCCCGTGCTCCAGTAGCATGTACTGTGATGTGAGCCACAATGAACCACTATACACATATCTGGCTTCTAAAGGGTAAACTCCAGAGGCCTGACTGGACAACACATTTACACTCTGTGAGATTGACTCACTGCATACAGTCCCTACAGGCAACTTCCATAGTACAGATTTCTCCCTTAAACTTGAGTGACAATAAAGGTGCTGGCATGGTGGGCACAGAAAGTGTCTGCCTTTTGTATGTGTGGACATGTGGCCTTCAAAATGCAGACTCTTGCCCCTTCAGGTGGCAAGTTCTGTGGTATGTATCTGTACCACAGAACACTCCTTTGGACATATGTGTCTAAACTACAGAGATGGCATCCAACATACAAAGGTATGCATTGAACAATTTCTGCTATGTGACTAAGCTACTGAGTCACATGTTATGGCCTGCCAGGAATCAACACACTGTCTGCACTGTGGGACTGTCATCAGTGCAATAATCCTGTATAAGACAAATATGACTTCTGTGAAGTTGACAACAGAGCTGTGGGAGTAAGGGACTCGTTATGAGTCAAAGACACATATTGACAATGATGCTAAATGCACATATAGACTAGTTCATGGATTTGCCTCAGTACCTATTCCTAATCTAGTCAATGGAATGAGGCGTTCAGGGCAAGCCACATGACAGGATCTGCTGGTGAACAAGGAGTGGGCATAGTGCCACAGTCACATAACCACAGTCACTTTACCATAGCCTGGACCATGTCCCATACATTTGACAGGCCCTGGTTTCTGCAGCTGAGCATACCGAACCTACATGTCACTCTTTTTCAATCCCTTCCATGAATGATGGTACATCATGTGGCTTTCAGCAATTTTGCATGTGGCATGTGTGGCAACCTGAAGGGCAGAGGGAGTTAGGATATGCATTCCAGACTATAGTTTCGGCAAGGCAGATGTGGGGTGAAAGTTCTGTGGTACTATGAACATTGCTTACAAGATCCTCAAATGACTCATACAAAATGCATAGACAGCTCATGCTGTGATGCACATACATTTTGTTTAACATTTACAAACATCGTAAAGAAAAAGATGTCAGTGGATGTCAGTAAAGTCGCCTTACCTAGTTATGTGCATCCAACATAAGGAGGATCTAGGACCCCAAAAACCTCACTTAACACAATGTGACTGAATATAGTACTGACCACCAATACCTGCACCATGTATATCCCATTGATGCCACACAGACTGCAACAAAAGGCACACAAGAAGTCTAACTGGCACACATGGGCACATTGCAGTCTGTGAGGAGGGAAAGGATAGTGTCAAAAAGTATTAAGTGTGCCTAAGATTACTTGCTCCTATGGTGAGCCATACAGCTGTATATACAGAGGTAGGACTTTATCAACTAGCCTTCCAGCTTCACTAGAGAGAAGACATAGGCCCTGTCACCTGCTGGACGTGGCAGTATTGCTCCAGAGGAGGCACACTGGAGCTCAGGTCATGGAGGTACTGCTGGCAGCAATGTCAGGAGTCAAGTGAGTGAATTTGCCCAGCATCGAGGTCATGTCTGCTACTTACCCAGTCATCACCACAGGCGGACAGAGCCATTGGACCGCAACTGCCACAGGCAACAATGCTAGCCTATGGCTGTGTCTGCCACGGTTGCAGCTGTCTACCACCCTGATGACTTCTGCTGGTGGTCGCAGACGGTTCCGAATGTCCAGTGGAGTAGGTCAGGTATCTGCCATTTTGGCAGCCTGAAATGCTGTATCAGGCTTTATAATCTGGGTCACACCTACAATATATGCTTTATTGCATCACAAACATCCTTACTCTGTCTTCTCATGTAGGTCCTTCTACTCAACCACCATTGTAGTTTGTTGCAGGGCACAGATGGCATTTAATAGCAGTCCATGTGCCACCACCGCCGAGGGTTATTTTGGAGGTTGAAATATACAATCACACTTCAAGGGGCAATTGTGTAGAACATCTTTGAGTTTCGTCCAAATCCATGTTGAGGGCACGTGTTGAAAACCATGGTGGTCTCATGTGACCCTTGTGTAGTTGCCAGCTGCGATGTGTACTATGTCATGTCCAGCCAGTCAGAAATGGTTTGTCACATGATATTGTTGGCATGCATCATGTATGTTGCTATGAACACACTGATTAATATCAGAAATCATGTCTTGCCATTCATAGGTACCCTGGGAGAGGGAGGATGGGACAACCTCATACCTATCATCCACTGCCAGACCTTCAGACCATGGAGCAATGGCATATTATTATGTTATATGGCATATTATCATGTTATACTGCCTTGATAGGCAAACAATAGTAGACTTATGCCACCTGTTGGAGTCAAATGTGATGCCAGCTATTAGTTATCCAACCCGCGTACCACCCATTCTACAAGTCATGTCAGTATTGCAATTTCTAGCCACAGGATCCTTCCAAAATACAGTGTCCCTATCTGCTGGTATGTCCCAACCTATGTTCAGTCAGTGTTGAAGGAT
The DNA here is from genome assembly GCF_031143425.1 of Pleurodeles waltl. Classification (NCBI taxonomy): domain Eukaryota; kingdom Metazoa; phylum Chordata; class Amphibia; order Caudata; family Salamandridae; genus Pleurodeles; species Pleurodeles waltl. Next base: position 1,431,510,673 of record NC_090444.1, on the reverse strand, counting down.
TTGCTCTCAGCAATATTGAAATGAATTGACAGCTATATCAGGTTCCCCTGATGTGATGATTTAGCCAATGTGAAGGCTGACTTCCATGGTTTTGGTCACCTCCCACATGTGGTGGGGCAATTGATGGCACACATGTTGGCTTGGAGCCACTGCAGGCCACTGAACAAATCTATTGCAACAGAAAGAACTTCTATTCCATCAACGTGCAAGTTGTCTGTTTTGTGGATCTCTACATCTCATGTCTGTGCCTGTTTTCTGGGTTTAGCTAATGATTCCTTCATAATGCTGTACAGCACCATACCCCAGCTGATGTCACAGCTATACCCAGAGAGGGCCTGACTGGTTGCTAAGTCACATCTGTCTTGATTGTGTGTGTGCAATGTCAGGGGCTACCATGCCACCCCAGTTTGAACCCAGCCGTATGCAAATCAGTCTTGACCCTGTTCCTCATGGGAACAGTCCAGCCCGAACTGCCAGGCCAGGTCCTCCCTGGACCGGAAACAAGCATACTGGGACCGGTTTCAAGGTTTCACCCTTCATCAGCCAGGCTAGCTTGAATCCAGTGGCATAGTGAGCCTGGGACACACGTCTGGACATACCCGGCGCACTTATGGCTGCAAAAGCAAAGTAAACACAAAAGACGGACGGAATGCGGAACCAATCAAACATTCACCCCAGTCACAGATCTGGGTTTAACCCATCAATTCTTTTGCTCACCATGCCACCCCAGTTTGAACCCAGCCGTATGCAAATCAGTCTTGACCCTGTTCCTCATGGGAACAGTCCAGCCCGAACTGCCAGGCCAGGTCCTCACTGGACCGGAAACAAGCATCCTGGGACCGGTTTCAGGGTTTCACCCTTCATAAGCCAGGCTAGCTTGAATCTAGTGGTATAGTGAGCCCAGGACCCACGTCTGGGCATACCCAACGCACTTATGGCAGCAAAAGCAAAGCAAAACACAAAAGATGGACGGAATGCAAAACCAATCAAACATTCACCCCCAGTCACAGATCTGGGTTTAATCCATCAACTCTTTTCCTCACCATGCCACCCCAATTTGAACCCAGCCGTATGCAAATCAGTCTTGACCCTGTTCCTCATGGGAACAGTCCAGCCCGAACTGCCAGGCCAGGTCCTCCCTGGACCGGAAACAAGCATACTGCGACCGGTTTAGGGTTTCACCCTTCATAAGCCAGGCTAGCTTGAATCTAGTGGTATAGTGAGCCCAGGACCCACGTCTGGGCATACCCGGCGAACTTATGCCAGCAAAAGCAAAGCAAAACACAAAAGATGGACGGAATGCAGAACCAATCAAACATTCACCCCCAGTCACAGATCTGGGTTTAATCCATCAATTATTTTGCTTACCATGCCACCCCAGTTTGAACCCAGCCGTATGCAAAAAATCAGTCTTGACCCTGTTCCTCATGAGTGTTTTAGAAACAGCTAGGGAGCTGATACGCTCCAATAATCAGGCAAAGACTGCTTGATAAGATAGATTTTAACACATCCCTACCTTGATGATGTTGCTTTGTTTGTGTCCGTTCCCAAGCAATGCACTTTGTTTTCCAGTTGCTTGCTGTGTGACTTGTGTCATAGGTATGGTCTCAAGCCGATACTCCTTGTTTTAATCTTTGTACAGGTACCTTCACCTTCATGGGTGCATTTCAGAGTTGTGACATTGGTAGGTATCTGATGTTGTTCTGACATACAAAGTGGGCATTGGCTGTTCCAGATAATGTAGGTCGCAGAGGTTGTATATATGAGACATGTAACAAGATAGTTTGAACAGTGTTTGGGTGGAGGACCAAAAGTGCACATTGCACTTGTTTTGTGTCTTGTGGTGAGCCTCATACATCATTTGTGTCATCATGTGGTCTGAAAAGATGTAGTCCTAGCTTTTGACCAAGTCATTTTTCCTTCACATTGGCTAAAAACTATTTTTGTATGACCTGTATATAGCTGTAGATGTGTTTCATCATTGCAGGCCACAGTGTCTGTGCCACAACACTGACATATGTATGTGTCATGCCACCAGATGCATGAGCATTGGATTACGATGGGTCTGTGATCAGGGACTATTGTACTGCCATCTGTCGATATCTTGGATTATCTGATGTTGGATTACTTTGATGTGGTATGTGATAAGGCTCAAGCTGCTGACATCAACCACTTTAATGTTTGCCTATTTTACAGGACAATGTCTGACAAATCACTTCCTTTTCGTGGTCTATGTGTTGTACACTGTAATAAAATATTTGGTTTGACCAGACACTTGTACTAATGTATTAGTGTGTAATGGTTGTAATCCTGAGCTGGACACTGTGTATCTGTAACATATCCCTGCTTGCACAAGTAGCTTGTGTCTACCTCATATGGTTCACATGGTCTTACTTATGGGTGAATTTATTACAATGCTAATGTAGAAAATAAATGTTAGGCAGAAAGACACAAATTATGTAAAGTGAATGAAATAATTGGAGTAGACGTCACACCACTGGGAGTCCAAAGTCCAGAGTACTCCTCCCATTGGAACTGGTAGGTGGTTCAGAATCAGTCAACAGAGTGAATATGTGGCACACAAAGCAGGTACTTTTGGAAGAGGTCACTTTCTGCCAGGGGTAGGTGTCTTGACGTCTGCACCTCCCGGATTCTTTGCTGGACGTCCTGCTTATTGGGGTGGGGATCTGCCCCTAAAGAGGCAGGGTGTTTGGGGCTGGTTCTTTCTCTTGCAGGGCCACCCTGCCAGTGGCTGGCTTTGATATTGCTGTGCTTTGTGCTGATGAGTCAAAGGAAGGTGTAGACTGTTGATGAAAAACCCTTCTCAGGAAGGTCTAAATGTCCCTCAGCACCCCTGTTAGGGAAGCCATGTTGGTTTTGTGGGAATCCATCTGTTCCTGCATGTCTCTGTGCACGTCCCTCTGTAGCTGCTTTATTTCCCAGAGTTCAGTCAGTACCTGGCCCCTCACGCCTTGGGACTTAAGATAGACCCCCAAGACTTGGCTGATGGTGTCCTGGTTGACAGCAGCCCCAGTGGCCTCACCCCACTGGCCCACAGCATCCCTCCCATGCACCCTACCCCCACAGGTCTGTGTACCTTGTCACAGGGTGCCCTCTCCAACTTGTGTTGTGCTGCAACTCATGATCCAGGTCTAGGAGGCCCAAAATTGTAGACACTGTGCTAGGGACACATGTTGGAGGCAAATGGTTGTCTGTGATGTTGAGGCAACCGGGCTGGGAGGTGACATTGTGGCCACAGTGAAGCTCACTGTTGTCATCTGACCAGGTTGCCCTGATGGGCCAAAACCGTCCTCTATGTCCAAAATTTCAGGAGTGTCTTCTTTATTGAGAGCTTCATCCAGGGGGTAGAGGCAGTCTCTTCTGTGGTCTCTGTGTGCCCAGTGGCAGCTCGACCTGTTGATGTAAAATGTACAATGTTACTGGTTGTATTGTGACATCTACATTCAATGGTTTAGAGCTACAGTAAGCAGAGATCTTGTACAAAGTTAATTTGCAGTTAATCCTATTGTGGCAAGTAATCATGGTATTGGGTATATTGACATGACGTGTGTGAAGTATGCCAATTCATTTTTACTCAAACTGCTGCTGAAAGGTGCAGATCATTAGCACTTGAAAGGATGGCCTGAAAATGATTTCTTGCCACCAGTGCAGGCAAAACAGTGTCTAGGCAAGAAATGGCTTTGCTTATCAGGAAGCTTAGTTGAGTGTGAGGAAGTCAGAGCCAGGACTTTGTACTATATGTGACTGGAGTCATCATGTGTTGAGTGCAGTGTGAATGTGTCTGTTGCGAATACCAATCTTGTAGTGCATCTTGAGGCCTTAATAATACTTGTTATGGGTAAGGTGTTATTCCTGTCCTCAAATATTTCATATTGGGTTAACAAGTCTAGATGCGACTTGAGCATGATCTGTGCTTGATCAGTCCCAGGTGAATGTACTTCATTTGCGAGTTGACATACAAGGGTATTTCAACAAGTGGCCAGTGTGTTCGTGTTTGGAGTTAGAGACACATGGCCTCCTGGGAGTTGCAGTCAGGTCACTCTCTCTAGTACATACACTATACAAATGTTACCCGCCGAGGTGAGTACATTTCAATTGAGAGTCAACAAACAGGGGTATTTGGGCAAGTGTAAACTGGGCTGGTGGTTGGATTTATAGGCACAGAGTCTTCCTGGCCTTAGCAGTCAAATCACTCCCTCTACTTCTCACGCTTGACAAATGGTATCATTTCAAGTGAGTGAACTTAAATTAAGTTTACCAAACAGGGATATGTGTACAAGTGAACACTGCCCTAGTGTTCGGAGTTTCTGAAACAGTGCCTCCTGGCAGTTGCAGTCAGGTCACTCTCTCTACTTCACACACTTGACAAATAGTATCCTCCCAGGTGAGTGAAGTTCATTTGTGATTTTTTAAATAGGGTTATTTGGACAAGTGAGCACTGACCTCTTGTTTGGAGTACACCCTGTGTATAGTGGCTCCTGGGAGTTGCAATCAGGAATCTCTCTGTATTACACACACTATAAAATTGTTGGTTATTACATATCTGTATGCAGGCTGCATTTGGGTTTGGGCATACACTTACCTGTTGAGACATATCATGAGTTTTATTATTATTGTATATTGAAAGACTTACAGACCCCATTTAAACTTATGGCATGTGATGGGCCTTGGAAGCTGTGCTGTTGGGTCCAACAATACAGATCGACAGTGTTTAATCTCAGATACTCTGGGTATTCAATTTTGGCATGGTACATGAACAAGACAGTGGCAAAAGCTGATCTGTGAGCATGCATGACATGGCATTTTGATGGCCATGTATTCCTGTCATGCCCTCAGGATGCAGGATGGCCACAACTATCTCCTCCCAGGGAAATAGATGTAATGGGGCTCTGGAAGGGCCCCTGCCAGTCTTCTTGGCCTGAAGCTGGTACCTAGAGACCAGGGAACAGACCTTGACACAGAGGTCGTTCCACCTCTTCCTAATGCCCTCCTTTGTACGCACTGTAGTGCCCACAGCACTCACTCTGTTGATTAGTCTGTCCCACATTTCTAGTTTTCTACTGCGAGGAGTATACTGGACTTGTTCTCCAAGCAATTGTGGCTCTACTCTTATGATTTCATCCACCATGACTCTTAACTTACCTTCAGAAAAAATGGGGGGGTTTTAGAATGTGACATGGTGGAAGAAAAAGACGGGTGACAGTGACTAAACAGGGGAAGTGTCAAAGGGAGTGAATGGACAAAAGTGTGTGCAGGGTGTTCTATCGGATGGGGAACAAAAATGGTGGCTAATCTATAAAATGTTTGGGAAATAAGGTGCTGTGACTTCTGTTTTGTTCGTTGGATATGCAAAGGATTGTGGTCTGTTAAGGGGTGTACTTTTTAGTGTCCTTTGCAGATGTGTCTACTGTGGCAATGTGTGTCAGGTGGGTTGTTTTCAAATTCATCCAATGTGCAGTCATCCATTAGTTTGCTGACCCCAAATCGCCATGGTTCAGCCCGCCATTGGCTGACCACCATGAAGGGTACACATGTCAACTAAGTGTAATGTGCTTGGTGGCTGGTCGAGGTGCTGTCGGTGCTGGAGGTCCGACTGCCTATTTCCAGGCTGCCGCGCCACTGGCTGTCTGCCAATTTTGCTTGGCGGTCCTGCCTGCATAACTCGGAATAGGGCGGTCTTTTCAGGACCGCCAACATAGTGGTCTGGCAGTCCAACCGCCAAACTCGTAATGAGGCCCAGATGTCTCTAAAAACATAGCAACCCACACCTAACATATACTTAATTAAATCAGTATTACATAATATACACTATTAATGCCAATCATATATTATCTTAAAAATTAATAATTAATTATTGCTTAACTTCCCACCCCATGCCCCTACAAACCCAACAACCCACTATGGTACTATAAATTACTTTTACAGTTAACTTAAAATTCTATAGCACTTAAAATTGCAAACCATATTTAAAAAATGAACAAAAGTTATACAAAGAATAACACATAAAATTGCTATATGAACTAAAACACATTAAAATAATTTAAAATAAATATTCTTTATAACTATTTCATTGAAAATGATATGAACAACAATGATTTCCTTAATAATGATATTAATTCCCTAATTTTTTTTAAATTCTGCATTACAATATATTTGTAGCATGACAGTTCTTCCAATATTTCTGTGTTCCGATATTTTATGCAAATACCACTAATATTGAAGTACAAAATCCATTGCAGTCAAATCTAGGAATTCTCCCTTTTTGCAATGCTTGAGGAGCAACACCTTCCTGATGTCTATACGAGTGCCGACTCTGAAATTGTGCCAGATTTAGAAGAGAAGCACAGCTGTAGAATTATAGCAAAGAACCTATGAGCTGCTGCCCATGTGTAAAGAGAAAGAGTATGGGCAAATTCCAATGAAAGGATAATTAGGAAAAACTCCCTTGTAAGTTCCTTGAACACGCTGTCTGAGGAGAAAGTGAATGTAAAATGGCTGCCACGATGGTGCTCCGTGGGGAGCTGCAAAACTTGTGAAATATCTGCAGAAGACCCCACTGAAAAGGTCTATAAATTCACCAAGCTGCTCCTCTGATATTCCGACACCTGCTGCAATCCATCTTCCATCCCTAAAGATGCCTCTCACAAACCCATACGCAGCACTTATACCATCCACTCATAATAGCCCTCAGCAGTTACCACACAAGTTTGCTTACTGACTTTGACACCATTATAACTTTCAGCTGTTAACACTACTCACACCACAGTTCACCTCCAGCCACTACAACAAAATTTGAGTGAAGTCCCCTGCCAGGCCCCTTTTCAGCCTTCTTACTTGGTGTTTTTTATCAATCTGGATTTAGTACTGATATAACCCAAGGCTACTCATAATACTGACATCTTTGACACCACTTCCTATTCACTGCTATCACTCAACCAGTGTCGGCATGATCAAAGCAGTCTCATCAATTCAACATCAACCTTTCGGTATACATCTCCCACAGTGTACCAAACTACCAATTACTAATTGGCACTCACCATAGCCACTTTAATCATCTCTCACTTCTCACCACTGACACCACTCAACCTCACACACATCAGTCTCACCATTATATTTTTCAAAACATTGCTCACTCTTACCAGTTACCGTCATGCCAGTCTGAATCAACACACATATTTAATCTTCTCACAATCCCATACATCAGTTGATTGCTTACTATTTCATTTACAACACCATCTGTTTTCCACAGCCACTCCTAACTCAACCCAACTTTTCCCAGGATAACTCTGCAACTTCACTTAATCACACATTTGCATAATTTACTCATCATCCATTTATTCCCCTCTCAATTGTAATACCAATATTATTTCTCACAATGTAACTTACCAGAATATTAGTGTTCATAACAAGCCATCCAGGGCATACACCCTCCCACATGCAGTAGCCAGCCATCCACATATTTAAGGCATCACTTGTCTTACCCATTCCCAAATTTAACTCCCCTGCAACCGCGTATTCATTCAGATACCACTTAACATCACACAACATCTTTTAGCCACCTTCAACATTACTAAGTGGCACTTATCACCACAAACCAATAACACAACCAACAACACAATTGTTTCCACTATTCAGTCACAACTGTTCACATATACCACTCAGATGCAACAACAAACACACATACTAGATGCAAAATCACTCATCCATGCCATCACCCATTCACTCTCAAACACATAACACTCTACACATTCAGTCACATGTAACACTGGTCATTCACTGAGGAAAAAGAACATGCAACCTGCACATACACCATGCCAGTTACACCACCAGTCACTCCCCCTCAGATGGTTAACAGAACTTACGTTCAGCATCAATCACTTTCAAAACCACACAAGCACTGTCTACTTGGTACCTGGATACTGGGTTTATTGTCCTGACATGCATAATTTGGCTCTTAACAAAACCATTTTAATTTCTCATTCACAGTCGCTTGCAGCATCGCTCACCTGTAGCACGTGTATTACTCATTCTCTACTCCATTCCCCAAAGCTCTTAGCACTTGTCAACTACATCCCTTAGCATAGCCCCAACACCATTTTATCAAACCACTCACCTTCAGCTCTTTTAAGAATTCACCACAGCAGCCATCCATTGGCAGCATTTAATAAATCATGGGCATCATTTATGCAAGCAATCAGCTGCAGCTTTTCATACTTTCCCACATGCTGACACCTTTCACGCATCCTCAACCATTTTCAGCATGACTCAACAACATAACCAGACACTCATGCCATTGTCACGTCTCATCTATAGCAAGATGTATCCCTTTTCAGCCTTGCACAACATACCCTGTCACTCACATCACTCACACAGCAATCATGACATCACTAAGAACATTTACCTCAGCTACTTGCACCACTCATTAACTACATTATTTTATACAGGAGGCCAAGTCACTCATCTCCAGCAGCTAGCAGCACCAACCCAGAACCATTCACTAAAACCTGTCCCATATATCCACTTTCTCTCCTGCAATGTTCTCCACATCCATTTGCAATACACAGCACTCACAACACATCTGCACACACCTATTTCCCTCTCATCACTGTATGTTTCTTGTATCACTCCCTGCCGCCTATATTTTCCATATCATTTATCCACCTTCCCAAAAACAACCCTGTAGTCCTTTCCACAAGAAGTTACTCACACTGGCCACTGAGTACGCAGAATATAATTCACCTCTAAAAACTTTATGCCTTCACTCATACAACATGTAATCATACTTTGCCATTTACACCTCATACTATCATCCATTATCAGCACCATTTCATGGAGCACCACCCGGTCATCTCCACACTGATGACCACTCATCAAAAACTACTTAGATGCTCACTCGCTTCTCACCGCAACCAGCCATACAATGCTATTGCTATGTTATGTTTAACTCCCTGGCACAATATTCGTAAAGCCAATCAAAATACCACTGAGTCCCACAAAACATTTCTTTCCCCATTTGCAGGATACAGAGCAAATAAAAACAGTCTTTGATCAAGCCACTTTGAATCAATTATTGGCAACAATATACAATCAGTCACCAACCATCCACTGACATTAACCTTTTACAGTGTCCTTCAAACCCCAACTTGTGAACTAAAATCTCCTGCTCAGCCACTCACAAAATCACATTGAAATTCAATTGCAGGCTTTAACCACAGTTCATTACAATGCCTGTCTACAATCACACATACCTTGGCTCCTTCATCAAAACTTTCCACCAATTGTTTTATCAGAGGGACAGTTGCCTCCCCGCTACTACTTAGAAGGAGTCACACACTAAAATTTCAGAGTAGAGGGAAGAGTAGAGGGAAGGCAGGATCAAAAGGAGTGAAATATTGGCATTGCAGGGTTTTTGACTACTTTCAACTCTTATCTTAACAATACTTTAATTGTTTTAAATTGTCTGAGGAAGAGTGGCAGTCATATATGTTAGTAATTGTGGAATCATTGTGAAGTACTATACATATTCTACAGCCCCCACTAGAGTGTCTGGGTACATTTTGCATGTTAAGTGGAAACCTGTCCTTTCTTGTAACTTCCTCCATTCAAGCCACACAGATAAAGTGCAAGCAGTCAGTGATATCCTGTAGTGATCATGAACCACTGCAGGATTCATTTTGTGTCAACCACGCATGGAGAATCAGTGATGTGATGTGTGTGCAGGGACAGGGTTATTATGACTGGGTTCTCAGAAAGTAATCAGAAGGGTAGAATAACTGAAGCATCCAAGGTTTCATGATATCTAATTGGCTGTGAACAACCAATCAGTGTAGGTCTCTGACGATCCTTCTGATGAGCTACAGGAAAACTTCTGGTATGCAGTATTCAGTCTTTGCCCTCCTGGATCATTTTGAAGCTCAGTGAGGGCAGCATTACACTTGCTTTTCCTATTTGTGGGCAAGAAATCTATCCCTTTTTCTAGTTCACCTGCAAAGCAGTTTAGGTGTTTCTCTAGCAGTGGTCCACTCTTCAGACAATTTAAAAAAGACAGGTTTTATAATTTCTTCTTTCCTTACAACTGTTCACCCAGAATTACTCATATCATCACCCTTGAGTAACAGCTCCATCTTCAAATTGTAATTTTATCATCAGTGGTTACTGGTTGACAGAGGCTCCACCTTCAAGCTGCTTTGCATCACACACAAAGCAATACATGGAACAGGACCTCTTTTCATCAGGAATAAAATCACCAAATATATTCAACAAAGAAACCTCAACTCAAGTTCGACACCCCACCTCAAAACACCACCATACAAGAAAAAGCCAAAAGGTGGCACATCTTTCTCTGTTGGAACTATGGAATTTATTACCCTCAAATATAAGATCCACTGATAAATATCTTATCTTCAGAAGACTACTCAAGCGTTTGAACTTTCCTGCATGACCACCATACTTAAACTGTCTGGACTGATATCCCTGTGTATGTAATAATTTATAGCTTGATTATATGCATATATCTAGATAGGTGTATCTTAAAATGTATACATACTCTTTAGACCTGTTTAACAAATGTATATTTTACTTTTGGTTAAATGTATATATATGTATGTTTGTGTGTGTGTGTATATATATATATATATATATATATATATATATATATATATATATATATATATATATATATATATATATATTGTATATATACACACATATATATGTATATATATATATATATATATATAAAATGTATATGTGTATGCATATATGCATATATATGTGTGTGTAAATTATTCTACGCTTAACATGTTCATAAGTCATTGCATAGTTTCTATACAAGTTGTTTGATTAGATGCTTATGAGTCTCTTTTTTATTTTATCTATCACAATAGGTAAATATTCCCTTAACTACTTATCTACAAGTATTTCACTACTGAAATATTGAGGAAAGATAAAATAATGTAGCAAACGTACACAAATAAATGAACTTAAAATACTGCAACTCTTGAAAGTCTGTGTTTATACAATGCAACTTTAAATCTCAATATATATTCCTTACACATACATTCCCTTACTCTGTAATCATGTATCTATATATTTATTTCTTTAGCCCTATTATACAAGAAGAAAACAAATTACTGTCTCAAAAGCTTTACTTTGTCTCACCATCACCCTAGACCTCTATCAATCTGTCCTTTATCTCCACTCTCTGCCTCATCCCAAACCCATTCTAGTACTATGATCTCCACAATAACCCTTCCTACACTTTTCCCTCCTCTACCCTTCCTGGCTCATCCTAAACCTCAGTTTACTACTATGATCTCCCAAACAACCCTACTAAGTTCTCCCTCATGTTCCTCTTGTTTGGTTCATTTAAAAAAATCCCATTTTACTACTATGATCTCGATAATCACTTTCTACAGACTCTTCCCTCTTTCGTCTCTCCTTTACTCATCCCAAACCTCATTTTACTACTATGATCTCCCAATTAACCATTCTGGATTCTTCCCTCCTCTATCCCTCCATTATTCTGTTCAATCCAACTAACAGACTCACATTTCCTCCACTCAAATTAACTCATACCACCCTATACAACTACTAATACTGTACTAATATTTCCTTATACTAATCCACCGCTAATCTTTTTATGTTCCGTAGTAGGATGCTTCTCCCCGAAAAGTGCTTCAATGTCTCATCAGGGGTAGTAAATACAATTACAATATACAATTTACAATATTATGCCGCAAATCCCCTGGGAGTTCGGATAAGTAGGAGAACTAAGCACCAATAGCAAATCTTGTTGTGCTCCATTCGCGTGCCCCCTAAGCTAATTAGTTTGAGCTTCATTTTGTTTACTGGTATTCACAGGTGCTCTATAGATTTTCCGTTCCCAGAACCACAATGTGCCTTTGAAAGAAGACATCTTTTAACACACACCACATAGGGAGGAGTGTATATACATTAATGTGACTCAAGCAGATAGACCCACCAAAAACTACATTTAAAGTACAATCATGGTACAAAAAAGTGCTTTTTGCATTTTCACTCCCAACTTTTGTGGACTGATGCTGCTGGTTTTTGATTGGTTCTCGTGCACTGGGACACTGTTAACCAGGCCCCTGTGCGTGTACTCTGACCCATAAAACATGCATGTCAAATCTGGCTTACTCCTAACTGGCATATTTAACTTTTCTATAACCCATGGGATACAATATTCCAAAATGCACTCATTGCATAAAAAGTTAAATGCCACCTAAGAAACTATAGCACTACTGTGCCATCTACTTGTGTGACAAAAAAGGTCAAACATAAATCCAGGTCTACCACTGTAGCTAGGCTGCTATATTTTTTAAAACTGCAGCCTACCCATTGAAAATGGCCCTTTTTGACAAGTGAAACCCCCCATCAGATTTTTAAAAGTCATCCATATGTAGACTGTGTAGCCCACAAGGCAGGTTGTCTGAAATTTACAAGTAGGAATTGAACATGTCCTTACAGTGACTAGGGCCCAAAAGCTATTTTCACTGTAGGAAGGCTGACTGGCCCATAGAGAAACACTAGAAAGCAATATAAAATACTAATTCTGCTATTTGAGCAGGGAACCAGCTAGAATAGAAAAATGGTTCAACAACTATTTTTGATAATTATTAACAACCCCATTTAACGGTTAAAGTCAGATTTTTGATGATTATTGTAGGAAAGTGACCTTTAGAAAGTTACCTTTCCCTGCCTTAGACTTTTGGATGTTAATTTGCATTAGCCCTACAACTCTCACCCAACTGGTGAATAGCCCTGATGGTGTGAAGACTGTTCCCAGAGCAGAGACAGCGGCCCGGGTTGTGGGGAACTATTTTTGTTTTCCTGACAGGAAGACTGCTTAGACTGTGCTCAGAAACTTAACTTTTTTTCAAAAGAGCCTCCTTTGTCACAAGCAGATGTCTATTGACACTTGAACAGGCCCTTCATTTGCCCTTCCAGTCAGGCACACAGCAAACACATTGGGGGGAAATCTGACCCCAGTACAGTTTTTAAGTGACCACTGAGTCCTGTGGCCAACCCAGAAACTGATGTCCACTGAGGAAAACAAAAGTTAAAGTGATGTTTAGTTAGATATGGTAATAGTATCCACCTTTTTAAAAAAAACTAGAAAATCACTGAAAAATACAAAGGTTAAAGTCACACTATAGTTAGCTGAAAATGTCAGTCATAACCACACAGATTTAATTAAAAAACACACTGAAATTCACCAGTGATACTGTACTGAGCTAACATCATTGATAAAATCAGTGATGAGATCTCAAAATATATAATTGATTATGTACATGATGACATCACTGCCGACATGATCAAACCTACTGCTGCTGAAATAACTATATGAACCAGTACAGGATTTCAGCTATGAACTTAAGTACTAAATGGAGCAGAACTCTGTTGGTCCCCAAATCTTTATTGAAATCCAGGGACCCCCACTACATCATTATTGGAAGAGGGGGAAACCCCCCCATGGAGTCGTTATAGGAATCCGAGGATTTCTGCTTAAGCTATTTTGATGATTTGAACTCCAAAATGAAGCACAATGTAGGAATACAAGCATTCATCAAACAAATGTACAAATGATGAAAATCTTTTTTTAATTTTCAAACAAATAGAAAAAAAATCAACATTTTAATTTTAGTGAGAAAGTTGAAGCTCTTCTAAATTCAATTGAGAACTCCTGTGGTCTATAGTACGGACTAAATTATGTTTTTATTTTCATTCTTACTTCTTTATTCACATGCAAGTTATTACTCTGTTAATATTATTTAATTTTCTAAGCAGTCAAAGACCCCCTAAGTGGGTGTCATTGACCCCCAGTGTCCCCCGACCACAGATTAAAACCGCTGATGTAAACCATAAATAACCTTTCACACATACACAAGCTCCTTTAGATGAACCAAAGTCCTCCTGTTTTTAGCCTTTGCCCTGCACCAAACACTTTGTGGAAAGCTGAACTCATCTGGGTAATCAACCAGACATGAATGGGCAAGCCTGTGCTGTAGATGATCTTTTCCCTGTCAACAACGTTTCCTTAAAAACCCACTCAATCCAGACATCCAAGCCACAGTATGTGGCCAAGCCCCTACTACGCACAGCCTGTATCCTGTACTGAATGCTTCACCCTCTTGTGGGCAATCAACCACACGTGGGTAGGAAACAACCTATTGCAATCAGCTTTCACCCCGCATAGCACCGCTCTATGTAGAGCCCACTACCTCTACACTCCAAAGGCCCCTTAGGTGGTGAAGGCCCTAATATGTCTTGCCTTCACCCTGTACAGAACGCTTTGCAGATAGCCGACTCTTTGTGGGTAATCAATCACACATGGGCAGGCAACTAACTAGTGCGTACAATCTTCACTCCTATGCAAACATTTCATGCAGAAATCATTCCCTCCAGACATTCAAGGCCCCTTAGGAGAATAAGCACATGCTACTGCTACCCTCGCCCTGTAGCAAAGTTTTTACAGATAGCCCACATCCTGTGGACAGTCAACGCAACACTTACCTTCTGTAATGCTCTTTCTGGTAGAGACTCTAGCTAGCCACAGATTCCTCACAATTTGAATATTCCCCATGTGTCAGACTGGATCCAGAAACTTTCATCAGTTACTCGGTATGCCATTCCACTCTGGAAATGGCATGCGGAGTTCATACAGGTGCCACCCCGGCGTGCTGACATCAGTTGCTTTTCAGGATGTCCATGCCGCTAGACGCACAGCCCAAAATAGTGAATTGGTTATGAGTAGTATGCAGATTGCTAGACGTACTATTTTAACAATGGGTAGAGCCCAATCACAGAATGGGGAGGATGGGTAGGTCAGTGATGAATCTGCAGCAAGATAGAGTCTGTACCAGAAAGAGCATTAGTGAAGGTAAGTAACTTGTTCTTCTGATACACGCTATTAGCCGCAGGATCCACAACTTTTGAATAGTTACCCAAGCAGTACCTATATGAAGGTGGGTCTGGATTCACACCAAAAAGTTCTGCAGGACTGAGTGGGCAAAATGCCCCTCTCAGCGAAACTGACTGTCCAGAAAATAGCAGTTTGTGAAAGTATGGACGGATGCCAACATAGCTGCCTGCCATATATTTTGGACAGGGACCCTGCATGCTAATGCATTGGTAGCAGCTTTGGTCCTGGTATAGTGAGCATGCAGTCCTTCCTGAGGCTGCTTTTTAGACAGTGCATAGCAGATATTAATGCAGGGCACTATCCAGTGGAAGATGGTTCTCTTCTGCATAGCCTTGCCTATTTTTGCTCCAGCAAACCTCACAAACAGCTATTGTCCACCCGGTGGTCTTTGGTGTGGTCTATATAGCAGTTCAGTATTCTTTTTTAGTCCAGGCAATAGAGTCTCTCCTTCTTCTTAGAGGGGTAAGGTGGAGCACAGAAGGCCAGCAGGGTGATGGTTTGACTGACATGTCATGAGCCACTCACCTGAATTTCCCAGGTTGTTCTGATGGGGTGAGTATGTTCCCTACTCCCTCTGGGGCTCAGCCACGATTGCAGTGATTACTTTAGCTAAGCGCTGTTCCAGGCGAGGCCACAAAGGGATGGGTGTTTGGAGGAGAAAGAGAAAAAAATGAACTACTCCCGTCTCAGCACTCCTTCTTATCGAGGCAGGGATGGGTGGACAGAATGTGTTGTAGTGGGCATCAAGCCCCCTTGGTTAGCAGGACGCCAGCATGGAAACAAGTCTGTAAAAAGAGGAACAATTAGTTTACTAGCATGTAGGCTCCTCTGAAAACAACTATGATTTTTAGCCACAAAACATAACATGTCAAAGGGCATACAGGTTAGAGTACCCAAAATCTCAACAGAGGCTCTCATTGTATAAAATGTATTTTGTCCCAAACAGCATATAAAGCAAACAAAGGGGCACATTTATGAGCCCCTAGCGCCACCTTATGACACATTTGCAGCATTTTTTTAAATGGAAATATGGCGTTAAGGTGGCATTTCCCACGCACCATATTATGCCCCTTGCTCCACATTATGCCTGTGCCAGGCATAGTGTATGCATGGGGTGCATTCCGGTGCTGGGATTGCCATAAAAATGGTGCAAAGGAATCTCTGAGATTCCTTTACACCATTTTTATTGGCATTTTTTAACACCTGCAGGCATTAATAAGTTTCTTTCATTGATTACAATGGGCCTCCGGGTCTTCTGGGTGCTTCGCAAGATTAGCATCATAATTTTTTATGCTAGTCCTGCAAAACACCAGATTACGATGCTAGTCACCCTAACTACCGTCATGGTGCGCTGTATTAGAAATACGGTGCTACCATGGTAACTGTAGAGATGTGCTAAGGGGTACAAGAAAAGTGGTGCTCCACTTTATATAAATATGCCCCAAGGTTCGCAAAGACAACATACTTTATTCTTTCACCAAATCTGGCCTGCTTCTTCACAGCATCCAAGAAAGTCTTGGTTAGCAATAACAATCAATTATTTTTTTAAACATGTTAAATCAGGAATTTTTCAAGAGTCAATTGTTTGTAAACAACACAAATTGAAGTGCTCTGGATTTCTGGTACGACTTAGCCTTTCTTGCAAGAACCTCACCAAAAGATTATTGTCTGTTATGTAGTTGATCATTTCTCCTGATACCGTGTTGGTGCTGGGTAGTTGTTCATTAAACCTCACACAATGTGAGTCCACATATTTGTTACAACTGAGTTGCTGTCCCTGTTCCTTTTTCCAGCAGATCGAGAGGCGTAGAGCCGAGGCTGCATGGAGGATGGTTGCCGGGAGGCGCGTCACCCACGAAACCGATGTTGAAGATGGATGCCGGTTGAAGGAGGAAAAGTCTGTTGCCAGGCTACAGGAGGCTGGAGATTCAAGTAAAGAGTAGAAATAAGGCCAAGCATGGACACACTTGGTTGCAATAGTCTTGTTGGGGGTGTGAGTCACCATTTGTTGTTTTCCTTATGAGTGGTTTAATTGTTTCTGTACACAGGGATGAGTCACTTAGGGGGTCTTTGACTGCTTAGAAAATTAAATAATATTAACAGAGTAATAACTTGCATGTGAATAAAGAAGTAAGAATGAAAATAAAAAATATAATTTAGTCCGTACTATAGACCACAGGAGTTCTCAATTGAATTTAGAAGAGCTTCAACCCTCTCACTAAAATTAAAATGTTGATTCTTTTATATTTGTTTGAAAATTAAAAAAAGATTTTCATCATTTGTGTATCCTGTTTTTGCAATATGTATATAACTGGTGGTGATTATTAATCAAGGATGAGTCATTATGTTTTTGCACTATGTACATAACACGTGGTGGTGATCAATCAAGGGTGTCATGTTTTCTTCTGTGTGCTGTGATTAATCAAGGATGAGTCATGATGTCTTCCACTTTGCTGCCGTGTACGTAGGGATGTCATCATGCCATATGCTCAGAGCACTTGGTGATTACTTAGTAAACAAAACAATGTTCTTTCACAATTTGGTTCAACGGACTACTGTGCTTTAACATCTCAAACAAAGTGAACCATAAAGATACACACCCTACGGCAAAAGGGCACCACGGAAAAACACAATGTCATGGCTCCATCAAATGCATACATACCTTAATTCATGAACATTAAAAGCACATCCCATTGTACTGTAGCATTGTGCATGCTCATGCTGTAGCACGAGGGAGTAGGGCCGCGACACGCATCACAACTGTCAGCAGAAATTATCCCTGAGTCCGTAGAACCATGTTGTCTGGGAAGAAATTGGTGTAAGGTAAATTGACACAGACAGCCTCAAGCTCATTTAGATGCTGAGCTGATGGTGACAAGGAACATAGTATTGATGGTAAGGATTCGTATGGTGCAGCTGTGAAGTGACTTGAACCGAGTCACATCAAATAAGTGAGGAGCAGGTTAAGGTCCAATTGGGACATTACAAAAGAAGAGGAAGGAACATATGCTCTAGCCCTTTCAAGAACTGCATCACAACTGGTGCCTTAAACAAAGAGGGCTGATCTGACAAACTTAAAAAATACCAAAAGGGCCAAAAGCTAACATTTAACCATGCCCAATGCAAAGTCTTGTCGGTAAGAAACAAAACTGACAGTCAAACATTGGATAACTGCCTGTGGGAGGTAAATCTTGTGTGTGCAGCACCAAATAACAAACTTGTTTCAACAAAAGGCCTATACAGTTTTCGTCGCCAGGCTGCCTAGATGATGGTAACCACCTCCAGAGCAAGGTCAAGGACATTCAGCTGTCGCTGCTCAATTTCCAAGAATGAAAGTGAGGATTGTGAAGGACTGGATGAAGAACTCTACCCTGTTCCTGTGACAGCAGGTCCTGCCGGAGGGGCAGCCTGATCCCAGGACATATGCTCATGCACAGGAGTTCTGTATATCCCAATCCAAGATGACTACAATGACTTGGGCCTGGTGGGTGCTGATCTTTTTGACAACTTGTGGCAGAAGAGGTATTGGAGGAAAGGCATAGAGGAGTCCTGAGTTCCACTTGATACTGAACCCATTTCTGAGATGCCTTGGAAACTCCAGTGCACAGAAGAGATGGCATTGCTTTATCTCAATGATAGTGAATAGATCAAGCCAAGGTTATTCCTATTTAGACAAAAGGCCTAGCACCACCTCCCAGTGTAACTGTCACTTGTGAGCTGTGATATATTGACAGCTGAGCTCAGCTGCCCTGGCATACAAAGATCCTGCCAGGTGTTTCATAACTAGCAAAATTCCTTAGTGGTTCAGCTATTTACAGAGGCGTAGGCCTCCAGGCACAGGGTCCAAGATGCCACCCTAGCCTGTTTGTTGCAGTACTACTTAGTGGTGGAGTTGCCTGCAAGCATGTGTAGCAGCCTCCCTATAATCAATGAGAGAAAGGCTTTCAATCGCAAGCAGATGGCCCTCTGCTCCAGGAAATTGATATGTAGCTGAGACTCTGCTAGAGACCAGAAGTCTCTGATGGCTGCCCCAACCCAGAAGCGATACATCAATCACCTTTGTTTTGATGGCATAGAGAGAATAGTCTGCTGCTGACCCAATTGCGGTCCAGCAGCTACCACTGCCCTGCAGGTCCTTTACAGTCTCCTCCAAAATCTGAACATGATCAGAGAGGTCCCCCTGATGTTGGGCCTTTGGGACATCAGATCCCACTGCAGACCCTGAAAATTCCACCTGTCAACTAGAAGGATGCCCAAGGCCATCATCCCCAGTAGCCTCAGAGTCAGCCACACTGAAATTCAGAACAGAGGCTGAAAGATCAGGGTTATAGCCTCAAAGTCTTTCCCAGGGAAAAGGCACAAAACTGACCGTGTTCTTGGACCTGACATTCTTGGTGTGGTTTTTCTCAACTTTTTGTGTTGGCTGACTTTGTTTTCGCTAGTATTAGGACTCTGCACACTATTACACTGCTAACTAGTGATAAAGTGCTTCTAATCTCTTCCTAAAAAATGACAACATTCCAGCCAATTGGCATAGTTAATTTACTAATAAGTCTCTAAGAAAGTGGTACTACCTGTACCCAGGGCCTGTAGTGAGCCTACAGCACTGACTGTCTCACCCACTTAAATAGCTTTTAAAACATGTCTTAGGCCTGCCATTGCAGGTGGGCATTGTGGGTGCAGTTTAAAACTGCTGTTTCGACGTGGCAAAGTATACCTTTTGCCAGGCCTAAACCTTCCTTTTTAATGCATATGTTACCATTAGGGCAGGCCCTATACATAAACAGCCCACAGGGAAGGGTGCAGTGTATTTAAAAAGTTAAACTTGTACTTTCAACTTTTACATGTCGTGGTTGTGAAATACTCCTACAGTTTTTCAGTACTGCAAGGCCTGCCTCTCCCGTAGGATGACATTGAGTTACCTTATTACATTTAACAAGTGATAACTTGGGAGCAGGTAGGAAAGCTGAGTTTGGTCTCTAAAGAAGCATAGTTTAAATCCTGGGCCACATGACTAGGTGTAGCTGGCAGTTGGTGTTGGTGCATTATTCCCAGACAATGAGACAAAGAGGGTATTAGTGCTGGCATGACAGCCAATATCTGACTTGATGGGTAGATGAGCTGTTACCTACTATATTTACACATCACAAAGGCTCTGCCACAGCACACTCACAAAAGGTTTCATCTTAGTCTTTTGTCCATCCAGACAAGGTGAGGCCAGTGAGGAACAAAGAAAATCCCCAACACCTTTGGAGGTGGAACCCTATAAAAGCTTCTCCTTAAAGCTGGCACCAAGGATAAATAGTGGAATCATGGACCTAGCTCTTCATTATACCTGTGAACCTGTGGAAGACTTAGAAGGATGGCTGTGCTGCTTTGCTACAAGAAGGACTACTACTATTTTGCCCTGCTGTCTAAGTGAAAAGGGTTGGTCCTCCATCTTGAGTCTGGGACCACCTGAGTGATGCCAAGGGTTCAGTAGAGACAGGGACAAAAGAAGTTCCAACCACCTTATACCCTGTATCAAGACTCTACCTGCTGTGAGACCTACTCCCCTAGTAATGCACCCCATTTGTGGAACCTTGGGAGTAAGCCTGGCGGTGTTCTGCCAGCTCAGCTGCGGTCTTTCAACAGAACCAACACAGTGAAGCGCATCACTGCAGCTCTGCATTGGAACTGCTGCTGTGCAACACATCCCTGATGCAGTGAACCACTGCTGCACACGACTCCTTTATGCAGGACCTAATATCACCGCCCGGACCTTGGACCGGTGCTGCACAATGCACCATCTATGCAAAACTTCACATCACAACTGGGCAACTCGTCAGACCTGCTGCTGCATAGCACACCCTTAAGACGGGATCTTGCAAGGCTTTGCAACTAGGATTTAAGGTACTTTGTTCAGTAGGCCTTGCTTGGTCCCTGTATCCGTCCCACTCTCCATTGCAATTGGCCTGAGCTTGCGACTTTCTCCTGGCCTGAAGTGACCAGATAACCACAGTTTGCGATTTTGTGCTTTTTGGTACTATTTTTACCTAAACCTTTAAAATTGCTCATCTCTGGTTCTACTAATTAGATAATTGTAATTTTCGAGTTAAATAATGTATTACATTTTACTCTATTTGTCTAAATTGGTGGGGAATTTGTTGTGCTGTGTTTAGCTTTATTACTGCTTGAAGTGCTACATAAATAATGTATACATTACCTCTCGGTTACGGCTGACTGCTTAGAGACAAGCTACCAGAGGGTTGAGCACAGCTTAATTTGAAGTTTGCTTGTGTTACACCCTGACAAGAATTATGGTTGCAGCTAGAGTAGGGTTTCACTCCCCCTCAACCTGTAACCCAGTTCCCTAACCATATCCAGAATGTTTCTGATGAAAGGAGCACCTGAAAACAAGTCTGGTGTGACTTTGGCACTTTGATAGTGAACCCAAAGGATGACAGGAGGTTTGATGTAGTCTGGAGGTGGCTGAAAACTGCTTGGGAAAGCCGGCCTTCAACAGGCAGTTGTGGAGATAAGAGAAGACTGGCACCCCTAACACCTAAAGGTGTGCTGCCAGCACCACCATCACTTTTGTGAGGTACTGGTGAGACTAAAGGGGAGCACAGCAAACTGAAAAAGCTCCTGTCCCACCGCAAACAGCAGGTAATGTGGGTAGGCCGACAGGATAGGTATATGGAAGTAGGCATCCTGCAGGTCACATGCTACCAACCAGTCTTCATGGTCGAGGGCAGAGAAGACCTGGGCTGAGGTGGCCATTTTGAATTTTTCTTTCTGGAAGTTAGCATTGCGAGGGTGCACATCTGAAAAACAGACTGCAAGCCTCCATCTTTCATGGGCACCAGAAAGTAGCAGGAATGTAAACTAGAACCTATTTCTTGTGCAGGCACCCTCTCAATAACCCCTCAGGCCAAAAAGGCTTGCACTTCCTGCCTCAAAATGGAGAGATGGTCCTCTGTCAGTCACTGGGAGGACTTGGGATGAATCACCCCAAAACTTTACATACATTAGCAGAATTGACTGGTATACTATTTTTGAAGATTTCTTGGAGATTCATCAAATGATGCCATAGTTATTAGAAGAAAAAAAATCAGTTTTCCTATGGAAACTAGGTCCTAACTATAACTACTGACTGGTGACCACCAGTAGGTTATCTTTCTATCTATCTATCTATCTATCTATCTATCTATCTATCTATCTATCTATCTATCTATCTATCTATCTATCTATCTATCTGTCTAGGACCAACTTTTCCCATAGATGAAGCATTTTTTTTGTTTTGCTAATAACTTTGGTGCAGTTTGACAAATCTTCATGAAATTTCCAAAACTAGTATATCAGTTGCTTCAGCTGCTGCTTGGAACGTTTCGGAGTGATTCATCAAGTGGGGACTGAAAAAAAGGGGGGGCCCAAAACACTTTTTTCCCATGCAATGTCCATGGAGATTTTACAGCTTTTAGGTCACGACTACAGCCTGACCCACTGAACAGAATTTTACCAAAGTTTGGTTTAGAAACGGCCCTTGTGTAATTCGGTGTAAATCTGTTCAGTAGTTTCAGAGTTCTTAAAGAAAAAAAATAGATATCTAGGAATGCAGATGCTTTGTGGATCCACTGGGACCCATGGATCTGAGCCCTGATTTCTTGGCCACAACCTAAAATGAAGTTGTATATGTTTATATATATATATTCCAAACAAGAAGCTGAAGAATTTGCTGCACCAGGGTCTTGTCCACTGTCAGTGAGTCCCTTTACAGTTTCAATATTTAGATGGTTGTCTGTCCTGCCTGTTAAGAGGCATTCTGGGACATGAATAGACTATTCCACTGTATGTAACTCCACTCTATGCTGCTCCACTCTATACTATTTAATTCTACCGGACTCTATTGTACGCCACTCCACTATATGCCAACACACTGTATGCGTCACTCCACTATTCATTATCCCACTGTACACTATTCTACTCTACCTCCACTGCACACCACTCCAAGCTATGCTGTTCCATTATATGGCATTCCGCTGTACTCTACTCCACTTAATCCCTCTTGATAGTATGGTTTACCACTCTACCCTCATTCCACTATACTGCAGTACAGTTTATGATACTCCATTATATGCATCTGCACTGTATGCTTTTCCACTTTATGCTATTTCATTGTATACTACTTCTCTGTTCACCACTTCACTCCACACTATTCCACTATATGCAACTCTGCTATATGGTGTGTTGATTCCCTCACCTAATCTGCTTCTTGTATTATGTGTAATGGACTACCACCGGGTTGTTGGCTTGATCATGTTCAGTTGGAGTAGTTATGCTAAGGTGTAATGTTTACAGTTATTTGGCCAAAGCTTGTTGCCTTTGTAGATTGTAAAGTATGTATACCATGTTGTTACCAAAGCTTGTTTACCCAGTGTCGCTTGATTTTATCAAGGCTTGTTTACTCATCCTCCATGAGGTTCTTTGGAGCATCTATGGGGTTAATTAGAAACAACCGAGCCAGTTGTTGGATAGCTGCCTTCTCTGAATGTTAGGCAGCACTCATGTTTTCAAGAGCCATGTGCTAATCATGACTCATGACCCATGCCTGTACAAACTATAAAAAGGTTTATTTTGCCAGGTTAAAATGTCACTTTAAAAATGGCTGCCATGGCAGGGTTGAGACATTTTTAAAAGGCTGCCTAAGTGGATGGCACACTCAGTGCTGCAGGGCCTCTAGTACCAATAAACGTATAGGCCTTGAGTAGATGTAGTACCACTTTACTACGGACATATAAGTACATTAGGGGGGTCATTCTGACCCCGGCCGGCAACGGAAGCCGCCGGCCCGGCTGGAACCGCCAGAATACCGCTGCGCGGTCAAAAGACCGCCGCGGGTATTCTGGGTTTCCCGCTGGGCTGGCGGGCGACCGCCAGAAGGCCGCCCGCCAGCCCAGCGGGAAACACCCTTCCATGAGGATGCCGGCTCCGAATGGAGCTGGCGGAGTGGAAGGGGTGCGACGGGTGCAGTTGCACCCGTCGCGATTTTCAGTGTCTGCATGGCAGACACTGAAAATCTTAGTGGGGCCCTGTTACGGGGGCCCCTGCAGTGCCCATGCCATTGGCATGGGCACTGCAGGGGCCCCCAGGGGCCCCACGACACCCCATACCGCCATCCTGTGCCTGGCGGCCAAAACCGCCAGGAACAGGAT
The DNA here is from genome assembly GCF_031143425.1 of Pleurodeles waltl. Lineage (NCBI taxonomy): Eukaryota > Metazoa > Chordata > Amphibia > Caudata > Salamandridae > Pleurodeles > Pleurodeles waltl. Next base: position 1,431,486,511 of record NC_090444.1, on the reverse strand, counting down.
GGCGGTATGGTGGTCGGAATTCCCATGGCGGCGCAGCAAGCTGCGCCGCCATGGAGGATTCCCCAGGGCAGCGGAAAACCGGCGGTACACCACCGGTTTTCCGTTTCTGACCGCGGCTGTACCGCCGCGGTCAGAATGCCCAAGGGAGCACCGCCAGCCTGTTGGCGGTGCTCCCGCGGTCGTTGGCCTTGGCGGATTTTACCGCCAGGGTCAGAATGACCCCCTAAATGTGCCAGTTGGGTGTACACCAATTTCACCATGTTAAAAGGCGCTTTAGCACTGGTTAGCAGTGGCAATATTCACAGGGTCCCAAAAGCCAACACAAATTTGTTCAGGAAGCAGGAGGGTGAAGGCAAAACATTTGGGGATTACCCTGCAGAAAGGGCTAAGTCCAGGAAGACCTCCACTCCGGCCAAGGTAGACTAATCAATACCTTGATGGGCTTCCCTGCTTAGGTGATAGAACATGGGTGAAGGCCCTGTTACGCAGTGACACTTGCCAGTTCTATGCCCATCTGAATTCAGTTGAATCCCTCTGACTACACTTTGTTCAGCAACTTAACTGACCCATGCTAAACCCTTTCTCTCAGTTGTGGACCTCATCTGTGAAGCACCTAGCCTTAGCTTGCTTACAGGTGCATCCCAGTAGGCAGACAGTACCACCATAGCCAACAAGGTGATGTTGCCCTTTCCTCCCCTTGGAACAGACTTTTGTCCCCAACCCAAGGAAAATTCTACCCATAAGGAAATAACCAACATAGGCCAATGACAGCAGTCAGTGTCAAGAGCTAGGCCCCTGGTCATCCACTGCCAGGTGAAAGCTACAAGCAGGGACACTGGATGGGAATTTATTCCAGCCTTGGGGCTGACAAGGATTTTCCTATGGGTTCCTGAGGGTTCTATGATCTATGAGGTTTCTTAAGTTGGGGGTAACATCCCGGGGTGTTAGGCTCCCTACTACCACTCTACCTTCCACCAGTTCAGGAGTGTTACCTGAAACTGGACTTTCAGCCCATAGTCTGTTCCGTGAGGCTTAACAGAGGACAGGGGTGAGCTCTTCCCTGCTTCCAATCTTCCTCTTGAGATTGGCATCCCCAGAAAAACTGAACTGTCTGGGTGCCTTGGGCGGCGCCCCCCGCCCCCCCCCCCCCCCCAGCTCTCCTGACACTAGGAGCAACTCATTCCTCAGAATGTAGTAAATGAGCATTTGGGGACTAACTGACCCTCCTCTGGGTCACTTCTCTACCCCACTCCAAGGGATACCAGGGCCATAGGGTAGGACGAGTTACCCTACATACCTGGCCAGTGTACTGCTCTGGAGAAACTAGCCTTTCCGTTATCATGGTCTGGCTAGCCAGTGTACCTCATAGGGATCCTATTTACCTTCACCACTTCCACCCTCAGGGATTACAAGCTTACCCTCTGAGTCTATACCCAGTCTGATCATGACAACGCCTAGGATCTGATGCTGGGGAATTCTTATCTGTAAAGCCACATTGGCCACCCCTGTAGTGGTTCCACCAGAGGGTGGTTTCTTTGGACAGACACAATCCCCCCACCTGTGTCCTAACTCAGAACAATCAAAGCACTGGGGTAGGAAATGGGGTGCCCTAGGCTACCACTTACCACAACCTCCTCCCTGTTTCTCAGAAGAAGAAGCCCATTCCTCCTTCCCTCCTATTCTGGAACTTGTCTGTGTCTTCCTTGATTTCCCCCTCACTCTGCTGGGGAAAACTGAATCACCCTTCTTGGGGTCAACCCAGTTACCTTCTTAGACCCTCTGGTACTGATCCAGAGGTCTACCACATTAGCAAGCCCTCTGGGGTCAGTGAACTTGCTGTCAATCAGATTCTGGTGCAGTTTCACAAAATATGTATCAAGCATGTGCTCTGTCAATATCAGATTAAACAACCCAGTAAATCATCAACTTTGCTGCCCGCACTCATTATTCCTTGCCATGCTGACGTATTCAAGAAATTCCACCAAGACAGGCTCTGCATCTTTTAGCTATCCCTGCATCTTTGGCTATCCCTGAGTCTGATGTGGTACTCCTCTGTGGTGAGTCCAAATTTGGTAACAGGGATGGTTTTCATTGGAGTGCACTCCATCTCGTCTCCTATCTCCAATGTAATTAAGAGACTTATATGCTTATAGACTGTAGGCATGTGTTCTGGAACCCTGTGCATCTTGAGGACCACCTCATAGGCAAAGAAAAACTTGTCAATACTATCCACTTCCACATCACTGGGAGCAGATCTTCAGGTAAGTGAACCTTTGTTTCCCCCTTCAGTCACTGTGGGTATGCTGCCACCATTGTTTCTGGACTCTACTTGTTTAACTCTGATGTCCAGTTCTCTGAGGCTTAGCTCATGGGCCTACCTCTCTTCCCCATAGCTAGTCTTTTTCCCTCCAAGACTCTTTCAGCCTCTTCTCTGCTTCCAACTTGTGCTTGGCCATTTGCAACTTTTCAGTCTTCCTGTCTGCAAGCTCCTCTGGACACAGACTGTGGAAGGAAACACTGCTTTCGACTCTGGGAGGGATCTCCAGTTCTGGAGGTACATCATCCTCCTACCTATCTGTACTGCATCTCGGGACTTGCCCCCAGGTCCTTCTCCTCCATATCATCCTCCTCATCATGGTCCTCTGTTTATGTCAGCATCCCGTTAGCCTCCGCCAAGGCCCTCGGACCTTTCTGAAGCTCCACCATCTTGGTGACCTATTGGATGGAAGTCCTCTTTTCTTACAGAATTCCTTCAGCTCAGCAACAGTGTAGCTCTCCAGGTTGATGAACGCAAATTCCATTTCTACAGATATGGTCTCGGACAGTCAGGTAGAATGAGGGTGAATTTGAAAAAAAAGACATGCAAAAACAATAAATCAAGGAGAATTTTAAAAAACTCAAATTGGTATCAATCAAACTATTTATATGGGATTTTAGTGCTACACAAAATGACTGTAATGAACTGCACGAACACAAGTTCTAACCCCACCGCAACCACTATTGTTGAAAATTGGGTTACTGGTTGAGGGGAGTTAAACCCTACTCATGAACCAACCGCAATTCTTATCAAGGTGAAACACAAGCAAATCCTAAATTAACCTGTGCTTAACCGTTTTGTAGTTTTGCACAAAGCAATCAGGCTTAACCAAGTGGCAATGTATCAAGTGTTTATGCAGCACAAAGTAAAAAATGTCTAAAGCATAAAGCTCCAACTGTGAGTATCTTGTCATGTTGGACCGGGACAAAGTCACAAGTTCAGGCTGACCATGATGGAGTGAACGCAAGTTACAGGGGCCAAGCTAAGCCCGCTGGAAAAAGAAACTTAAATTCAAGTTGGAGAGCATTGTGAGATCCCATGTAGGTGATGTGTTGCGCAGTGGTAGTTCTGATGGGCCGCGAGTCTTGTTGAGGATGTGTCTTGTAGTGGCAATTCTGGGGAGCTGCAGGTTTGCGGTGCATGGTGTTGTGTTGAGTATGCATCACAGTGCGGCAGTTCCGAGAAGTTGCTGGGCTGCGATGCGAGTTCCTTCTTTGAGAAGACATTGCACAGCAGCGTTCCAAAGAGATGTGGAGTCCTGCATTGGGGATACATCATGCAGTGGAGGTTCTGATGTGAAGCTGTAAGGAGATGTGTCATGCTGTGTAGGTGCTGCTTGGACCACAGCTGGGTTGCAGGGCAGCTTCAGGCCCACTTCCAAAGTTCCAGAACTAGGGTGGCACCACTTGGGGAGTAGGACTCACAGCAGGCAGAGTACTTGTGTGTGGCTTTTTTGTCTCAGACACTGCTCAGGAGGACAGCCAACTAGCTCTTGGAGTCACTCTGGGGATCCTGAGGTCAAGGTGCAGGTCCCGTCCTCTCACTCAGGCAGCAGGGCATCAGCATAGCAGGGCAGCAGAGTAGCGGTTCATCTTGCAGGAGAGCAGCAGAGTAGTCTTTCTGAGTCTTCCACAGGTCTAGAGGTGTACTGAAAAATGGGGTCTTAGGGTCCAATATTTATAGCTTTGAAGTAGGAGGTTTCTATCCACTTAGATTTTTGGAATTCCCTGCCTACTTGCCCTGACCCCAGCTTGTCTAAGGGCTCAAAGACTACTGTCAAACTCTTTGTGAGTGTGCTGAGGCAAAGCCTTTATGATGTGCAAGAGTGGTAGATGGCAGCGCTTCCCCCTGTCAAGTCAGAGATGGCCCATATTGACAATGCCTATTTTCACCTTGTCTCACTGTCTGTGAGCAATACACAAAGGCCAGCTACCAGCTACGTGTAGTCATGTGACCTAGGATACAGGCTGCAAACACCAAGTCGTTAGGGCAAGAAATTTCCAACTTTCTAAAAGGACATTTTCAATCAATCAAACAATCGGGGTTCTTATAGAGTGCTGCTAATCACCCATTTGGGTCTCAAGGCTGTGGGGCAGAGGGGCTGGGGTTCTGCAGCTCCATCCAAGCACCGTATGGCCGGTTCAGTCAAAGAGCCAGGTCTTGAGGTCCTTCCTGAATTGAGGCAGAAAGGGAGATGTCCTGAGATGAATATGGAGAGAGTTCCAGGTTTTAGCAGCGAGGGAGGAGAACGATCTTTCTCTGGCTGTGGCCATGTGGATCTGTGGGATGGTGGCCACAAGACCACAACTGGAGGAAGATCTGAACGTGTGATTAGCCATGCTCTATAAGAACACCTGATTGATCAACTGAATTTTCAGAATTGAGATTAAAATCTGACTTTACCATTAAAGAGGCTTTTAAATTGCAATTCTTTAGACATCAAACTTGATATTTCTGACCTGCTCCCAATTGAAATGGTCATGTATTAAATCAAATAATGTTATCCAATTGGAGAAGCAGTCCTTGCAGTACCGAAAAACAAATGTAAGAGTTTTTCACTACCAGGACAAGCAAAAGCTAAAAGAACATCTCTACCTTTTTAAATACCCTGCCCAGTAGGCTTTTTAGGGCCTACCCTATGGAGGACTTATATGTATTAAAAATGAAGGCTTGGGCCTGGCAACATATTTATTTTGCCAGGATTAAAAGTCAGTTGAAAACTGAACACACAGGCTGCAATGGCAGCCCTGGGACATATTTAAAAGGCTACTAAAGTGGGTGGCACTATCAGTGTTGCAGGTCCACTAGCAGCATTTAATTTACAGGCCATAGGTGCATGTAGTACTACTTTACCATGTACTTATAAGTAAATGAAATATGCCAATTGAGTGTAAGTACTTTAGCACTGGTTAACAGTCCTCAATGCCAACAAAAATGGATTAAGAAAACAGGAAGGTGAAGGCAACATTTTGGAGATGACCCTTCAGAAAGGGCCAAGTTTAACAATATCATAATAAATTATTACTTGTTATTAAAATAAACCCATAGCAAATCACTGAAAACAAAAAAGGTTAAAGTGAAGTTGTATGTAAGTAAGGAAGCAAGATGTAAAAAAAAAAAAAACATACAAATAACATTAAAATCTGTGGGGGTGGAGGTATGTGCCATGATCTACTTCTGACATCAGGTATTACAACACTCATGACATATTAACTGATATAATTGATAACTTCACTGATGATATCCCATATGGCATGGATGATATATAACATGAACCATTTTGGAAGCACATGCCCTGCACAGGCTAGAGAGATGAGGACTGCAACCCCCAGACAGATAGTGTATTTTGTTGACATTCCTGAGAGCTGAGGTGGGTCTCCCGTGGTGATGGGAGAGCATCCTATGTGCATATCAAGGGTTGTTTGTGATTCCAGGAAGAGGTATTGGTTAGTGTGCCTGAGCTCATTTTCAGGGAGATGGTGGGCCTGATAAAGTTTGCCTACCAGTGACTCTGCTAGAAACAAAAGATTATTTCATTGGTAGGTCTGATTGCCGGTTACCCCCTTGGCCTGTGTTGTAGGTCACTTAGAATTGGACCCACTCTTGCTTTGGCGGACTGTCTCTTTGACAAAGTGCAGTGCAGAGGAAAGAGCACTTCTAATCAGCTAACAACCCCAACATGAATTTCAAAGGCCAGGCACTAAAATCATATGTGTCTGGATTTGCACTATAAAGAGGGGAGCATGAGCCCATCCTTTGTTGAATAGCACCGTGTCATCAGGAGAGGAAAGATTGCTAAGACCTCTTACTGCTGGAACCAGCACTGGGGGCTAATATCTGCCCATCTCTCTAGTGGGTGAGGGGGCATGACCTAGGAAGTCAGGACCACTTGCCCTGACCCTGCATCATCAGCCTTCTGTTGGCTTCCAAGACCAGAGTACAATGTGAGGAGGCGATTGCCTATCATCTGTTTGCCTGCCAAGACCTGAGAGCTGACTGCATAATGTTCACTACCGATCTAGAAACGACGTTGAGGTACTTCTATATTTTGCTTCCTTTTATTTAAATATACATTTTGTATTTATGTTGTATACACGTGACTATAGAATGCAGACATATTTATGTTATGAGGATTGCCCTATGTTACTACTCTTGGCTTTTATGAGAGATCATTTCTGGATTAACTCTTCAAATATGTAGAGTCTGAATGTCCCTAATCAAAAAGAAAAAATTATGTTATAAACGTGAAAGTCAAAAGCAGGCATTTTCTTGTTTATCACTTATTACAGAAAGAGTTGTCGATATTATCCAGGAGTCAGTTTGTTAAGAAGGTTCAAACGCTCACCACTCGAATACTAGAGTGGTTTTGTTTCGTTTTCACAAAATATTTCATTGCAGCGTGTTTCGTGTTCAGCAAGATGATGGGAAGGTTCTTGCATAAAATGATCATATCATACAACTTAGCTGTTAGCTGAAGTCTGTGCCCCGAATAACAGTCATCACATTTTCAATGGCTTTGTAGGGTTGCAACCCCACTTCAATAACATTCTGGCAGGCAAATTCACTGCTAACATTGAACCACCTATCCCTCGTTCCTAAAACTTCTCTTGTTAGTATAGTAGATACGTTAAAAGATTGAACTTTTTGAAGTCAGAAATACTTGTAGAAGATGTCTACTTGTTAAACATTCAGATGAAAGGGTTTACCCTTGCTTTTCATTAGTGCATGATAGCGAGTTCAGTATCTTTTATTTTTTATTTTCAATGGTATTTCATAACTCAAGGATTGAGTTACAGATTATTTTTACCATGACACTAGTTAACTGGAATTGACACTGAATTTTGGAGGTAACATTCCAAACCAACAACAGGATACTTCAGACATTGATGAAAAAAGGTTGACCACATCATACTGTCATCCTGACAATGTTTCAAGGGCTGGTCTTTCCACTTACAAATGATTACCATTATCTGCACTAGCCTAATTAGTTCACTGGAACCACACAAAGATTACAATTTCCTGAACCCATTAGAGTGGAATCAGGTGGCCACACTCGGTGACAATTATTTTGCCCATTTGTCTACTGACATCACAGAGTTTTGGGAAAATAACTGGGTTCAGATTCCCACGTTATCATTTCGTAGCAATTTAAGAGGCAGATGTGTTTTATTCAGCTAAATATGAAATTCGGGTATAAAAAGAGACCATTTTAGAATATTCCTTAAAGACCCAGAAAAAATTATTCTTTCTCAAAACGAGTAAAGCTTTCACAACTTCTTTAAGTATGCTTTGAGTTAAATTTGTTAAAAAATAGACACGCTTATTTTGTGATGCAATAGGCCAAGCACTAGTGTTGGAAGGGAGATGAAAAGGACTCTACACTATGTACATGCACAAAAAAGTTAGAAGAGTCTAGACTTAGGGCCAGATGTAGCAAAAATAAAAACTGCGACTCGCATTTTGCGAGTTGATGCGACTCGCAAAATGCGAGTCGCAATATGTAATGTGCGAGTCCGCAGATTGCGAGGTCGCTTTTTGCGAGTGTGCAAAAAACGAACTCGCAATTAGCGAGTAGGTGTCGCAAATTGCGATTACCTTGAAAATTGCTTGCAGGTGCAGCAGAACACTCCAGAAAGCACACCAGAACACTCTGGAAACACTTCCTGGCACATGATGATGACATCACAGCCAGGAAGTTTACAAATACACCTGGGAGGAGGGAGGACCACACCCTTTTATAACTGCCAGTCTTCACACTGAACAAACAGCAGCTGCCATGGAGGGAACCCCAAGAAAGAGGAAGCTCAAATTTTCTGAGAGGGAGCTGGAGGTGCTGACAGAGGAATGCTGTCAGCACCATGATGAGCTTTTTGGGAGAGCAGCCCTCAATGTTCCTGAGGCCACAAAAAAACAACTCTGGCAGGACATTCAGGATAAAATCAATTCCCTGGGTGTGAGCCACAGGACAATCGAGGACATTAAGAAGAGGTGGTATGACCTCCGCTCCCGGACCAAGGAGAGGGTGGCTGAAAGGCTCTGAGAGATGAGAGGCACAGGAGGGGGACCATCATCTGTGCCACCACCCACACCCCTGGAAGAAAAGGTGGAAGAAACATTGGAGCAGGAGGCAGTGTGTGGATTTGGGGACCTGGACACCTCAGAGCCCAGCACATCAACCGGTGAGTACCATGTGATAAGCCTGTACCCCTATCAATGCCATACCCCACCCACCATGTACACAGGTGCATGCACAACCAAAATAGCTCCATTTCAGGGTAGAAATTGCCAGAATGATGCATCATGGGAAATGTAGTCAAATAGGCAGTTCATAGGCAAATGTTTATTAGGATGTGTGCAATAGATAGTAGACACTGACAGTCTGTTCCCCATGTCCCACAGGTCTCCAGCAAGACACCCCCAACACCCCAAGCACCCAGGCCCAGGAGGACACCCCAGGACCCGCCAGCACCCCCACCTGCACGGTCAGCAGCATCCCTGCAGTAGCCACACCTGCTGCAACAATCACGCAAGAAGCTGCCCCAGCAACAGGCAGGGAGGACACAGGTGGGAGCACAGGGCAGCCACCGCTGCGCAGGCGTCACAGGTCAAGACCATCTGGGCTGCAGTCTGCATCCGGGATACTTCCTCCAACCACCAGTGAGGCACATCTGCTGCGTGGTCAGCACCTGCAGAACAGAATTTTGGGCAGGATTAGTGGTGTGCTGCACCGCTTTGTGCGAAACAACCATGCAAGCATGCAGCACCTCAACAGACGCATGGACATGATGTGCCAGAACACTGGGGACCTTGCCCTTGCCATTAGGGAACTGGCGGGAGGAGTGCTGGCCCAGGCAGAGGCTATGCGGCGCAGAGATCGGCAGATAATGCACAGACTGGACAGGATAGCCACATCGATCGGCAGGCTCGCCATGAATACAACAGGCCTGTCGAGGAGGACAGTTGGGCTGCAAGTAGAGATGGGCCATTTTGCTGGGGATGTTGCCAGGGGCCTGGGACGTCTCACCCACATCATCAAACTTATGGAGACACGGGAAATGTCGAGGGCCACAGGGGAAACACCCCAAGACAGTGAGGAGGGCTCAACAGTGAGCAGTGTCTCTGCCACTGACAGCAGGGTGCTCAGGAGTGGTAGGCAGAGCACCACGGACGCAGCAGGGACCAGCCAGGCTGGCAGGAGGGGCAGAAGATCATAGAGAACACCCAGGACCATTAAATGTGGCGCATAGCGTTAATGTGCCACATGACTGGTTGGCATTTTCCTGCCCATGCACAATTTCGACTTGTATATAGTTTCTTAATTACAGTAATAAAACAGTTATTTTTGTTCCACTTAACAAATGGAGTTTTTGGTCAATAGGTGAGTATGGTGGGAGTTGACACGTACTGTCCAAAATATTGTGTTGCAATGTGTTCCCGTCTCAGTCTGCCTTGATTAGCTAGACTCCTATCCCCATGATGGCGATGTGGTTGTTCTTGCTCTTCATCATCAGGATCTGGGTCTGCAGGGGTGAGAGGTAGCCCACGTCGGGTGGCTATGTTGTGGAGGATGGCGCATGCGACCACAATTTTGAATGCGGTAATGGGGGTGTATTGGAGGGCGCCTCCACTGCGGTGGAGGCATCTGAATCTTGCCTTCAGGAGTCCGAAGGTGCGCTCTATCAGGTTCCTGGTCCTCTTATGCGCACTGTTGTATTGCCTCTCTGATTCAGTGCTGGGTGTTAAAAACGGAGTCATGATCCAAGGCCTGAGAGCATAGGCACTGTCACCTGTTGGGCACAAAAGTACACTGTTAGGAAGTCCAGATAGTCGTGCACAGTGACCTGTGTGTATGTCTGCAAGTGTCTGTGGCTCTACCTAGGAGGTAACCGTCTCCGAATTCCCCACGTTCCAGGCGTTGATGTATCCCACTATGCCTAAAAATGTATGAGTCATGGGTACTGCCTGGAAACTTAGCTACGATGTCCGTGATGACATAATGGGCATCACAAACAACCTGTATGTTGAGTGAGTGGGTACACTTTCTGTTGCGGAAAATGTGTTCCAGATTTGCAGGGGGGCATATTTGAATGTGTGTCCCATCTACACACCCTATGACATGGGGAAAGTGGGCAATCCTGTAAAAGTCCAGCTTGGTGCTGTTCATTTCTGCCTCATTCCTTGGTAAGTATATGAAGTGAGACGTGCGTGACTAAGGCATCTAGGAAGGCCCTGAGGAACCTTGACACTGCACTTTGGGATACCCCACCTGCCACAGCAATGACCCCCTGATAGCTCCCTGAGGCCAAGAGGTGCAGTGAGCATAGTACTTGCACATGCGTAGGAATGGCGCAGCCACGCAGAGTCTGGTGTTCTAGCTGTGTTTTGAGTAAATCTATTAATTCTAGAATGGCTGCGCTGCTAAGGCGGTATTTGTCATAGATCTCCTCTTCAGTTTGCTGAAAAAGAGTCTGCCTGGTTCTATATATCTTCTCCTGTCTGTGGCCCCTCCTCCTCCTCTGCTGGGCTGCGTAGACTCTCCTCCTCACTGCTATCAGGTATATCTCCGCCATCTTGAGTAACCCAGATGGCTTCTGGGTCCCCTTTTATACTTTGGTAATGGTTACCACCTGCTCTGAGTTAGTGGTAAATGGGACATGCAAACTGGGCTTTTTGCGACTAGTCGCAATTTGCGAGTTGCAATTGCATGAGGTTTGCGACTCGCAAATTGCGACTTGCTATTTGCGCGTCGCAAAATGGGGTTGCAACGGATGCGACTCGCAAACGTGTCCCATCGCTTTTTGCGAGTCGGAAATGGGCTTTTTCCATCCCATTTCCGATTTTGCACTGTCGCAAATTGCGATTCTGCCCGTTTGCGAGTCGCAAACCTTTGGTACATCTGGCCCTTACTCCTTTGATAATGAATAAACTGGGATTTGTTGATTGCTTTATTGTTTTTAAAGGTATTAAACAATCCTTGTATCTCATATTCTATTGCTGATTCTTAAACTGTGGTATTAGACTTAGAAACTCCATGGTTGTTGACTCCAAATGGCTTGTTTTGATATAGACTGTTGCATTTTGTCTGATGTTGTTGTAACTGACTTTTATAGTTTGCTATTTTAAACCGAATTACTTATACTGATGATGAGGAGGATTGACTAATGGAGAAAAGTATTATTGATACTGTTGCTGCTTATTATAGTGGACTACGTAAGGAAGAAGGACAACAAGATGCAGATTAATTGCATATATTTCTCAAGGACATTTTTCTTCAGGAAAATAGGGAGGTGCTTGATAATAGAAGTCATACATTTGAACAAGGTGGGTAGGACTCCTGGAGCCAGATGGTTTATCATTTGAGTTTTACTCTAAATTTAACTCAGTAGATGATCCTTTGCTTTGCTATATATATAATGAAATTCTTGCATCCTCCATGAAATTTGTCTTTCTGGAGTTCAATCAATCATTAATCATTAACATTTATAAAGCGCGCTACTCACCCGTGCGGGTCTCAAGGCGCTAGGGGGGAAAGGGGGGGTTATCGCTGCTTGAACAGCCAAGTCTTTAGGAGTCTCCGGAAAGCGGAGTGGTCCTGGGTGGTCCTGAGGCTGGTGGGGAGGGAGTTCCAGGTCTTGGCCGCCAGGAAGGAGAAAGATCTCCCACCCGCCGTGGAGCGGCGGGTGCGAGGGACGGCAGCAAGTGCGAGGCCAGCGGAGCGGAGGGGGCGGGTGGGGACGTAGAAGCTGAGGCGTCTGTTGAGGTATTCCGGTCCCTTGTTGTGGAGGGCTTTGTGTGCGTGGGTGAGAAGACGGAAGGTGATCCTTTTGCTGACTGGGAGCCAATGCAGGTGTCTCAGGTGTGCGGAGATGTGGCTGTTGCGGGGTACGTCGAGGATGAGGCGGGCCGAGGCGTTTTGGATGCGTTGCAGGCGGTTTTGGAGTTTGGCGGTGGTCCCGGCGTAGAGGGTGTTGCCGTAGTCCAGGCGACTCGTGACAAGGGCGTGGGTCACGGTTTTTCTGGTGTCGGCGGGGATCCAGCGGAAGATCTTGCGGAGCATGCGGAGAGTGAGGAAGCAGGCGGAGGACACGGCGTTGACTTGCTTGGTCATGGTGAGAAGAGGGTCCAAGATGAAGCCGAGGTTGCGGGCGTGGTCTGCGGGGGTCGGTGCGGTGCCGAGGGCCGTGGGCCACCAGGAGTCGTCCCAGGCGGACGGGGTGTTGCCGAGGATGAGGACTTCCGTTTTTTCAGAGTTCAGCTTTAGGCGGCTGAGCCTCATCCAATCTGCGACGTCCTTCATACCCTCTTGTAGGTTGGTCTTGGCGCTGGCGGGGTCCTTGGTGAGGGAGAGTACAAGTTGGGTGTCGTCGGCGTAGGAGGTGATGATGATGTCGTGCTTGCGTACGATGTCGGCGAGGGGGCTCATGTAGACATTGAAGAGTGTCGGGCTGAGCGATGAGCCTTGAGGTACGCCGCAGATGATCTTGGTGGGTTCTGAGCGAAACGGAGGGAGGTAAACTCTTTGGGAGCGGTTAGCGAGGAAGGAGGCGATCCAGTCCAGGGCCTGGCCTTGGATCCCGGTGGAGCGTAGGCGGGTGATTAGGGTGCGGTGACAGACGGTGTCAAAGGCAGCCGAGAGGTCGAGGAGAATGAGGGCGACTGTTTCACCGTTGTCCATCAGGGTTCTGATGTCGTCTGTGACTGAGATGAGGGCGGTTTCCGTGCTGTGGTTGGTTCGGAATCCGGTTTGTGAAGGGTCGAGCAGGTTGTTGTCTTCCAGGAAGGTGGTCAGCTGTTTGTTGACGGTCTTTTCTATTACCTTGGCTGGGAAAGGTAGAAGAGAGATGGGGCGGAAGTTTTTCAGGTTTGTCTAGATCACTCCTATTCCAAAGACTAACAAGCATAAATATGATTGTGGCAGTTTCTCCACTGAGCATTCATTTAAATGTTGTCAACTACATTATTGCTACAATGTCATAAAGGTTTTATTCGAGGAAGATATGGGCATACCAGTATTTTCACATTACTAGACCTATTTGAACTTAATATGCACCAACATGGCTTGATACCTGTGGCAAACATACATGGGGAAACGGGTTTGACAGAGTCGGGTGGGCTGTTTTAAATAAATTAGTACCTTTTGACTTATCAACTTCTTTCATTAGCTGGATATTTTCTTTAGATGCCAATGTATTGTATGAGTTTGGACTAAAACAATGGTTTCAACTAGCTTTACCTTAGCAAGGATCACAAGACAAGGGTATGCTGTCATCCATCTTTTTATTTAATACTGATCTCGGGCCTCTACTTACTCATATTAGAGGAGGCATGGACACAAAGGGTGCAAAGGGAATTAATATGGTGTGTAATGTTTTAGCATATGCCGACATATTGTTTTTGCTTTTAAATCACCCACCAACTATAAGATGGCCAGTGAAACAGAGGGGCAAGGATAGGCACCTAAAAAGGGGGAAGGAGCAGTCATGTTATTCCTGGTGGCATGCCTGAATGTGTGTACCTGGGAAATCCTAAAAGACGTACCAACCATGGAGCGCAAGGGGCCAACTGGGGCTATATTGGTGGTTCCTTACTTTTACAAGCAAAGAGACCGGAAGAGGGCACTCATTTAAGGTGAAGTCTTTGCCAAACCCAACAAAAGGCAACAGGCAGACTCTTGATGGCACTGAAGAAAATGGTGTACAATTTTCACACAGGTATATGCAGTATTTTTGAGGAAGAGTCCTTGCAGATGAAAGGTGCAAGTCTGAGTTTTCTGACACTGATGGCACATGCAGCATGGTCTGTAATGAGAAATCAATCACGGTGGGTACCAATCCTTTTATATGTGGATTTTAGGGTGTTCTTTGTGGGAATATTTGGTGCTCCCTTATGGAAAGATTTGTCCCATTGCACTATTCCATGCCACTTGAATGGAAGCTGCAGACCTCATACAAAATATTAAAGGAAATCAATCAGTGGGAATGCAGGAGCAATATGGCCTGGAAGATGTGAATTTTGGCAGCGGAAGAAGTGCCCTTATCTCCACTGTGCCCAAGCAGTTGTAAGATGGCCACTGAGTCACAGAGGCACGTAGCATGAAGTGGCAGGGAAGCGAAAGTGGTCATGTCACCAGTGGATATGGATACCGCTGCCCATACAGGAAGAGCCCCAGAAGGAAGGACCCACTATATTTGGAAGGGGGTCTGCTGTGGTCTGTGCAGTGGTCTCATATTTTCAAGATGTATTGGGGATACAACATTCATAACATGCTTATGTTAAATGCCAAAAAATCGATTTGCAAAAATTATAAAACATGTTTATTGTTTTAATCATAAAATAACACAAACACAATAATTAAAATTGCCTGAATAGGAGGACAAGTTGGCTAGACCAAGACTCTGGATGCTGCACGTTCCAGGCTTCTAGCCAGATATAAAATTGTATTTCTCTCCACTAAATCCAGCCTTCCCTCTCTCTCTCTCTCTGTTTATTTCAGTGGACTACTCTCATATTTCTGACTTCCTATTCACAATAGGAAGGTCTACGTTTTGGGATAAAGAGATTTTTAAATGTCCTTTTTAATCGGCATTATTCTTTAAAAAATAATTAATTCGAATTTGGGCCTATTTATAGGGAAGGATTCTGTTTGTGGCATTATGAAATCAACAAAGACAATATTTTTAAAATGCAGAAGTTTGCTTCAGTTAAGGCATTTCATGGAATCCAGAGACGTGGGCTTGTCAATAAAACGTGAGGTAAGATGAATGGGAACGAATAAGTAATCTTTGGATAGACTTTGAAGGTACACGATAAAAGCGTTGAAATCGAAAGGGACTTTGGCAGTTATTAATTTTGTAACAACACATAAGACAGAGTCATTTTTTTTTTTTTTAAAGAACATAATTTGAGACAGTATTGTAAAAGGTCAATGAAACTGAATGTTTTGTTCTGAGAGAGATAAAGGTGACATGCTTTCAGTTTTTAAAAAAAGTGAAATGGTTGCCTGTTACAATTTGAGTCACAAACTATTGTGCTCAAAGAGGAAAATGCTAAAGCTTTTTTGTATATACGTCATAGCTCTAAAAATAGAACAAATTTGATACCAGGCAGGCTTAAGTGATATTAAGCAAGAGCCTCAATCAGCAATTTTAGAGACACGGACAGTTCGTTATTTAGATGTGCCCTTGCATTCCTCTTGCCTTTGAAAAAGGCACTTTGACACGCTATTCACAGACGGAAACAAGGTTTTTAAACCGACGTGCATCACATTTTCTAATGAAGACTTTTTTTTCCAATTGAAAACTGTTTATGACATTTATGTTTATAAGGTCTCTTATTGGTGACAATTTCATTACTGGCCATTTTGGGCTAAAACGTAGGTATTACGACAGGAAATGTATGAATGAACAACACACTGATTGAAAAAGGTTGGTCAACAACATTTGGTCAAAGTTTTTTGAAGAAAACTCAGGTGAAAATATATTAAAACTATGACAGTGTTAATAAATAAAAATAATATTTTATCATACAGTCCATTATACTAAACGCCACTATGACAGTGGTCTTTAACAACCACCTTGCCCCATAGATTCCTGGACTGCAGTTATACCAGTAATATACGTAACTATGATCGTTAAGAAATACTACAACATTAATAAATTGAGCTTAATATTTAATTCATGTTTCCAGTATATTGACAAGTACTCTGCCTATTGTGTATGAAACGTATGCTGATCTCAAGTTTGGCCAGTGAGCTTTTTTGTGGATCTGTTAGCACCAGTCTCTTCTCGTGGGGCTATGCATCTTATAATGTTAGCTAACAGTTTCAGTGAAAGGTAAAACTCGTTCGACACTGTAGATGGGTAGTAGACAAAAGACCAAATGTAAACAAGCATTGACAAACACAATAGATCTGGTGTTGGCTGCCATTCTTTTGGCAATTCTCGTCTTGTTTTGTCATGATTTATGTAGAACTTTATCATTCAAGAAGTTAGTGGGCCCTCACCAATTTAAAAAAAAACATTGGCTAAAGGCAAAAATGTTTTTTGGTCTAAAAAAAGGCATACATTATCAAAGAAATCCATGACACTAAAGGGTACTACTTTCGTGTGGATATGCTCCTTGTGAAAGTACCTTAATCATAGTGAAGCCAGCCAATGGCTGAAGGGGGCTGACACATTGACCTTTGCTGCATGCTCAAGTGGGTGGAAGAAATATGTGAATGACGTAAGGAATGAAATAAAGAACAACAGGGTGGGCAAGATTGATACAGCATGCTGATTTTCATACATACGAGGAATTTACAAAAGCATTTGCAGGAGATGGAATCTGATAAAGCTGGAATGTGCCTGGTGCTCACATCATAAGTGTCCTACTGTCATATCAGACTCTAAACTCAATACAAAGGCATTATAAAGTAAAAACAAAAAAAACTGGGTCAGACAGGAACTACTGTGTGGATGTGCTCCATGTGAAATAGGAAAATGCAGTCACTCAGATTGCATTAACCATTGGTTTAAGTAGGCTGACCCATTGCGCCATGCTTTAGTAGGAGGAAGCAGATCGCGAATGACACAACAACAAATTGATGGATGAGAAAAAGTGGTTGAAAACCCCTTTATAGAAGTATATTATGAGTGTAATTTTAGTAAAATCAGAAGGTCTTGGCTAACACTAGACCTAAAAAGTGAACACCGAGAGTGGCTGATGAAGCCCTGTGACAGTGCTGGGGATGAAAGGTGCAAATTATTACATAAGCACTGTTGGGCCAGTGATCTAGAGACAACTGTGTACTAGGTGACAATGATGGACTGCAGCGAGAGCTGGTGATTTGGAGTAAGATGAGGTGCTGAATAGGACAAGACTATTTGTATAGTTATTTATTTCTACGTTTAACCTAGCGTCCTAGTACTACTGAAACAAAAATGTAGAGCAGAATATAAAATCTCAAACACACTTGCAAGATAATAATTGTAAACATTAGGAAACTACAATTTCTGACATAATTTCGGATCTTTCCACGTAAAAAGATTACAATTTCAGATCTCTTCTAAAGGTACATAATTTAGTAGAAGTTCACAACTAATCACTACCCTCTCCCGGAACCCACCCACCGACACCACCAACACTGACACAGCTGCCCGCAACTTCAGGCAATGGATCGACACCTGTGCCAACACTCTCGCCCGATCAAAAATCCCTCCAACAGACACACCGACAAAAAGATCTTCAGGATTTACCGCTGACCTCCACGAATCCAAGCAGACATGCTGAAGACTCGAAAAGAAGTGGTGCCAAGTTCAGACACTGGACAACCACACAGCCTTCAAAAATGCCATCTGCAGACACAACCAACTCATCCAAACTGCCAAGAGAACCACCTTCAAAGAACACATCAACAACAACGCACACAACCAAAAGGAGCTCTTCAACATCGTGAAGGAACTCTCCAACCCCAGCTCCAACTCTAACGACACCCCGCTATCACAAGACCTCTGTGACTCCCTAGCCTCCTACTTCCACCAGAAGATCACAGCCATCCATACCAGCTTCAGCACTCAGCCCCCCGGCAACCACCACTACCACCACAGACCCACCACCGACCAGCCTCCTGCTCTCCTTGAATCCCATCAACGACAACAACACCATCGAAATCATGAACAGCATCCACTCCGGCTCACCATCCAACCCCTGCTCTCACCACATCCTCAACAAAACAAGCTCCAACATCGCACCCCAACTTCAGAAGATCATCAACTGGTCCTTTGAGTCCGCCACCTTCCCGGAGAGCTGGAAACACACCGAGATCAACGCCCTCCTCAAAAAACCCAAGGCGGACCCAAAGGACCTCAAGAACTTCTGGCCTATCTCCCTGCTCCCCTTCCCGGCAAAAGTCATCGAGAAGGCTGTCAACAGACAACTGACCCGCTTCCTTGAGGAGAACAGCACTCTGGACCCTTCCCAATCCATATTCTGTGACAACAACAGCACCGAAACTGCACTCATCGCCGCCACAGATGACATCGGAACGATACTGAACAATAGCGAAACCGCAGCCCTCATTCTCCTGGACCTCTCAGCCGTGTTCAACACCGTCTGCCACCACACCCTATGCACATGCCTCAGCAATGCAGGAATCCGTGACAGAGCCCTGGACTGGGTAACCTCCTTTCTCACCTGCAGAACTCAGAGAGTCCGCCTCCCTCCTTTCTGCTCTGAAGCCACCAAAATCATCTGCGGCATCACCCAGGGTTCATCCCTCAGCCTGACCCTCTTCAACATCTACATGGCCCAGCTCGCTAACAACGCCCGATCGCACAACCTCAATATCATCTCATATGCCAACGACACCCAGCTGATCCTCTCCCTCACCAAGGACTTCGCCAAGACCAACCTCCACGAAGGAATGAAGGCCATTGCTGAATGGATGAAGAACAGCCGCCTCAAACTCAATTCTGACAAGATGGAGGTCCTCATCTTCAGCAACACATGGGATGTCTCCTGGTGGCCTCTCCGCTCCGACTCCCACCAACCATATGCAACCTAGGATTCATCCTGGACTCCTCACTATCCAAGAACCAGCAAGTCAACGCCATCTCTTCCTCCTGCTTCAACAACCTCTGCATGCTCCGAAAGATCTACCAATGGATCCCCATGGAAACCAGAAGAACAGTCACCCAAGCCCTCGTAAGCAGCAAACTGGACTATGTCAATGCCCTCTACGCAGGAACCATGGTTAAATGCCAGAAAAGTCTGCAACGCGTCCAGAACGCCTCTGCATGCCTCATCCCGGACATCCCGCGCCACTGCTACATCACAGGCCACTTGAGAGACCTGCACTGGCTCCCTGTCAACAAGAGAATCATCTTCAAACTCCTCACCCACACTCACAAAGCACTGCACAACACCGGACCAGAATACCTCAACAGACGGCTCTCCTTCTACACCCTGACCCGACAGCTCCGCTCTGCCGACCTCGCCCTCGCAACCATCCCATGGATCCCCAGAACTACAACTGGCAGGCAGTTCATTTTCGCACCTCGCCGCCAAGAAGTGGAACACTCTTCCCACCCACCTGCATCAGACCAAGGACCTCCTTACCTTCAGGAGACTCCTCAAGACCTGGCTGTTCGAGCAGTAGCAGTGCTCCCTTCTCCCCCCCCCCCCAGAGCCTTGAGGCCCTCATGTGTGAGTAGTGTGCTTTACAAATTCCTTTATTGATTGATTGATTGACAGTGAAAAAGACACTTATTGCCTTAACAAGGTACCTGCTTTTTTCACATCAGCTTGTTTTGTGCAACCTTAAAGAAGCACCACATGGAAATGACAAGTTTAGGATTAGATGCAAACTGAAGTGATCTTTGTGAATTACTGAAAGAATTGTCAGTTGTCAGTACACGCAGTACTTTGGATGTAATGCAGAGCACCTTTAATTTAACCTACAGGGCTATCAGTGGCCATCAAAGTACTCATTGCATGTTATTTATACGAGAACCTGTGAGTTATTAAGATAAAAAAAAATTAAAAGTCACAAAAATACAATGATTCCTACTAAAGCAACCCTGTGTGCAGTGTCGTAATGCAAAATTATGGGGCCCCCTGCAGAATGTGAATGGAGGGCCGGGGTCCACCATACCTCTAGATATGTCATTGGCCTTGGGCTGAACGGGGACTGCTTGAAGGGTTGGGATCCCCCTGAAGGGCTTGTGTCCTCTCATTACCACAGGGGTTACTGGAGTCTGTCTTGAGTACCTGACTATGGGACTATGGGGTCATTACGACTTCGGCGGACAGAAAAGGCCATCCGCCAAAGTGCCTACCATCAGGTTGCCACCTTCCGGTGGGCCCCATTAGTAGTTTCCTGCAGGTTCAGCGGGAAACAACTGACAACATTGACGCCAGCTCATAATAGAGCCGGTGGCAATGCTGTAGTGCGTAGGGTGCGCCAGCATCCGTGGCAATGTTTAATGTCTATGGGGTGCACAGGGCTGGCCAGGTGGGCCCCTACTCTGCCCATGCCAAGTATATGGGCAGTAAAGGGGCCCTCCTGGGTCCCCCTCCGCCCCATTTCCACCGGCAGTTACACGGCAGTGCTACCTCCATGTAACCACCAGTGTATAAGGAACTCATAATCCCCAGGGCAGAGCTGCATACAGAGCCTCTCTGGCGGATTAGGACCGCTGTGGAGGAAAGCTGTTGGTGCTGGCGATCCGACCATGGCGCTACTGCCACGGCCGTAATGTGGCTGTTGGACCCCCACATTGGTGGTGGTCCGACAGCCACCGTGACCCTGGCAGTCTCAAGACCACCAGGGTTGTAATGACCACCTATGTTTGACTCCAAGTAATGGGTAAAATGACAGAATGTATGAATGAAAGTGAGCTACCTTGAATTGTTGTAGAGCCCTGACACTAGCTAAACCGTCAATGCAAACCATTGAGTCAGAGGAGAGAGAAACAAAACCAAAAATGTCCTGGAGTGCTGAAGGTGTGTGATAGAAAGCTTGTCTGATGCAACTTTGGAGGCATGAAGTGGCAGACTGATGGAGCCACAATTGCAGCTAACTAATGAACTAAGAGGCAGATTTAAGAAAAGTGGCGCTGCAACTAGTGCAGCGCCTCTTTCTTTGCACCCTTTAGCGCCCCTCTACTGCCACCATGTGTGCGCCATCTTTAAAATGCGGTGTACCATGGCGCAGGGCAGGGGCAATAGCATAATTTTTTTAACGTTATTAATGTACTCTGAAGGAGTAGTGCCAAACTTTTGGTGCTACTCCTGCAGAGTATATAGGGACCCATTATAAATAATGGAAGCCCCCTTTTAACACCTGCTCTGAGCAGGCGTTAAAAGTGCTGAAAATCATGGTGCAAGGAAATCTCAGAGATTTCCTTGTGACATTTTGTCGGCCCCCCTTGTATCCATTATGCCTGGCGCAAGCATAATGTGGTACAAGGGTTTGCAAAGTGGCGCAATGCTTGCAGTGCTCCACTTTGTAAATATGGCATGGGGAAAATCCCACTTTAGCACTAAACAAATGACGCTATGACAGCGCTAAGTTGGTGCTAGGGGCTCTTAAATCTGCCCCTAAGGGTTTAGTGAAATACAATTGGGATGGGAGAATCCGGTGGCTCCACTATGCAAACACTGCTAAACGTGGCCGATATGCATCCTTGATAACTGGCTAGGCAAATGAGAAATTAAAGTTGGAATATGCCTTAAAATAGAAAACATTTAGAAAAAGCATTGATGCTCAAGCGAGGAAATGAATGGCTCAAGTAAAACCTCCTTGCAGATAAATATACCCCCTTCTTAGTATTCCGAAACATTTCAGACATCAAGTCACTCACTGGGTTGGAAAGGTCTGGAAATTATTGAAGAGAGGTCAGTGGAGAATGGGAGCATGCATACGGGTGAGCCTGATCACTTCTGGGATTTAAGCGGGAAGAGTATGTGTTTCAGGTTTTTTCAAAATGGAGCTGTAGGAGGCTGGCCTGGTTTGTAGTGGGTACCTTGGGTACTTACACCTTATACCAGGGCCAGTTATCCCTTATTAGTGAAGTAGTAGTGTTCTAGCAGTTTAGGCTGATAGATGTAGCTATAGCAGAGCAGCTTAGGCTGAACTAGGAGATATGCAAAGCTCATGCAATTCCACTTATAGTTACACAGTACTTATACACAAGTAAAGACAATACTCAGTGTTACCAAAAATAAAGGTATTTATTTGGGTGACAGTACCAAATATTTCTTAGAGACAATACTCCTTTTGGAGGTATTATACACAATATATACACTAGACAACAAAATTAGACAAGTAAATAGTGTTAGAACAATGCAAACAGTAGGAAATCCTTTAGAATGCAAAGGGAGAAAATAGGTCTGGGGCAACACAAACCATATACTAAAAAAGTGGAATGTGAATCACAAATTCCCCCCTAGACAAGTGTAGTGTGTGCAGAATCGCTGGGAGAGTAAGAATATGGTAAAGGTAAGTAAATTACCCCAACCCAGAGCCCAGAAAAGCAGGAGTAAAGTTCTGCAGGTTTCCTTAGGGCACACTACAGCTCGTTTGTGGGATTTTGCAGCAGCCAACCAAGTCTGCAAAGAACAAATGCTGGATTATTAGACCTGAAGACCTGCAAAGGAAGGGGACCAAGTCCAGAAGTCAAAAGAAATTCCAGGAAGGATAGGAGCCCCTGCCAACCCAGAAGAGGGGGCAAAAGAAGAGTCCCTGGTTAGTCGAACACAGCAGGAGTGCACCCTAGGAAGACGCCAGCGGGTTTCTGCATACTGCAAAAGATGTACCACGGCATGAAGATTGGCGCAGATGAGATTTCCTGTCAGAAGTCGCCAACAAGCATTGGCCACGACAAAAGTGTGTTTTTCATCAAAATGGTGCTGGATGGACCCAGGAAGTACCTGGGGGCCTCAACTCTGTGTGAGCAAGAAGAGAGGTCTCTCAGCACTTTAGAGAGCCCTCAGGGTGCCAGCCAGCACCCTCAGGAGTTGCAGGATCCGGGTTCAAAGGAGGTGCAAAACGTGGTTGATGCAGCACAACAAAAGAAGGTCCCATGGTGCCGGAGAACAGCATCACAGGGACGAGTGCTGGGGACTTGGGCCAGGCTGTGCACAAAGGAATTTTGCAAAGAGTGCACAGAGGCCTCAGAAGGTGAAGAAGACACAGTACACAGGGGTACCATCGCTCTCGGGGAAGGCAAGGTCTTACCTCCTCCAAATTGCGTCAGCAGGACCTCAAGACACTCTATGTCGATGATGTCTACCCTCTGTGTCTTTAGGAGAACGCTCGTTGTAATGAGAGGAGTCCCAGGGTACCAGTCGTCATCTTGGAAGGTGCTTGCTTGGAGCAGGGGAGTGACTCCCTCACTCCACAGGAGATTTCTTCATTTTTTCTGGTGCAGGATGAAGACAGGGAGTCCCCAGAGCGTGCACACCATGGAAACTGTTGCAGTTGACTTGGAGCTGAGGTTGCTGAAGAAAAGTGTCTCTTGTAGACACTTTGTTGCAGTTACAGTGTTTCTTGGAGCAGGCTGCGGTTGATCCGAGGTCAGAAGAGTCTGAAGTTGTTGCAGAGGATTCCTGAAGGAAACTTGCAAGCAGAATCTGAAGAGAACCCGCAGGAGAGACTCTTAATAGCCCTGAGAGGGGAATTGGCTACCTTATCAGGTATGGACCTATCAGGAGGGGTCTCTGATGTCACCTGCTGGCACTGGCCACTCAGAGGCCTCCAGGGTGCCCCCACACCTTGCAAAGCAAGATGGCTGAATTCTGGGACACACTGGAGGAGCTCTGGCACCACCCCTTGGGTGGTGAGTGACATGAGAGTGATCACTCCCCTTTCCTTTGTCCAGTAGGGGAGAAGGGGTCTCTGAACTGGTGTAGACTGGTTTATGCAAGGAGGGCACCATCTGTGCCCTTCAAAGCATTTCCAGAGGCTGGGGGAGGCTACCCCTCCCTAGCCTGTAACACCTATTTCCAAAGGGAGAGGGTGTAACACCCTGCTCTCAGAGGAAATGCGTTGTTCTGCGTTCCTGGGACTGGGCTGCCCAGACCTCAGGGAGGCAGAACCCTGTCTGTGAGGTGGAAGCAGCTGTAGCTGCAGTGCAGGCCTCAGAGAGATGGTTTGGAAGTACTGGCGGTCCATGGTGGAGCCCCCAGGATGCATGGAATTGGTTCCCCAATACCAGATTTGGAATGGGGGGACAATTCCATGATCTTAGAAATGTTACATGGCCATATTCAGAGTTACGATTGTGAAGCTACATACAGGTATTGACCTATATGTAGTGCACATGTGTAGTGGCGTCCCCGCTCTCACAAAGTCTGGGGAAATGGCCCTGAACTATGTGGGGGCACCTTTGTTAGTGCAAGGGTGCCCTCACACTTAGTAACCTTGCACCTAACCTTCAGCAAGTGAAGGTTAGACATATAGGTGACTTATAAGTTACTCAAGTGCAGTGAAAATGGCTATGAAATAGTGTGTGCACTATTTCATGCAGGCTGCAATGGCAGTCCTGTGTAAGGGTTTGTCTGAGCTCCCTATGGGTGGCAAAAGAAATGCTGCAGCCTATATGGATCTCCTGAAACCCCAATGCCCTAGGTACCTAGGTACCATATACTAGGGACTTCTAAGGGGGGTCCAGTATGCCAATTGAAATTGGTAAATGAAGTCACTGGCCTACAGTGACAAATTTAAAAGCAGAGAGAGCATAAGCACTGAGATTCTGGTTAGCAGAGCCTCAGTGACACAGTTAGGCACTACACAGGCATACACATTAGGCCATAAACTATGAGCACTGGGGTCCTGGCTAGCAGAATCCCAGTGAGACAGGCAAAACACACTGACATATAGGTTTTTATCTATGAACACTGGGGTCCTTGCTAGCAGGATCCCAGTGACACAGTAAAAACACACTGACACAGACTCACAAACAGGCCAAAATTGGGGGTAACCATGCTAGAAAGAGGCTACTTTCTCACAGGAGCAATGTGTCATTTACATGTTATTGGTCTCCGCTGTGGTTTGGTATGCATTTCATATATCTTTGTTGTTTTCTCTGTTTCTGGTTCTCTGCAGTATGAACTTCTCTTTAGTTTCCCTTGTTGTTTATTGGTCCTTGTACTTGGATCATTGTGTTTTCCTTTTTACCTATTTAGTTCTCAACTCGTGACTTTACGGTCTTCTGGCATTCGTGGGTTTCTACTTAGTATTCTGGTGTGAAGGGATTTTGTAATAGCTTACTATATTACAATGGGTAAACTTCATCCCATCTATCTGCATAGCCTTTCGAGTCTCATCTTTATGCAATATTCCATATTCCGAAATGTCATATTCTATTTCACTTCAGCCTGTGTGTGCAGTTCTAAACTACCAAATGTGACATGGCAAAATAAACCTTTTGCCATGCCCAAACTTTCCTTTGTATTACCTGTAAGTCATCGCTAGGTTAGGCCCTGGATAGCCTACAGGGCTGAGTGCAGTGTGTTTCATTATTACACATGTTCATTTAAGTTTTACATGTCCTGGTAGTGGTGAAAAACTCTTAAATTCGTTTTTACTACTGCAAGGCCTTCCTCTTCCACAGCATAACAATGGAGTTACCTTACTACATCTAATAAGCTGTAATCTCCAAGTGGAAACGGGTAACTCTTTTATGTTTGGTGTCTTTGGAAATGTAATGAAAAATCCTAATTTATGGTGAAGTCAGATTTTAAATTACCATTTTGAAAGAGCCACTTTTAGAAAGTTGTCCTTCAGAGCAGCAGTCGGCATGAACATGTGAGTTTGTCCTGGTTCAGCGCAACCAGATATCCACAGTTGGTGCTTTGTGCCTTTTGGCACTATTTTGACTGAAATCTGTAAAACTACATAGCTCCTGGTTTACGAATTGGAGTTGTGTTGTTTTGGTCTTGCTTTATTTACTAACAATTACTCTATTTTTCTAATCTGGCACAGGCTCTATTTTGTGTGGTATTTTTGCTTTAAATTGTTACGCAAACACTTTACACCTTGCCTCTAAGTTAAGTTTGCCTGTTCTTGTCCATCATACCAGAGGGTTGAGCACAGGTTAATTTAGGTTTGGCTTGTGCCTCACTATGACAACCCTTCAACCAGTAACCTAATTTATTACATTGGTGATCAGAAGAGACGATTAGGACTTGTGTTTGTCACAGTGTTTTGTGTTACACTACCATCCCACATCTGAAACCAAATCAAATTTAAAATCTCCTTGATTGCCTTCTTTTGAATTTTCTGAATTTTCTCTCTGACTATTGTGCCTGAAACCATACCTTCAAGAATGAAGTGGTAGCTGGCCAGCATGGATGCTTATACTGTGGCCTAGCTCAAGGAGTCCTGTAAGGAAAGCAGATTTCCAACAAAGAGTACCACCAGGAAGGTAAAGCTCTAAAAGGTGCAGAGGGTCTGGGTGGAAACCCACTAGTCATTGGTTGCAGCCACACTTGGTGATGAGATGGAAGGACATGGATAGGGCCTTCCTATGATATAGCCTACAGTGGATTTGGATAACTTGACCCCCGGATTGGAACTCCCTACCAAGGCAGAGAACAGTGTGTCCTCTTGAGCCTATCCCCAGAGGAGCTGGTGGATAAGAATGGGGAGAGGGAGCGTAAGCTGCAGATGGTCCACTTGAGAGTAAAAGAAAATAACCTGGCCATGGAAGCAGAACAAAAAAAAATAGGCTTAGAGAGAAAATAAAAATATTACAGGATCAGGAGCTGGACCTCAAGGCCTGACAGACAGGGTGCAGTAGTAATAGTGGTAGCATCCAGAACGCTGCAGCAAAACTCAACCTGGATCTTCCTCACCGCATTCACATCACTCCCACCTCATAAACCTCAAATGGCTCCTGGTTCAGAAGAGATGTCAGTATAAGCTCCTCATCCATGCACTGAAGGCCCTGCATGACACCGGACCTTCCTACATAAACCACCCCGCAGAGTCCACAAATCCTCCAGACACCTCTGCTCCATCTCCCCACCTACAACACAGCAGAGAAGGAGGGTGCTCCTTGTCCCATCTGACAGCCAAAGTGTGGAACAGTCTCCCTGGCACATCAGGACCACCCCTAATCTACAGGAGTTTCATAGGGCACTGAAACTCAAGCTCTTCGACTGAAACCCTGGACCCTGCCAGCACCTGGATACCCTCAGGGGTGACAAGTCACACTCCACAAGTTGACTCATTGATTGATTTAACAAAGAGGGGGGAGACAAACATAAACAAACTGAAGTTCACTAAAGGTCCCCAAACTAGTTCTAACTGTTAGTACTCCTAATCCCCACCTGAGCAGAAGAAGAAACTGTCAGTGAGTCCTCAGGGAAGGAACCCCTAAAGTGGTATGGGTGCCAACTGGTTGGGCAATGCAAGGGCGATGCTGTGCAGCATAGGCTTAGTGTGCGGAAGACATTTTGACGCAAAAAGATTAATTAGCTTAGGCAGTGTTGATGGGTGAAGCGCATGCAGAAAACATGTATACCATGTTGAGACAGCAGATTAGCTTGTGATGCTTGTTTTCCCATTCCATAGACACAACTATCTGACAAGGTGACGTGTTCACGGTACCAGGCCGAGGCATGTGGATTGTGGGAGGCATACAGTTGAGGTTGTACTAACTCTGGGAGTTGTTTAAAGGCATGAGAGGATGATCAATTTGTACCCAGTGTGAGAAAGGTACAAGATGGAACTGGTAGGAGTCGGGGGCATTGTGGGTTAGAAAAAACACTAATAACACCACAAGTACAATGGGTAGGGGAATGGAATATGATGTTGTAAAGCCAACTTATGGTGTATGGTGTATTAAAAGAGGGGTGCAGATCCCTTGAGGAAGCTAACAGATAAAGTTGTGCAGATCTGCTGTTGTGCCTGAAGGCGCCACTCCCGCGCACTGTTTAGAGGGAGAGAGAGAGAGAGAGGCAGAGAGAGAGAGAGAAAGGGAGAGAGAGAGAGAGACAGAGAGAGAGGGAGAGAGAGAGAGCGAGAGAGAGAGAGAGAGAGGTTGGAGTGGGATTTCCAGTGCTACAAAAGTTCAGTTCCAGGGGTTGAAGAGCCAGATTCTCCTACTCTATCTTGAGTTTAAAAATTATTAATGTGCTTTTGATTTACTGTATCGTGCCCGATCCAGGACTGTTTCTTTCATATACTATTGCTGTTCTTGCACTGCAATATACATATACAGTTAATCGCTCTACTGCAGTTGTAGATACATGTGTTTTTTTATTATAGTCATATTGTATCAGCTACATGTGTGCTGCTCCTTACTGAGTGTCCTTCTTGATTTGTGTCAGCAGTCAGTCCAACACAGATGCAAAGTGTCTACTGGTAGGCAGACCTCGGAGTTGGTTAGTGTTGCGCTTGTGGAGGAGATTGATCCAGGTAGTGTGGGGAACAGTGTAGAGTCTACCCTAGTGTTCCTGGGTGAAGAAGAGAGGGGACGCAGAGAACTCACATGCCTAGTAACACTAGGAAATAGAGGCAGTGGGTCACCATCAATAGGCAGAGGGTGGAGGCTGAGAGACACTGGAGCCAGCATGACAAATGTCAGTTGTCATCAGGTGACCTCAGAGCAGATGGTCCATAATGTATTCCAGCAGGGTTTTGCAGCCGACAACCATGAGAGTCACTATGTAGTGGCTCTGGTTCCCTTTGAGTGGGGCGCGGTCTCAAGTTTCTTGAGGGAAATTGTGAGTCCATCCATGCCATTGGATTGTCTGCTTGGCAATAACCTAGAGATGACCATCTGGAAGGAGGTGGAGCTCAGTTTACACCTTTAGTTGTTATAGTTGCCTGAGTGGGTGTCCCTGACCACATGGTCCATGTCTACCTGAGAGGGTAGTCAGGAGGATCTGAAGCCTGGAAGAATAGCCCTGGTGCCTGCCAAAAAGAGGAAGTGAAAAGGACATGGGAAACCCACCCCTGAAACTCCCTCGGTCTGGAAGGAGATGGAGACTGAAGGCAAGCCCCGGAATCCACAGTGGGGGACACTGCCACCCTGGGGAACCTACCGAAACTGACCAACTGGCAGAAGGAAGGGGATCCCACCAGGGAGGAGTTCTGAAAGGCGCACATGGTGTGCCCTACTCTGGAGGGTCTATGGTGGCAGGCCAAGGCCCAGGTAGCTTGCAACACTTCTGGTGATCACCTGATCTGTTGGGAGAATGATTTCCTATATAGCAAGGCTAAGGTTCCTAAGCCTTGTGCACCTGTGTTTTGGTGGTCCCCCAGTGCTATGGGGTCTTTCTTCTGGAGCTGGCTCATGATGTTCCCCGGTAGGTCATTTAGGGTAGGGCAAGACCTTTGAAAGGAGTGTCACTCACTTTTAATGACCCCAGTTCAGGATGGCATCAGATGTGTTCTGCAGGTTATGCGTACTTGCCCGGCAAGTGGCAAGTCAGGAGGAAAGGACAAGGTTTTCTTGCAGCCATTCCCAGACATTGGCACTCCCTTTGAAGAGGTGGGAATCAGCATTGTTGGGTTTCTGGACCCCAAGACTGCCCTTGGCAACAGGTAAATTCTGTTCTTGATGGGCCATGTCACTCGATGCCCGGAGGCTATACGTTTGAGGACGCTGACTGCACCTGTGGTGGTTAGGGCACTGATGGGGATATTTACCCATGTGGGGTTCCCCACGGAGGTGGTATCTGACCAGGGTACCAACTTCATGTCAGTGTACATGAAGTGCATGTTGGAGGAATGTGGGGTAACCTATCAGTTCTTCACTCCCTGCCACCCCCAAACTAATGGACTTGTTGAGAGGTTCAACAAAACCCTGAAATGTATGATCCTGGTCTTGTCAGAGTCCTTCAGGTTGAAGCGAGATATCCTCCTACCATACCTGTTGTTTTCATACAGGTAGATATCGCAGAAGGAGGTTGACTTCAGCTTCTGTACTTCTGAATTCTGTATGGGTGCCCTCTGAGAGGACATCTCAGTATGCTGAAGGGTAGGCTGGAAGAAAGCTCCCAGGAAGACCCCCCCAGGATGTGGTCAGCTATGGCACTCTGTACCCAGATCAAGTGGTTCTAGAAAACAGCCCAGGAGAATCTCGAAGCCAGCCAGGAGGTATGACCAGAAGGCCACTCTGGTTGAGTATCAACCTGGCCAAAAAAATAAGGGTTATGGAGCCAGTGGAGCCCAGGACTCTGCAAGACCATTGGTCAGGCCCTATGAGGTGAAAGAGCACAGTAGTGAGGTCACCTACCTGGTGGTCATAATGATGCATAGGAACCTTTTGAGGGTTTTGCATGTCAATCAAATCAAACCACACTTCGGGAAGTCTGAGGTAACCATGCTCCTGGTCATGGACGATGGAGTGGAGGAGGAGAGTGAGAATCTTCCAAGGAGCAGGATGGTTCAGTGGAGGATGTCAGCCTCTCCTGTACCCTTACCCAAGAATAGCAGTGAGGCTCCCGTACCCTTACCCAAGAATAGCAGTGAGGCTGCCGCCAGTTGCTGGGTCAGTTTACTTCACTCTTTTCCTTGACCCCAGGATTCACTACATGGTGTACCTCAGATATTGACAAAGGGGACAGCACACCTGTGAAGAGTAAAATCTATAGGCTGTCTGATAAGGTGAGAGCCAGCATAAAGAAGGAAGTCTCCAAAATGTTGGAGTTAGCGGATAATGAGCCCTCAGACAGCCCTTGGTCCAGCCCAGTGGTGTTGTTCCCGTAGGCAGTTCCTCCAGGTAAAACCCCAGAACTTAGGCTCTGTGTGAAGTTTTTGGGGCTCAGTGCAGTCACCAAGACTGATGCACATCCCATTCCCTGATCTGATGACCTCATAGATCATTTGGGAGCTGACACATTCCAAAGCATGTTTGATTTGATGTCTGGGTACAGGGAGATTGCCTTGACCAAGGGGGCCAAAGAGTGGTCTGCGTTCTCTACTCTAGAAAGTCACTTCCAGTTCCGGGTAATGCCCTGTTGGTTGAAGAACACCCCTGAACCTTCCAGGTGGTGGCCATCCAGATCTTGGACGGGTTACAGAGCTTCAGTGCCACCTATCTAGACAACAGGGTAGTCTTGAGCTGTAGCTGAGAGGAATATTTGTGCCACCTCAGGGAAGTGCTTCAGTCTCTGCAGAGGAAAGGCCTGACTATCATGGGCAGTAACTGCCAGGTCTGACAGGGTTCAGTGGTTTACCTAAGTCATCAACTGGGAAAAGGCAAGATGCAGCCCCTGAAGGTCAAAATCCAAACCATCCTGGCTTTGGAACTCCCAAGACCCAGACATAAGCGAGAGCCTTCGTAGGCTTCACTGGCTATTTCAGGAGATTTGTCAAGGGGTATGGCACCTATGCTGCACCCTCAACAAAACTGACTTCTAAGAAGCAGCCCAGACAGGTGGCTGGGCACTTCAAAGACAGAACTGGGTATACGTATTGGATCTCAGATACTACCTCTTCAATACACATCTGAACCTGTGTTTACTCTGCCAGGAAGAAAGAATGCTGTGCTGCGGAACAGACTGCTACTCTACTGGGCTGCTACTCTGAAGAACTGTTGCCCTGCTGTGCTGGCCTATTGCCTGTTGCCTTCTTGCCTGGGTGAGAAGTGCTAGACCAGCATCTGCCAAACCCACGACCATGACCAAGGGCTAGTTGACTGGCCTCCTGACTTTAGCCTCAGGGACAGAAGACTCCCACAACCTCGACCTCAGCACCTAGGGCCAGATGTATGAACATTTTTTGCACTCGCAAACGGTGCGAATCGCAAAATTTGGCCGTTTGCGAGTGCTAAAAAGTGGTCTGCGATGCATGAAAGGCATTCGCAGACCACAAATAAGAAATCGCAAAAAATTAGATTTCTTGCGTTGCGACCTGGTTTTGTGAGTCGCAATTTGCGATTCACAAAATCCACATCGCAAGAATGGCATTTTGCACATGCAAAATACCATGAAAAGAAACCAGGTGGTCACCTGGTGCAAAATTTTAAAATGCATTTTTAAATTGAACATGTAAAGCACACATGCCCTTTTGGCATGTGTGCACCTTACATGTCCCCCAAAACATTTTTTGGGTGCAGCAGAGGGGGCCTTAGGCCCCCAGCACTCTGGGCTTTTGCATTTCCAAAATTGCGATTTCTGGTTCAGAAATCGCAATTTTGGAAATACAAAAGATTTGCAGCTATGGGCCAACAGGCCCATAGCTGCGAAAAGGGCCGCTATCGCAATTTGCAATTCGGTAATAGCATTTGCGATTTTTAAGAAATCGCTATTACTGAATTGCAAATGTGATACATGGCACTTTGCGAGTCGGAAATAGCAATTTCTTAAAAATCGCTATTTCCGACTCGCAAAGGGCCGTGATGATACATCTGGCCCCTAGACTCTACCATCTGTGAGTCTACCCTGCCAAGTGGTGCCACCTGAGTCCTGGACCCTTGGACGTGGGCCTAATGTGCTCTGCCATCATCTGTGCATCTGGCATAATCAACTCATCTCCTCTGTGGCGCACCACCAAGCAGAACTGACGTATTGCTGCTGTTGCATTGATCAATCCCATTGAGAAAACCTGCATCCCCTTCGCGGTCCACAACCGCTTCAAAACTGCCACTGAGCACAGATAAACTTAGGGCTGGCTTATGTCTCACCCTTACAAGGATTGTGGTTGCTGCTTGAGTAGGGTTTTGTCCCCCCACCCTAATTAGTAACTCAAGTTCTTAAATCCATCACAATTAATAATGTCACTGTTCTTATTAGGTTTAGTAAAGGGTTTAGTAAGGTAAACAGGAGCTCAACCTGTGGTACCTATTTCACAGAGCAGACAGCCTTGATTTTAAAAAATAGTAAAGCATTTAGAATTGTCAAAAAAAGTTTGAAAATACAATAAAAATCCCACTCCAATTGATACAAAATAGAGAATATTTTAATGAACAAAAAATAGCAACAAAAATCCAATAAGGGGACCCAGAGATATGTCTTTTTAACTTATTACATAATAATAGCGCCAAAATGTTAAAGCGTTATTTGTGGGCAACTGTTCAAACTGGACTGTGATGAGTGTAAGGTTTGAGGCAGACTGCGATGGACTGGGGGTCAGATGCAAGGACAAGGTTGGTCTCTGTCAAAGAGGTACCTTCAGACTTAAAAAAAATTCTAGAAAGTAGAGTCCTTAGTGGAGCAAGGCTGAAGGCTAGATCAAAGGTGGGGGATGAGGTCTCAGAGAAACCAATCAAGAAGGCATGAAAATTCTAGAGTTCGCCCCCAGAGCACCATTTACATTGATGAGATGTTGCTTAGCGTGGGCCTGGTAAACATTTCTACCTTCGTACTTAGATTATTTTCTGAAAGTCAGATTTTCTTAGTGGGGCAAGGCTGTAGACTATAGCTGAAGAGGGTTCAAAATCATTGGATGCTGGTCAGGATCACTGAATCAGATTTGCTAATAGGGAGAAGAACTTAGTGGGCGCTTTGGCGAAGTCAGACCCCATGTCGATGGACCCTCAGCAGATTGGCTGGCAGGTTGGTCTGGGTCCCACAACGGCTCTTCAGATAGAAATTCAGCAAAATGTTGCTAAGTCCTAGCTTTCAGGGTTAGGTGGGAGGAGTACACTTCTAACAAAGTTTCCAGGACCGCAGGAAAAACACTCACTGCAACAGAGGAAACCAGTAGGGTCATGGTGAGCAGGTCAATCTGAAACTGATCAGCTGGCTCGTTCAGGAAGGTGGGCTTCTTGTAGCTTATGTGTTCCTGCAGCTTAATAGGAGGTCAATCAACTGACTCTTCAATCAATCAATTATTGGATTTATAAAGCGCACTACGTACCCGAGAGGGTTTCAAGGCGCTGAGGGGGGGGAGCTGGTGTTACTGGTCGAAGAGCCAGGTCTTGAGGAGTCTTCTGAAGGTGAGTAGGTCTTGAGTCTGTCACAGGTTGGTGGGGAGGGTGTTCCAGGTTTTGGCGGCGAGGTATGAGAAGGATCTGCCGCCGGAGGTCTTTCTTCGGATGTGGGGGACGACGGCGAGGGCAAGGTTAGAGGAGCGGAGCTGATGGGTGGGGGTGTAGAAGCTGAGTCTGTTGTTTAGGTAGGCTGGTCCGGTGTCGTGGAGCGCTTTGTGAGCATGGGTAAGAAGCTTGAAAGTGATCCTTTTGTCCACAGGGAGCCAGAGAAGGTTTCTCAGGTGGTGGGAGATGTGGCTGTGGCGGGGTACGTTGAGGATCAGTCGGGTGGAGGCGTTTTGGATGCGTTGGAGACGTAGTGGGTCTTTCGCTGGGATGCCTGTGTAGAGTGCGTTGCCATAGTCCAGCCTGCTGCTGACGGGGGCCTGTGTCACTGTTCTTCTTGTTTCTGTCGGGATCCACTTGTAGATTCTGCGGAGCATGCGGAGTGTGTTGTAGCAGGAGGAGGAAACTGCGTTGACCTGTTTAGAGAAGGTGAGGGAGGAGTCGAGGATGAAGCCCAGGTTGCGAGCGTGGTCGGTCGGTGTCGGTGGGGTTCAAAGTGCGGTGGGCCACCAGGAGTTGTCCCAGGCGGAGGGGGTGGATCCGAGGATGAGGACCTCCGACTTGTCCGAGTTCAGTTTCAGACGGCTGTTTCTCATCCATTCGGCAATGGCTTTCATCCCCTCGTGGAGGTTGGTTTTGGCGGTGCGCGGGTCTTTGGTGAGTGAGAGGATGAGCTGGGTGTCGTCGGCGTAGGTGAGAATGTTGAGGTTGTGTTGTCAGGCCACTTGTGCGAGGGGGGCCATGTAGATGTTGAACAGTGTCGGGCTGAGGGATGAGCCTTGGGGGACGCTGCAGATGATGTCGGTGGCTTCGGAGCAGAAGGGGGGGAGGCAGACTCTCTGGGTTCTGCCGGAGAGGAATGAGACTATCCAGTCGAGGGCTTTTCCTTGAATTCTGGTTTCGTGGAGGCGTGATTCCAGGGTGACTCTTGGGGTGCAGACCTATATCCTGGGTACAAGAGGGAGGAGATCTAGCATTTAGGCATCTTCTCATGGGTCTTAACAGCAGGTGCAGCCCTTTTTCTATCTTCTACAGGCCAAGTAGTGTTTTGAAAAGGGTGTACGGGGTGCCATATTTATGCTTGGCACTAGCCTGTGTGTGGGGGTGACTCCTGGCCCCTCCCTGTCAAATAGGGAAAAGTTCCAAGGGGTAATGCTATCCACTTTTGCAGAGGGTCCTGTGTGCCACAATGCAAACAATCCCAGAGTGCCTCTCTATACCTAAATCCAACATGACAGAATCTTTCTTCCCCTGTGCAGAGCCCCTTTGTCCAGTCTTGAGGTGTGATCAGAGAAATTAGCAACCCTTTCTCTACTGTAACTCAAAACCACTGTGGAGATAATTTGTTTAAAACTTGAATTTGAGCCCTACTGCCTAGAAGGGCAAAAGGGATGTAGTCCGGGGTGTGAACTACATTTGCAAGTGACAGAGTAGGCATCCTTTGAAGACGTGCAAGGGGGTGGGTACAGCCCAAGGCGGTCCTGTCAAGGGAAGGCCATCCTCTACCCACGCCCAAGGCCTTTGTCTCAGCTCTGAATGGCATTCACACCTAATCAAGGAGCTATTAACCTCCTGGACAACACTTAGACCCTCATGCAAATGAGATTCTGGAAGTTTTAGGCAGGAAAGATGACTTTTTCTCTCACTACTGCCGCCTCAGGAAGATCCCTCAGCGCATCTTTGTCTTTCTCTCTCTTCTGCGAGAAGTCTGCTGATTGTGAGTGCTCTGGCACTCATGTCAGTTCTACGAAAGGTAGCAGCTGAGGCCACAACACAGATTCTGACATCTTCATAGGTGTCTAGCTGAATGCAAGCTTGCGTATGGGCTTTGGGTCAGTTGGTGGGCACTTGGGTCCAGGATCACGGCGCTGCCTCAGGATACTCTTCTTCTTGCAGCATGACCCTGCCATTACTAACATTGCTGGAATAGCAGCACAGTCCGATCAGGTGCAATAAAAAAATCATAGTGGGCCAGACGATTCAGGTTGCTTTATGATGTTTCAGCAGTACAGCAGCACAGTCTACTCAGGCACAAGTTCAGAATATCACAGTGGCACAGTCATCTCGATGCAAATTCATACTGTTGCACCGCTGCAGGACGCTCATAGGGAGAGACTCTGCACTGGTCCCTGCAGCATGCAGATCACTTTCCTTCATCTTCTTAGGTGGAAGGATCCTCAATCACATTGGTCAGCTGCTTCTAATTCCAGACAATCACACCTCATGCAGGGTCTGCACACTTCTTCCCTCTCTCAGCAGGTACTTGGCATATAGGCATTTCAGAATATGGAGACAGTTTCTTCTTTTCTGTCTGGACTTGAGGGGATAGCTCCTCGCCTCTGGGAAGGTGGCAGTCGGGCAAACACCAGCTCTGGTTGCAAGCCATCCTCTGGGTACTCTGCAGAAAACTCCTTTTCTTAGTCAAAGAGAACATGGAGCTGGAACAACAATTAGGTCAGTAGCCCCCATTATTATACAGTCATAGCAGACAGATGATGTGTATTTCTGATTGGTACTTGTAGAACCAGTTTGGGTCGGTTCTTCTTTCATCTGGCCTCTGCAAGCTGTTGTCTAGGCAGAGTGCTTGCGCACAGTAATGCTCCTCACAGTAGGGTAGTCTTTAGTTTGGAGTATCCATAACAGAGACACAGCAGCCTTGACCCTTCGGCCCCAGGCTATCAACAGGAACAACGAACAGTGATAAGGAAAGGGACAAAAGGTGGATCTCCTCTAAAGGACCCCTCACACTCTGAGCAACAGAGACCCTCCAGCCTCATCATCTACCAAATAGCGGTGCTTAGGAAGACAAATCAGCAGCCTCTGTTGACAAAAAGACCTAACCAAATGTTTAAAGGGAGTCCTGTCTCCTCTTTCCCCACTTCAGTGTCTAGGTCTCCTTCTTCAGCTTCAGGAATGTCAACAATGTACTTCCACTATCTGGGAAAACAACATTACGACCATCTTGTGCATATGAGCAGGCAAGGGGCGTCCAAAATGAAACACACATAGGATAGTGCATAGAAGTGGAACTTTATTCAGGAGGGCTAGTAGGCCTTCACTTCAATGACACTGATAAAAATGTCTGCTCACCACTACTCATTCACACAGCATAGTACGCTATCATCACCTCCCTACACATTCTTTTTGACAGTGCTTGTAGGTACCTGAAGCAGTCTTGGAGTGTCCATCCTCATACTCAGTAAAGGAGGTACAACAAGTTGTTGGACTTGCCAACATCTTTAACAAATGTAGATAGAATTCTTGACAATCATCCAGCCCATCATAAAATCAACAAATAAAGTGTGACCTGCTACTGAAAATAATAACAGGAGACATTTCTATTTTCTCTCCCCACATTCTTACTATAAAGGAATTAAATGAACTGGCCACTTTTCCGGAATCTGTTACACAGGCACAGCCTGCTAAGAACATTTTAGATGAGAATGCAAAAACCAGAAAGAAGCACACTCTATTCATAATTCTGCAATACAACTAGTTATGAAGTCGTGCTGTGTCTCCCCTGCAGGTGGACATTTGGGACTGAGGATAATGCAACAGGTCATCAATACAAACTCTAGTATCCCCACTTTATGGTCAGTCAATCACTATGCTGAGTTATGATCCATATATGCACAAAAAGACTCACACTGTCCACTAAATATATTACTGCAGCCATTATCAAACCTTCTTCAGCCATGGACCATAATATCAATGGATTCAATTATGGAACTACTTCACGAAGAGGGGACACTCATATTACTCAATATGTTTGCCACAGAGGTTAAATTAGCTAGATTATTTCCAATTCACATATTTCATCTGTATGGACTGCAAGACACAATTGTTATTGAGAGAGGCGTTCAGTTTACAGCTTTATTCCATAAGGCACTCATGAAAAGAATAGGTATCAAGCATTTAATGCCTACCAGTCACCACCCTCAAATAGATGGCCAGAAATACCTCAATCAGTCCATTCAACAGTACCTCAGGTGTTTCCTCATTAACAGTCAAACGTCTTGAAGATTTGCCCAAGCAATTCCTTGAAACCCTCCCTAAGACGATCTTTCTAATGTACATATGGTTACTTTTCATGTATGTGGCAAACCAGGACAGCACCTTCATCAGTCCCTTCACTTACCAGTCTTCTGAAATACACCTAACACTTTCAAAAAGCAGCATATCAGCATCTACTGCAAGTGAAAGTACAAGATGAGCAGACCAACATAGGAAAGCTAGACTGATATTTCAGAAAGGGGACAGAGAGTGGCTGTCCACCATTGTAAAAAACATCTGACAAGTCCAAGTTCTCTTTCCAAGCTCACTCTTTAATTTGCAGGCCCCTTTGAGACTGGTGGTAAAATAAGGAACTCTCCATTCATGTTGGGTTGCCTTTACATTGGCACATTTACCCAGTCTTTCATTGTCTCCAGATGTTTCTAAAAGATCATGACAACATGCAGATTATGTTCATGTTCCTGGATTGGTACAGATGTTTCATAAACACTTCCCATGAATATTGGGTCCAGCTGCTTCTTATCAAAGAGGAGGTTTTTCGGTTGGGGGTGTTCTGTCACATTCTGAGACATTTTAGACATTGAACCTCTGAAAGCATTTTTACTGGTTAAGGATAGAAATCATTGACTTAACTGTACATTTTGTAGGCCTAAATTAATTCCCCACATAAACGTGGCTTTGGATTCCAAGCCTACACGAAGACCTGATTTTAGCTTAATTTGCTGACCAGCATATAAAAGAGTTCAGTTTTTCCTTTCTTCTTTCTTTGCCCTTTGTTAGTTATGACCTTTGTCACAGTCACAAGTGTATACCTTTTCATGATGCAAATGTCTCATTGCAGCAGAGGAACCAACAGAGAGAATGTTAGGTCTTAGCTATTTACCCATTTGACCCATGTAAAAAACGCTGCAAAGTTAGATTAATCTTAAATGTGGTTTCTTAATGAATAGGCCTTGTCACAGGAAAGCGTAGGGGAATTGTACTTACCTTGACTTGTTTTGTCTTATAGAATGGAAATCAGAGAAAAAAGAATAATATCAAAAAATGTTGCAGAGAATTATTTTCAATTGTATCTTGTGTTTCGGGCGTTCTCTGTCAAAACTTGCAAAATTAATTAAAATTGACTGAAACCAAAAGTTATCTACGTGAGACACGCAACTTGTTATGTTCTTGAGATTGTATAAAAATGTGTTCCTATACTAGAGAGACTGGGAGCCTTTTTCTAGACTGCTTAAAGGTCCCTATTACAGATTACTTAAGAGCACTCTGACTTAGATAGATTTTGATTTAACTCTTTGCTGATCCATCTCGATTCATTCTATGAGCTACTTAACTTTTCTCTCATATAGAGACTTTAAAGAGTTTTCTTGAACCTCTCTACATGTGAAGTTCTATTATAGTTTTTATGTTTTCACATCTCGAGGTTAGAGCTCTTGATGAGTTCAGTTAATGTGTCCTTTTGCTTCAATTAAATTAGAATAGGGATTAGATTTATGGAACAGGCTTCATGCATTGTCCTATAATTGTACTGGGCATTGTCCTGTAATTGTACTACATATTGATGAATTGCTAATAAAAGAATTTAGGGGGTCATTCCGACCCTGGCAGCCGGCGGTTTGCTGGCGGGAACACCGCCAACAGGCTGGCGGTGTCCCGCCAGCAAGTATGACCGTGGCGCAAAAGCCACGGCCATACCGCCGGCCCCTCCATTTTCCCGCCAGGTTTACGCCTGGCGGGCATAATCCCCAGCGCAGCGGTGCAAGCACCGCTGCCCTGGGGATTATGAGTCCCCGACCGCCAGCCTGTCCGTGGCGGTAGACACCGCCATGGAAAGGCTTGCGGTAAGGGGACGCACGGGGCCCCTGGGGGCCCCTGCACTGCCCATGCACTTGGCATGGGCCCCCAGGAGTAGCCCCATCGCGCATTTCACTGCCCGAATTTCGGGCAGTGAAATGCACGACGGGTGCTACTGCACCCGCTGCACATCAACATTGCCGCCGGCTATATTACGAGCCGGCGGCAATGTTGATGTGCCATTTCCGCTGGCCCAGCGGAAATGTCGGAATAGGGAGGCATGAATACCGCCGGCAATGGCGGTATTCTGTCTCCCCCGGCCTCCGCGGTCTGGAAGAAAGACCGCCGAGGTCAGAATGACCACCTTAATTCCTAAAAAGATTTAATAAAGTCTTTAAACATAATTCAACTCTCATTATTGACTTCTGTTCAAATGCCAATTATGTAAATGATGAATACAATTGATCTGCAGTTCCTAATTTAACTCTTAACTACCTCAAAGGTCCGACATCTTGGACCCAGTGGGTTGCAAGAACTTCATGTTTCCGAATAAAGTGATCAATGACAATTGAAGTTCCAACTAGTTCCAGCCACATGTTGGCAATATCACTGGTAGCAGACTGATGGATAGGTAATCAGGTAAAGAGGAACTGCAAAAATAAAAAAGTGCCCTGATTTAAGATAAATGGCCATGTATCACTGCCCAACGCCTGTGTTAGATGAATAACAAAGTGCAATTATTTTTAAGTGGTTGCAGATTTGGAGGTGAGAGTATCAACAGGGCTTTACTTTGGATTTGGTTGTTGATTATTGATTATTGTGGGATACTGTGTATGTTGAATGTGTTTTTGAAGCTTAAACATTTGTGTCTTTACACTGCTAAAGCTTATGTTCTTTTGTACATTTGTCAATGAAGATAAAGAGGTTATCAGACTAAGAAGTAGTCAAAGATCCCAGGATAGATAAATAAGAATTGATTTATGGTATCCTTATCTGCCAATGATTTGCAGTGCAGGTCATGAGATATCATTGACTGCACTTAGGATAGGGACAGTAATAGTTGGTTTTGATTGTACTGATATTGGTCAGTGTTGGTGGAACCTGATGTACAAAGGTAACACTACATTGATCGGGTGATTTCTCACTGGTCGAGATTTCATTGATGATCGTCAAAACCTTTTTTTTTATTGAAACAGTCAGAAGGTGTAAAAACCTGAATATTCTGGTTGTTGAATTATTCTTTATTTCTTTAATAGAGGCAGACAAAGACTATTAATGTGTCGCTTTATTGCATAGTTTATTTGAATTGATGCTTTGTGTGAGTACAGATAAATTGTAAAGGAGGGTGAGCCGGTGG